>NW_023336187.1:909509-981146 GCF_012550715.1 Geosmithia morbida
CCCCCCCCCCCCCCCCCCCTCGTCTGCATCTAATTCCACGGTCGCTTCATCTAAACGACAACGACGACCCCTCGTCGCGGCTGTCCCTCCCTCCACCCCCCACGCGATCGAACCGGACCTTCGGAAACCAGTCGCGTGCCCTCGGCCGACACCGGAAACATCGCCATAAGCGCAATCAAGAGGATAGCCGATTTATGGTACCGCGTGCCTCTATTCGAGCGTCTGATACACTCTGTTCTATTCTTTCGTTCTCGCATGGCGCGCACCTTGGCCGATTCTGTATAGATCCCTCCCGCCCCCGCTCGCGTCGTCACCGACAAAGAAAAGGAAAAAGAGTTGCGCGACGCGCCCGAAATCAAAGCGACCGTTCTCTCCCATCGCTAAAACGAGGACGCCCACACACTTCACGCTCCGTCTGTTCTGCGTCCAACCGCAACTGTTGGACGCGCCTACTCGGACGGCACCGTGGCGGCGCTTACCGTCTTGAGCCAGAACGAGACCACCACGTCAGAGCTCTCCCTCCAGCAGCACCTCGACATCGCGCCCGACCTGGTGGCCTATAACAGCATCCCCGCCGAGGGACAATCCGAGCCGTTGATGATGGCACAGTCAGTGCCTCATCAGGCCACGGACAAGAAGCGCGTCAAGGTCTACGAGCTTCGCAACCATGACTGGTTCGACCGTGGTACCGGCTTCTGCATGGCCATCTTCACAGAGGTACTTCGCTCTCTTCTCATCCACCTGCCAATCCCCCCTCTTCAGCAACATCCGGAATGACTAACTCGCGTGAAACAGACACCAGAAGGCCGCAAAGAACCAAAAGTGATCGTCGAATCCGAAGACCAACCCGACCGACTTCTCCTGGAAACCAAGATCCACAAGGAAGATGGCTTCCAGAAGCAGCAAGGTAATACAGCCTCTCGTTCCTTGGTCCCACCACAGGTTTCGAGCCGACACTGACGCCACCATAGACACACTCATTGTGTGGCAGGAACCCGGAACACACATCGATATGGCACTGAGTTTCCAGGAAGCCGAGGGCTGCTCATTGATATGGTAATGTCCCCGGCCCTCAGGAGAAGCTGCTGTGCAGAATTTTCAAGATGTCCAGTTCTGACAACCTGTAGGCATTTCGTCAGCAACGTCCAGCAGGCCTTCCAGAACAGCCTTGGAGGAGCAGACGACAGCTTGTCCGAGGATATCACGATTGAAGGACCGCTGACAATCACGCTACCGGCCGCCGAACTCGGAAACCTGCCAGAGATCGAGTCGAGCATGCGCATCATGAGCTCGACGGCTAACGGGCGGGACGCTCTGTCGAAATCCATCATGGCGGACGACTACATCAGCAAGCTGATACCGCTGGTCGAGATGGCCGAGGACCTAGAGAGCTTGCACGACCTGCACAGGCTGTGCAACATCATGAAGACGATACTGCTGCTCAACGACACCTCCATCATCGAGCACGCCGTGTCGGATGATTGCGTCCTCGGCGTAGTCGGCGCCCTCGAGTACGACCCGGACTTCCCGAGTCACAAGGCCAACCACCGCCACTGGCTCGACAACAAGGGCCGGTACAAGGAGGTGGTGCCCATCGAGGACGCTCAGACACGCCACAAGATCCACCAGACGTACCGATTACAGTACCTCAAGGATGTGGTGCTGGCGCGTATCCTCGACGACCCGACCTTCTCGGTGCTCAACTCGTTAATCTTCTTCAACCAAGTCGACATAGTGCAGCACCTGCAGGGTAACGCGTCCTTCCTGGCCGAGCTGTTTGGCATTTTCAACTCCACGTCGGATCCGGCGACAACCCCGCCCAGCGACAAGAAGAAGACGGAAGCTGTGCTCTTCATCCAGCAGTGCTGCTCAATCGCTAAGAACATCCAGCCGCCGGCCCGCCAGAGCCTGTACAACAACTTCCTCGTCCACGGACTCTTGCTTGTCATCAACTTTGGCCTCAAGAGCGGCGACGTCCGGGCCCGCGTCGGCGCCACCGACATCCTCATCTCCGTCATCGATCACGACCCCCAGATGATCCGCCACACCATATACCGCCAGATGAACGAAGACCAACCGCCGCTGACGGACTCCCTCATCGACCTGCTCCTCGCGGAGGTGGACCTGGGCGTCAAGGCGCAGATATCCGAGGCCATCAAGGTCCTGCTCGACCACGGCATCCCCCTGCACCAGCAGCAGCAGATGGCCGAGAAATTCGCCGCACAAGGCGGAGGCCCCAACGGCGCCGCCGAGTTCGCCAGGCAGAGGGCTCAGGCCACGGACCCGCAGCACGAGCTGTTCCTCACGCGCTTCTACGAGAGCTCGGCCCTCCGGCTGTTCAAGCCGCTGATCGACCTCGAGAAGCGCACCGACCTGACCTTCCCGGCTCAGCAGGCCTCCATGTTCAGCCACCTCATCGAGATCCTGTGCTTCTTCATCCGCCAGCATCACCAGTACAGTCGCTTCTTTGTGCTCAACAATAACATTGTGCCGAGGGTGTGTCAGCTTCTCGGATCGCCCGACAAGTTTCTGCAGCTTGGTGAGTCTCTTCCTTCTAGTGTAACGAAACAGAATGAGAGCAGAGGAGAAAGAAAGACGGGGACGCATACGAGAGCGAGGGGGAAAGGAATCAAAAGTAAACTGACCAGTGCCCTCGCAGTCGCCATCCGATTCGTCCGTACCCTGATCAGCATGCAAGAGGAATTCTTCATTCGACACCTAGCAGAGAAGCGCGTGCTGGGACCGATCCTAGAGGTGCTCTCACGATCCATCTCACGCGATAATCTGCTCAGCTCAGCCTCGCTGGAACTCTTCGAGTACATCAAGAAGGAAAATATCAAGGACCTGATCAAGTACCTGGTCGAGAACCACCGGGAGCAGATGATACAGGTGTCGTACATGTCGACGTTCTGCGACATGGTGACGCGCTACGACGAGACGGGGGGGTACACCTCTAACGTGGACTACTTCCTCGAGACGGACGAGGACATGGGCAGCACTAACAGCGCCAGCGTCAGCAGCAGTGCTAGGAAGCACCAGCCGGCCCCCAACGTCAGGATGATGGAGCACATATCCATCGACCCGGCAGAGGAAGAGTACTGGAACACGTCTGATCCAGAAGACGACGACGACGACAAGAACAGCAACAGCAACGGCAACGGCAACGGCAACAATAACCACAACAACCACACCCAACAACCAGCATCATCAGACTCAAACGGCGCAAGCACACCTAGCAGTAATTACTCCAAACTAGTCGACTACCCATCGGACGAAGATAACGAAGAAGAGGGAGAAGAGGGGGAGGAAGAGGAGGAGGAGGAGGTGGTGGAGGAGGAGGAACAAGCGCAAGGAGAAGACGACAATCTGGAAAATATCGATCCCGCCACCGCCACCGCCACCGCTGCTGCATCCACCCCATCCCCCGCATCCGCATCCGCACCACCCAAACGTCGCAGGGAAGAAGACGACGAAGAAGAAGACGAGATGGACAGACTATCACACAGCAAACGACGAAACAGCACAACAGCGGCAACGGCACCATCCGACTTGCCATCGACGGCAGCAGTTCGTCGACGCAAGAGCTTCTCCCCATCCACCTCGTCCTCCTCCTCATCATCGGGTAGTAAGTCGTCTACCAGGAAGATGACGATAAGTCTATCATCTACCGCCCTCAAATCGGGTGGAGGCGGTGATGATCGATCATGATTTCAATCTTCTCCTCTTCTTCTTTCCCTCTTCCTCTTTCTTATTTTATTCTTATTTTTATCGTCTTCAATCATCAAATATCTGTCCTTCATTCCTCTGGATGGAAGCTTCAAGAAAAGAAAAAAGAAAAAAAAAGAACAACCCCCCCCCTTTCCATCAATCACACATGTAAACCTCTTTTTTTCTTTCTCTATATATCATGTTCTTCTGTCAAACACACCTTTGGGCGATGGCGTCTCGGTCGGTTGATGCTGGTCGGTTGGTCGGCTAGGTTGGGCTGGATGGGCCTCCTTTTATTTATTGTTCTTGACAACGTACTAGTTTACAACTCCTTCTCTTTTCCCCTTCCTTCTTCTTCTGTACCTTGCGCGTATCATTGGGGTATGTGCGTTGGCATTGCAAACATGACGTGTTACTAGCAAGCCCTCTTTTCTCAATGTCTTGCATGACTCCTCATAATTACGCCTTGCTCCCGAGATTCCCTACATGGTTCATACCTATGCATCAATCATAAACACCATGTTTCATGTCATACCATATCGGCAAGTGCAATTCTCTACCGTGTCCTTCCTTGAAACCGCCTCTTGCTGTGCTTCTGCATTCGTGTCTCCCTGAAACTACCTCTTCATATGCTTTTGCATCCATGTGGTATACTCATTCAGCATAACCGACGTTATAGCCTTGGGTTCCCTCTCCAGTGCATCCGTGAGGTCCGCCATTGTAAACTCTAGCTTGGCGGTCCCCGTCTCGTCATCATCGTAGCGGTCCTGGATATCCTGAGCGGCATCGTGGCAGACGTGTTGGATCTCTGCTCCCGAGTGACCCTCTGCGCGGACGGCGAGAGCGTGGAGATCCACATCGTCGGCCATGGGTTTCCCTCGGAGGTGGACGCGGAAGATGGCCTCGCGGGCAGCGAGATCGGGTGGTCCTACGTACACGGCCTTGTCGAAGCGGCCGGCACGCAGGAGGGCCGGATCCATGGCGTCCGGGCGGTTAGTAGCGCCAAGGATGATGACGCCCGTCAGAGTCTCAAAGCCATCTATTTCGGTGAGTAGCGTGGTGAGTATATTGACACCGCCGCCGCCGCGGGATGAGGCTCCCGGGCCTGAAGATCGCGAACCGCCGATGGAGTCTATCTCGTCAAAGAAGATGATGGAGGGCGTGGCGTTGCGGGCGCGCTCAAACAGGTTGCGTACCGCACGCTCCGACTCGCCCACGTACATGTTAAGCAGCTCGGCAGCCTTGACTGAGAAGAAGTTGAATCCCGATTCCGTGGCCATGGCTTGGGCAGACAGCGTCTTGGAACATCCCGGGGGCCCGTACAGGAGTAGTCCCTTGGGCGGGCGGATGATGATGCGAGGCGTTGGGTGGTCCGACTCCTACATGTCGTGTCAGGTGTGGAATTGGATTGGAATGGAGGCAGGAAGCCTTACCTTGGTGTACTTGATTATCTTCGAAAGGGCCTTCTTGACCTCCTCTTGACCGCCGATGTCCTGCCAGTGAATGGTAGGAGGCTGGAGATTGATGTCGTCCATAGCCGTGGGTCGCGTCATACCTAGGGCCTGATCCATGTCTTCACGGGTGATGGTGGAGCTGGCGTTGTCCCCGTGCCGATCCGCGCCCGCCCGGATGGCCTTGGTGGCCTTGAGCTTGACTGCATTGCGCACGAGGTGGTAGAGGTCACCGGCGGTGAACGCGTGCGTCTTGAGTGATATGTCTCTCAGGCAGGCCTCCTTGTCCTCAGCAGGTAGGGGCGGGTTGCAGCCCTTGAGGATGTCGAGGCGATCGGAAGCGCGGGGAATGGGAATAAGGACCTTTTCGTAAAATCTGCTACGGCCCTGGAGCTTCCGGGGCATATTTGTCATGTAGTCGGAGCATGTGGCGACGATGACGACCTGAGGGAGGGCGTTGTTCTCGAATGCCTCGGCTGAGAGACTGTCCATCTCATCGCAGATGGTATCTATGACGGCATCGCGGTTCGTCCTCTCCGGGGTGATGAGCTCCTCGAGGTCATCTATGAGAACCATGGACGGGCGTTGGGCCTGGGCCTGCTTGAGTGTCTCGCGGACGGTTGTCAGCTTGTCCGCTGGCTTGATCCAGAAGACGCGACCCCAGTTGGTACCGGCCAGGCGCTTCAGCACAAACGTCTTCCCCGATCCATGGCAACCGTGCAGGGCGATTCCACAGGATTGGCGCTCGTCGTGGAAAAGGAAGGGGCCGGTAAAGGCCTCGAGGAACTCATTGATGGCGGGGACCTGGGCCTTCAGTCCCGGAATATCCTTGAGTACAAGGTCTCCCGGCGGTTGAACATCCTTAGGCTGGGCGCTGGGGTCCTCTTCACCTTCCTGGATGAAGCGTATGGTGGTGCTGGAGCGGACGAAGCGGCCCAGTCCGCTGTCCTGGCCGTCGACAGAGGATACCTTGAATGTGCGGCGGAGATGGGCAGCTGAGACTCCCTCCAAGGTCATGCCGGGAAATACATGACCTGCACGCTCTGTATTTGAATGAGAGAGTATCAGCAGTGTGATTGTCCTCAGACTCCAGGCGAAGATTGTAAGGGGTAAGGGAGGGTACCGAGATAGAGGCCGATGGGAAACGCCCAGTTAAGGAGATCGCTGGCAGCTAACGGCCCCGCCTTCTCAGTCACATCCTTGACGACGACCTCGGTTGTGTCTAGCATGGGCGCATCGGACGGGTATATGCGTGCCTTGTCGGTGATCTTGAAGCCGGTGGCATCCTGGAATGCGCGGCTCATCAAGGCGACGTTGGGGCTGACATTCTTGTCCGACAGGATGCACAGCAGAGCCTCGCGCTTCAGGACCGGGCCGTCCTCGGGTTGGTCAAGCTTCTCGATGATGCAGGGCTTTCCATTCTCAGCGGTTCCTGTGAGGGCAATGTACGAGTCCTTGTTGATGTATATGTTTGCAGCGCCGACGAGGCTTCCCTTCTCAAGGCTGACGCTGGCGAGCGGACGTACCTTGACGTCGATGCTCTTGTTCACCATGGCCTTTATTGTGACTGTGTCTGCTTCTCAGACAAGAAGCGGCTCTCAAGGGGGTGTGCTCTCTTGAGAGAGATAGAAACGATGGTATGCGTCGGTGAGATGATTTTTTTTTCTTTGTCGTGTATGGACGAGAATTTTATATCAGCGTCTATGAGGAAGGTGCGTTCGTTTGGATTCTCCCCACTTTCCTAGAGTCGAACTTTTCAATCTTTCCAATCTTTCTAGGGATAAGATGAAGTCACCGGGAAGGAGATTTTGTCAAATGTAGCATTGCTATAGAGAATCTATACCGGAGAAAAGGAGGAGGTATGAAGAGACCTCAAAGTCCCCGAGATTCTCTACGCTGTAATAATATCATTATCATACATTCATAATACCGTCGTCAATCCCTTTTGGGGTAATGTGCACCACTGTTTCTGTCACCCCTCCACCCCTCCCCCCATGTACCTCTGTATCCCGATTCCCCCAAGATCGGTCCCTGCTTCAATACTCCACAGTCGATGGCTAATATCTCCTTCTTTCTCATCGTCAGCAACCTCCCGCAGTCGACAGAGAATAAAGGCACAGACCACACTCTCGCACCTGCCCCCAGGTATTCCCCAACAACGGCAGTCACCAGATGCCCAACCCGTTCGCATGAGACGGCTTCAGTGGTCCCGCTATGCGAAGCCGCAACTATGGCCGAGCAGCAGCACCAGGGCCGTCTCTTCGTGGTCTTCCAGACCGTCGGGGGCAGCAATCGAGTGGCCACAGCTCAGACGACGACAACAGCAGGAGACGATGACGACTGAGGGTGATGGCACGATCGATGACGAGAACACAGAGGCGAGGACAGCAAACAAAGCAAGTTCAGATACGGGCAACAACAACAAGAGACGGGGTCCACCGCGACGGACAGCCGCGACCTCGACCTCGTGGGTCACCAGTCGCGACGAGGTAGACTGGACGGCTCTAGCCGCGGGCGCCGACAAGATCAGGAGGGGAGAATCAGGTCGGTCTCCTCACCGAGACCACGGCAGCAGCAGAGGGACGACAGAAAAGGGTGACGGCCGTGGTGAAGCAGGCAGGGGCAGCGTCAGGAAATCCTCCCCCGACACAAGCAGGACCATGCTTCTCATCCACGGTCTGGGCGACAACGTCTCCCCCACCGACTTTTACCGACTGGCGCCCAAATTTCTATCAGGATGGGATAGCACCATAACCAAAGGTACCTTCTCTCTCCCTTCTCCCTCTCCCTCTTTCTACTCTCTACTCCTCGAGATGGATGTCCACCCAGACTGACGCTGGCACTGGCAACCAACCAGTCCAGCAGCAACGCCATCCCTCCACCCTCGAACCAACAGGCTGCTACCAAGTCTCGTTCTCCAACGCTACGGCCGCCGCCGCCTACCACGCCAACCTCCACCGCATCCAGCGCCTAGCACGGTATAAGCTGTCGTCCCCTACCGGGCTGTGGAAGTCGACCGTGCCTCCTCACCTGCTGGTGTCCGGCGCTGCACCCGGCCACCCAGACCATGACTACGACAATGACGTTGCAGCCCTGACGCTTGCCAGCCCCTCACAGCCCGACCTGATCATCCATCGTCGTCGCGTGTCCCTGCCCTACCCGTGGTCGCGCCGGCTCTCCAAGCTGGTCGAGCCGCTGGGGTACGGCACCCGACCGCCCGTCGTCGTCGTCGACCTCAGACCTGGTGCCGTGACCCCCGGCGGGTTGGCCCACTTCATCCGTCAGGATGGGTGGGAGAGGGATCTGGCCTGGAGGGTATCGCGACCTGTCCGTGTCAGTACGCCGCGTACTGCTGCCGACAAACCCCCGGGGCAGGGCGCTGGCGAGGCGGAAGCGGAGGCAGAGGAAGACGCTGATGCGCAGGAACTTGGCGCCGACCAGGCTGCTGCCGCTGCCGCCGAGGCATCCCGCTTCGTCGTTGCCTGCGAGACAGAATGGGAGGCCAGGAGGTTCCATCGTCAGTGGAACGGTCGTCTTCTATCTCACGTGGACCATGGTCAGGTCATGTATCGATCTCAGGTCACGACGTCGCTGATACAATGGTGATTTGCCATTTTCCTCTTCTGCGTTCTCTTTTCACCCTTCTCTTTCCTGCCTTTCATCAGGATGTCTCCTGCCTTCTTCCCCGCCGTGAGCATAAACAACAAGCGCAACATGTAACTGTACTCTCTCTATATAAAACTTGTATAAAACGTCACATTTTTCTGAAATTTCAACCATGCAAGATGTTTTGACAAGATATTAGACGGGCATCAAATTAAAGACTAGAAGTTGAGATTTTCTTTTGAAAAAAAAAAAGAAACGACCAGGGCAAAAATAAAATAAAAAGGAGACAAGAGTAAAAAACGGCCAGGGCGAGGAAAAAAAAGAAGATGATGAATAAATAAATAAAAACTCCAAAGAACCACAACTTCGTGTTTTCTCTTTCTCTCTCTCTCTAAAGAGTATTTGAAAAAAAAAGGGGGGGGGGGTCAAAGTAGAGGAAACAGAGCGAAATAAAAACCAAAAAAAAAATTGTTTAAGAGAAAGAGACGGTCATCTCGAGCAATGCAACTTGCCGATCTGAAGCTGCACATCGCACGCCCTGTTTTGATAAATCCCAGCCATGTTTATCGTTGATGTCCTCTCAGCCCGGGGTAGGGGGGCAATAAAAGAAGAGAGACCACCTTGTATATATGTGAAAGAGCAAAGTTGAGATCCAATGGGGGGGGGGGGGGGGGATGGGATCAGCACGTACCACATGGTGACACTGCCTTCTGTGGGAGTTCGTCAAGAATGAATCGAGGGGGGGGGGGGGGGGAGAAGAAGAAAAAAAGAAAGCCGACAATTGAAAAGAAGAGGAAGAAACAAGGCTGATCAAGATGTATCCCTTCTTACTTTGAAGAAAAAAAGAGGCTTGGAGATGGGAAGAAGAAAGGGGAGGAGGAAAAAAGAGGGAAAATGAAACCCGCTGTCTCCTCCGTTCCCTTGACACACCTCTTCTCTCTTGGTTTCTGGCCTGCCAAGATGCGACGTTTTTGTCGGCCTGCTTTGGCAGAGTTGCCGATGAAAAAAGAAAAGTAAGAAGGGAAAGGGGGATAGAACAAAGGCAGAAAAATAAGGAGAGAAAAAAAAAGAAAAACCCCCCAAACGAGTCCAGATACAACAGGGTTTGCATAACCGCTGATGGTTGTTCCGATCTCCTGTCCACCTCTTGAATCTCTTCACCTTCTTTTTTTTTTAATATAATTTGGGTTTGTATCTTTGTCTTGATCCTTCCTCCCCTCTCCGCCTCCTTTCTGTGTGCCCGTCTCTATCCTTCATTATCCGATCCAGCTTTATTTCGACGGCCGAGCGTGGAATCTTCCTGCTTTTCCGGTTCGACCCTCATGTGGTTCTTCCTTGTTCTCGTTGGTCTGCACATTCCGATAATAATAATGATAATAATGATGACAATAATGAAAGGACCGTTTAGCAGCACTTGCCGCCTGCTCCGCTCGACTTGTCTCCGACATTGACGCCGGATCCCGAGACGGGTTCATTCTTGGAAGAGTCGACGAGGCGCTTCTTGATGTCGGCGGCCAGGCTGTAGAATGCCTTGTCGATGTTGATGTTGCTCTTGGCTGAGACCTCGAGGAAGGGGATGCCCAGTTCGTCGGCCAGGGCCTGACCCTGCTCGGTGCTGACGACGCGCTTGTCCTCCCAGTCGCACTTGTTTCCGATGAGGATCTTGTTGACGCCCTCGGTGGCGTGCTGCTCGACGTTGGCGAACCACGTGCGGATGTCTGGAAATCAGTCAGCAAGTATTGGTCAGGTCGGGGAATGACGCTTGTGTGATGCTCGATGGAGAAGAGATGACGTCTGCATAGGCTGCGCGCCAAAAAAAAAAAAAAAACCCCGAGATGGAATTATATGAGAGAGGGGGGGGGGGGGGGGGGGGGGGGGGGGGAGGAAAGGGAAAGAGACGTACTGTTGAAAGACCTCTCGTCGGTAACGTCATACACTAGCAATATACCCATAGCACCACGGTAGTAGGCGGTGGTGATGGTGCGGAAGCGCTCTTGGCCAGCCGTGTCCCATATCTGCAGCTTGACGCGCTTCCCGTCGAGCTCAATAGTCCTGATCTTGAAGTCGATGCCGATGGTGGTGATGAAGGATGGCGTGAACGAGTCCTCGCTGAACCGTAGCAGACAGCATGACTTGCCGACGCCCGAGTCGCCAATGAGGAGTAGCTTGATCTATTTTGTTTTCGTACAGTCGATCAGTCAATTACTGTCATCATCTCTGTCCCCCCCGATAATAATCCATGGTGCTTGCGTGTATCCCCCATGACGATAGCGAGGTCTGAGGAAGAGAGCAGCAGCGGCGGCAGCAGCAGCAGCATCATCATCATACATCCTTCTTCTGCTCGCAGCACACGGCAAACACCAGAGGTGAGTGCTTCTGCGATATATGCGCAAGGCAAGGGAGGGAGGAGAGATGGAGAGGGAGAGGAAAGACGAAGATTGCAGTATTGCAGCAGGTCTTCTTCCCCTCCCTCCTCGTGACACCGGGATGGCGTGCGTGGGAAATGCAGGGGGGGGGGGGGAGGGCGACACGAGGAATATGCTGCGTACCAGAAAATCATAGTTGCGATTGCTCGACATGGTGGGCTAATGTCGTTGCTGTGTGTGCGTGTGATGGTGGTGGTGGTGATGATGATGATAAGGTGGTGGTGGTGGTAGGTAGCAACTTGGCTTACTCCCAAGGGCGGTGGAGCAGAGAGGACGACTGCAAATCGGGGAGAGAGAGGAGAGAGGGGCGCTGTGTTCAAAACAGAGACGAGGCAAGAGGGTCGGTTCTTGACAGGCGGGTCGGTCGGTCGGCAGTCGTCGAGAGGGGGGAGGGAGGAGCGCGTATGCGTGCGTGTGTGCGTGTGCGCTGTGTGTGCTGTGTTCGTTTCTTGTTTTCGGGGATGGAAAATGCTTCTTGTTTCTCTTCTCCTGTTCCACGTCGTCGTCGTCGTAGGTCGTCGCTGGGGAGGGTTAAAGGCCGAGTGATGAAGAGAGATGGGAGAGGATGGGGTATCGTTGGGATGGGGGCACGGGAGTTTCAGATGCGGCGGCGGACAGGACAAGCAGGACAGGGGACAGGCCAGCTATCACCTCCCACTGCTACCTGCACGGAGTAGCACGATGTACCGACCCGTTAGTGTCTGATCTGTAATCCCGTAGGAGGTCCAGCGCTAGGTCCCAGTACAGTTCCGGTTTACAGAGGAAGATGGCCTGCGCCGTAGCGGGGTATTCTCTAGCGGGAGTGTGATATTTACAGCGGCCTCTCCTAGCGTCCCCCACCTACACCGATGGAAGGCGGGCCTATGCACTGGACCTAGGGGACCTCTAGTGCTGGGAGCTGGCTGCGCCATCTTCTGATGATGATGCAACGCCAGCTGGGCTGTTTCTCTCTTCTCTTCTCTTCTTCTCTTCCCTTCTTTCTCTTGGATGTGTGTCACCGCGTCCGAGTAAGAGAAATCGACGTTGGGACAGCTCATCAGATTCATGCGCGATACATGTGAGATATACTGTTACACCCTGAACGAATTCATCCGTACCATGTTGGGCTCAGCTGTTGGGACTCTACAACCAACCCATGGCACATGGGAGACAGCGGCACATGCCGCCAACGTCACTGCTACATACTGCTACAGCGCTACAGCGCTACAGTGCTACCTCTGCCACCCCAGCAATCAGACCGAGGAGAGGCGGTGCAAGGAGTAATACGTACGCACAAGGTGGGGAACGTGATCGTCTGTATTACTACTGTATTACTACTGTATTACTACTGTATTACTACTGTAATTGCTACTGTATGGCTACTGTAATTGCTACTGTATTGCCACTGTAATTACCACCATATCACTCCGTACTCACGTAATGATACACCATGACCACACCTACGAGTATATCACGGCTGACATGTGCCAGCATCCATCATCAGATAGCTTGTTCAGGTTCAGATATTTACGCGACTACATACACTCATCCGTACCAGCATGGACCGACCCTCTACCCCTCCTCCCCTCCGCCGGCAACTCCCTCACCACGGCTTAGGTATAGCAGCCGGCAGCGGGGCCTGCCACTCCTTCCCGCCAAACGCCAGCCTCTCCCGGCCCCCGGACTCACACCGGTCGTTCGTCTCAGCGCAGTAATCGGCCCAGACACCGCAGTTCCTGGATCCCGTGACGGGCGACGTGCTCCAGCACGCCTTGCTCTGCGCCCAGCAGTCGTCGGCGGCATCCCAGCATGAGTCCTCGTCATCGTACTCCGGCACCGGTCTGGCGCACCAGTTGGCATTCTTGACCAGACAATCGCCCGGCACCGCGCCCTCCTTCTGCTTCAACGCAACACCACCGCCACCGGCGGCGGCGGCACGGGCACCGGCGCCGGAGCCGTACACGGCCGGACCGGGCATCTCGTATCTCGTCGCGTCCCCCTCGTACAGGTTGAACGACAAGCCGGGGTCCTGGGCACTCACGTACCCGGGTATGCTGACGGTCTCGTCCGCGCCCGGACCGCCACCGTCCGGACCGTCGGTGACGAAGATCTGCGCGCATCCGGCGTAGAACTGCGGGTCGCCGCGGTACGCCTGGTGCAGGGCCAGCAGCTCCGGGCGCACGAGGTAGTATCCCGGCTCCAGGCCGGCTGGCAGGTCGATCGACAGCATGCCCCCGCTGGCCACGAGCCGGTCAACGCACCACTCGTCGTCCCTGAAGCCGTCCTCCCAGACCTTGAACCACCCCGGGCCGCTGGCAGAGTCCGAGTCCATGTCGTCCATCTTCTTCATGTACACGGAGCAGGGGCCCTTGTGACCGTCGTCGATGCTGCCGGGGTTCTCGTAGTCGGGCCACGTGCGGAATTCGAAGGTCAGGCGCGCTCCCGAGGGGGATGAGCAGGTATACGGCACTGCCTCTTCGCCGTCGTAGCCTAGATCGGGACAGGTCAGTGTCGTGGTTGGGGACAGCAAGGTGAAGAGAGGGACAAGGAGCAGGAGAAGAAGGATCGATGAGAAGAAGAAGAAGAAGAAGAAGAAGAGAGAGAGAGAGAGTGTGTGTGTGTGTGTAGGAGAAAAAACGTACCGCAAGCCATCTCCTCGCCTTGGAGCGGATAGATGGGGTACGTCGCCGTCTGAGGGTCCTCTGGCAGACGAACGCACGTCCCATCACCTTGGTTCTCGCCATTGATGAAGAGTGTGGTGAAGAGGGTATGAGCACTCGCCATGGAGGCCATGCCAAGTACGGGAAATAGCATCATGGCTGCTCGTAGCGGTGAGGTCTGTAGCGTAGCACTGAGGAAAAGTAGGTTGAATCCAGATCCAGCTGGTAAGAATCAGTTTGGAAGGTCGGAAGGGGGGGGGAGGAGAATGGGGAAGAATATATAGATATATATAGAAGAAGGCGAACCAAGTTATAGATGAAAGAATACGGAGTGAGGAGCAAGAAAAGGTCAGAATCGAGAAGTGAAGGAAGAGAAGAAAATGACCGTCAAGGCCGGATTCTTCAAAGGAATGTTGAGCGGGAGAGGACGAGAGATGGTTGTCGAGAGAACGGCAGGGCCCGAGTCAAAACGACATCACGCCCCCCAGCCGTCGATATATATACCAGCGTAGTAGTGATGGCAGGAAATATCCATCCTCCAGGAAACCCATGGGCGAGCAGGAGACTCTCTCCCTTGCACTGCGTCATCCCGCAATCCAATCCAATCCATACCATCTATCCCGTAGCAACCCAGTGATCTACAGAATGTTTCCCTGCGTCGCAAACCCCTCCCCCCACCCCGGCGGGACCTGGTATGCATGCCACATGAAACGAAACGAGAGACAAAAATAGAGAATAAAAAAAAGGAAAGAAAGGGGGAAACAGACGGGGAGGGGCCATGATCAGACGGGCAGTCTCCTACACAAGCGCCCTTGTTACCGGTACGCAGATCCATGTACAATACTGACCACTACTATCAGCAGTATCATCAAGAGATACGTGTAGTGTAGCTCAGCTGCCCTCGTCCTGATATTAGCCGCCGGTCACTTCGTATCAGTCTAAGGGGGGGGGTTGAGTTGAATTTAGGTCCGTGTCCTCCCCCCCACCCCCACCTCCCATCGGATTAGTTTCGTTTCAAAGAACCTCTGTTATGATACTCGGTCTGTTGCTGGAACAATTTCCTAAAAAAGAAAAGAGAGGAGAGAAAGGGGGGGGGGGGGGGGGGGGGGGGGGGGGGGGAATAAGCATGGCAGATAGAGTTCACGAGAGCAAGGGTATGAGATGAGAATCAGGATAGACGACGTTTCGTACCGTGTCCGTACTCGTATATGCCATTGTATCGCCTTGTCTGCCTCCTGATCTGAGCCCGTGGCTGTTTCATCATCTATGTAAGCCCCGGGACGTGGGACGTTGGCCACGATTTCTGAAGGAGAAAAGATGAGAAGAGAGAAGAAGAGAGAAGAGAGGGGGGGGGGGAGGGAGAGAGAGAGGGCTCCACGTAAAGAACAGCTAGAGAGAAAAGCCAACCTCCCCCCGGGCCAGATCAATATGTACAAAGCTGTGTAGCCAGCCATCTTGATGCAACCGTGTGCTGTCCGGGAGTTTCACCCTCCAGGATATCCGGTCCGGGGAGCGGATTCCGTGGAACCGGTGGCATCTTCTCACGAACCGCAAGAGACGAATGACAGATAAGAGAAAGGAAAAGAAAAAGAGAGAGAGAGAGAGAGAGAAAACAAGTTTGGAGCAGAGTTTCTTTTCATTATATTGTCGTTGGCATATCCCCGATTCTGTACACACTCTAATTTTTTTTTTTTTTTACATCTGTTTTCCTTTTTAAATATCTTATCCCTAATATCACACGAGACGGAGTAAAGGGGGAGCAAACATCTCTCTCGTTCGAAAAAGAAGAAGGGAAAAAAACAGACGAGTCAGCTGTTCCCTCCCTCCCCCTTCCTCCCATCTCCTTCCCAGTCCCCAGTCCCAGCTTATGCCACGTTTATAGTACAGTTATGGTACAAAAAAAATAAAATTCAGGTCGTGTCTTTTGTCTGCCTGGCGACGGTCCGGACGGTGGTAGCGTTAACAAGGCAAGTTTCTCGTCTTCTTCTTCAATCTTGCTCTACTCGTTGATCTTGGCGAGAATTCTGCGGATTCGGTCAGTGAACGTTCCTTTCCAGACTCCCAGATCAACACCCATCGGACCTGGCAAGGGGAGGTTTGCAAGATCCAAGGTATGTGAGAGATGAAGGTGGGTGTAAGAAAAGGAGGGAGGGGGGGAGGGAGAGAGGGAGAGAGAAGGGGAGGGGGGGAAACATACTCGCTGTCCCTGAAAAGCTGATACTCCTCCTCACCAGCCTTGACGGGCGACCCGCCAAACTGGGGGATGAGGACGCGGTCACCTTCCTTGACACTCATGGGGAGGCGGGCGCCGCTGCGGTCCAGGGCGCCGGGCCCGACAGCCAGGACCTTGGCCTCGTTGAGCTTCTCGACGCTGCTCTCGGGCAGGAGGATACCGCTTGCGGTCTTGGCCTCGGCCTTGACCCGCTGAACCAGGACGCGGTCCAGGAGGGGGGCGAGGGCGCGGATGGAACGGATAGAGGTGGCCTAGTTTCCCCCCCCAACTGTCAGCCTCGTCGTGCCTTCTCTCTCTCTCTCCCTCCCTCTCCCCCTCTTTCTCCCCCTCTCTCTCCCGTTCTACGGGTTTCAAACGTACCATTGTGAATGGAAAAAAAGTGTGATTGTGAATCGACGCGATTGGTGGGAAGAGAAAACGCTGGTGAGGTGGAGAATTGACAAGCTTGATGGTTTTGGGCTGATTGGAGTGGAAGAGGAGAAAGAAAAAAAAAGAGAAGAGGGAGAAGAGAAGGAAGGAAGGAGAGAAGAGAAAAATAGCTTCTCGCCCGTCGGCTCATCGAGGCTCTCCCCCCCCCCCCGGCTACTCGCCAATTGGTTGGTTCGCCGGGATTTCAGCCAGGCAGCGCGCAGGCGACGCGGGTCTGGGTCTCGGTCCCTGGGGGTGGAAGTGGAGCTCTCATTCTAAGAGCTTCCAGAAAGTACGACGTGCTGTCTGTGATGATCTGTACATTTATATATACATGGTATCTATCATACATGGTATCATATATGGTATTATACATGGTATCATACATGGTATCATATAGTAAACGTACTCGTAAGACCCATCTATAGCCCTGTAGCCAGCTACGGTCTTCTCATCACCGAGATCTGTCCGTCGTATGGTTGGTAGTAGTAGTAGTAATATGCTATCAGTATCATGGCAGATGATCATATACGAAGCACGATACAGTAATGGGCCATGGCATCGATTTCGATTTCTAGATTCCCACTCTGCATCTCGTTCGGATGGCCACGAGCTTATTTCCGACGACCAAGCCTCGTCACCCTCTTTTCCAATCAACACCGCAGGGCAGCAGATGGTATTCATCCTAGTCTACCACCACCACAGAGCATTATGAGACAATGTAGACGACGGATGAAGAGATCAGCCGTCGTGCTTCCCCCCTCTAATCCCCGACCCAACCCCCTCCCCCCCCCAAGCGTAGTATAGAGAGTGCTCGCAAGGTTTCCCATGCACGCCAACATGCATGTCTACTCGTATCCATCATCTCATGTACACGGCTCTGCCTGATTCCCCTTCTCTAGTCTGTACTTGGCTTCTAAGATCCGAGCTGTGTATGTCGTCGCCGTATCCGATATTCTGCTTCCCTCCTGTCCTCCGGATAACCCGTCGTCAGACGACGCGTCGTCGCCGGAAACCCATTCCGTTCTTCCGACACGTGCGGCCTCGCTCCCCCCCCCCCCCCCCCCCCCCCCTCTACTTGCTCATCATGCTCATCATGTAGCGCTGGGAGGCTGCAGGACATGCTTGTGATCGTCCGCCGGCACAACCTCCCCGTCGTCCAGCTGGTGACACATCTGCGAGTCAGCCACCCAGGCATCGCTCAGTATCTCCTCGAGCGTGGCCCGGGTCTTGGGGTTGATGTCGAGCATGCGCCAGATGATGTAGCGGGACTCGCGCGGGAGCAGGCGGAGGATCCTCCACGGGCCGCGGATCACTTCCTTCTTCTCGCCCTGCTGCTGTGCCTGCTGGTCCTTGGTGACCTCTGCAGGAGCTGGCCCGTCGCCGGTAGCGTCGGCAGCGGCATCGGCAGCGCCGCCGGCGCCGGCAGCATCGTTTCCGCCAGCACCCTCCGGCGGCCGTGCCGCGGCTGCAGCTCCCGAGCCCGTCCTCTTGTGGTGCCCGTGGTGGCTGCCGCCGTGGCGACTGCCGTGGTGCCCGTGATGACCCCCGTGGTGTCCGGGGCTGTGGTGGCGGGCGTGCGGGTCGTCGTCGTCGTCGGCGGCGGCGGCGGCGGCGCTGCCGTCGTTGCCGCCATCGCCGCTGCTGTCGGCAGGGGGGGCGCCGGCGTGCTCGCTGCCAGGCTTCGCCTCCCTGCCGGACGCGTCCCCAGCCTGGGCGGTGGCATCCTCTGCGGGGGCGCTGCGTGGCTGCTCCCCGTCCGGGTGCTCGCTCGCCTTCTTCTTGGGATGCACCAGAGTCTTGGGGTCGTGGCCCTCTGTCGGCTCCGAGGCAAACAGCTTGTACGAGTTGTCAGACGGCTGGGGCACCTTCCAGGGGAACCGGCGCAGCGTCATGCAGCAGAAGATGATGCCCAGGGACCAGATGTCGACGGCGGCGGCGTCGTATTCCTTCTCCTTGTGCACTTCCGGCGCGAGATAGGGGTCGGATCCCACGATTCCTGTTTTGCGGGCGTCAGTCCGTGACATGTGCAGAGCGTCAGGGTAGCACCCCAACTCTCGCTTCCATCCTCGCTCCCGAGATACATCCGCCGTCCGTCTTGAGAGGGTAAGGGGGGAGAGAGGAGAGGCGAGGGTGAGGCGAGGGTGAGACGGGGGGAGGGGGGGGGGGGAAGCATACCCTTTGCCTTGACGATATCCGACTCGAACGGATACCGGAACACGTGCGCGCTGCCAAAGTCGATGATCTTCATGATACCCCTGTCGTTGATGACGACATTGTCTAGCTTCAGGTCGCGGTGCGCCAGCCCCAGGCTGTGCAGGTACGTGACGCCGTTGAGGATCTGGAGGAAGCTGCAGCGGACCTCCTCGCGCGACATCTTGCCCGTCATGACAGTCGCGAAGAGGTCGTAGGGGGCGTACTCCATGACCTCATACCACGTCGAGTTCTCGCGGACGATGTCGAGCGTCTCGATGATGTTGCCGTGGTGCAGCGTCGAGCCCACGCAGAACTCGGCCGTCACCTTCTTGGCGTACTCCCTGTCGCTCTCGTACGCGTGCTTGGGGCGGAACTCCTTGACGGCGAAGACGGTGCCGTCCTCCTTGCGCTTGAGCAGCCGGACGGCGCCGCCCGCGCCCGCGCCCAGCAGCCTGCCTATCTTGCCGTACTTGGTCGTGAGCGCGTGGTCCTCGCCGAAGGGGACCTGCTGCGGAGCGCGAGAGGCCGACGTGTTCCTGGCGCTCGTCGCCGAGGGGGCCGGCGAGGCCTGGCGGCTCTTGTTCCTGTGGTGGTTGCCGTGGCCGTGGTGGTGGCCTCCCTTGTGGCGCCCACCCTTGAAGAAGCGCTTCAGGTCGGACATGGAGCTCGCGTGTCCGCTATGCGTCGAGGCCGCGTCGCTGGCGACGGCGGCCTCGTTGCTCGAGTTCCTGTTGAAGGCGCCGCCGGCCAGCTTCTCGGACACGTTGGTCGTCGACGAGTTGGCGGACGAGCTCTTCTTCTTGCGCGAGAAGACGAAGCGGGGGTCGATGATGGTCCTGGGCGAGTGGTGGCTCTGAGGGGGGCGCCGGCCCTTGGCATAAGGGTCGTTGATGTCCCCGCCGGGCGTCATGGGCTTGGAGAAGATGCTGGACGCGGTCCTCGACGGGCTGGACTCTCGGGAGCCGGGCATCGAGGCTCCTCCGTGGCCCAGCATGCGCCGATGCGATCGGAGGTCTGCCCCGCCGGCGACGCCGACGCCGGTGCCGGCGTCGGCCTGCCTGTCCTCCATCGATGTCGACCGGCGCGGCACGTGGTCCGACGAGGCCGGGCGGTGGGCGAGGGACTGGCGCTGGGCGAAGCGCGGCGACTTGCCATCGTGCGACATGGACGCCTGCGGGGTAATAGCTTGGCCGTCACCGGCACCCAAGGACGCCGCGTCGGCGTCCTTGACGGGTCTCTTGCTGTCCGGGATCGTATTGCCCGAGCCGGAAGGTGTGAGGGGCGGCGACGAGACTCCGGTAAGCTTGGGGCTTCCGTGGGACGGGAAATGCTGGTGGCGCGGCGAGTTGGGCGTCGGAAGGCGGGATGTATCGGATGACGATTCATCTTCGCGAGAGGCGGCCTATCGGGAAAGAAATGGTCTGTGTGAGCCTTCTTCCTTCTTCTTGTCCACCCCGTCCCCGGAATAGGTGATGATCAGGAAGGGGAAAGGGTAGGGCAGGGTAGGGTAGGGCGGAGGAGGGTCGGCGGGGGAGATAATGACGCGCAGACCGGATCATGACGTACTCTAGACGCAGGCAGCGAGAAGGTCTCGAACTGGTAGGTGCTGAGGCGACGCTCCTGCAGCAGCAGACCCTGGGCGGGCTTTGCCGGACCCCTCGGTTCCTGGACAGATGGTATCCCTTGAGGAGGAGAGGAGGCATCATCCTTCTCTCCGCTGTCGGCTGACTCGGGAACGATCTCCTCGATAGCCGAAGAGAAGCGAACGGCTGCGGCGCCGGCGGGGGCCTGCTGCCGATCGGCTTGGCCAGCATCAGCAGAGTCCTGGGAGGGCCCAGGATCTGGAGAGGGGGAAGACATTAGCAAAAATATTGACCGGCGAAGGGGCTGGAGGGGATCGGTGGATGTGCAGCAGATGATGCGTGCGTGGTGTGGGAGGATAAGAAAGGAGAGGGAAGAGGAATAGAGAGAGAGGGAGAGAGAAAAAAAGAATGAGAACAGCTGAGCTGTGGCAGTTGACGATTTGGTGTGTAGATTGACTTGGCGTGGCGGGGCAGCAATGGCAGCGACGGCAGCGACAACGGCAGAAGCAGCAGCTATCTGGCTTGGAAAGTAACATGCAGCAATACTCCGTAGACTTGGCGGTCTTGGTATCAGCACACGCAAGAAGTACAGCGAGGACGAGTACGGGCGAGTTGATTGCCGGCATCCGTCCAGTAGCAGCAATAACTCCTACGTATTTCCAACATGCGTAGGTGATACTGAGACACTACCTGGCGCTACGACTACCGAATAGTAAAGATGCAGTCTGCTGCCGCCGCCGCCGCTGCTGCTAACAAGGTAAAGAAAGTAATGGACGGAAGGGCCGGCAAGGACCGATTTGCATGTACGTACCTACAACCTGGACTCGGGGATTTTCCTGGTCCCGAGTAGTCGGTGGGGAGTCATCATGACCATCCATTATGGCTAGTCCGAGCAACAGCGCGGGAGGCGGACTTTTTGCCAGTACCGCGGTAGTGAGGAAGGAGGGGGGACGTTGGGTTGGTCGTCTTGCGGAGGCGAGAAGAGATATGCGCGTGTGCTGTAAGTGTGTGGGCTGTATGTGTGCTGTGTGTACGTGAGTTGTGTGTTATGTGCGTCGTGTGTGTGGGCGAGTGAGGAGGAGACTAGAACCCGCCCGTCAGCATCGGTCAACTCACATACAAGGAAGTCAAGGCCGGAAGAGGGAAGGGGGAGAACGGGCCCAGCGAGATACGTATCCGGTACCGTGAACTGAAGCCGTTTAGCGCCGATCAGTGGCGGGGACGATGCATCGTGGTTCATGTAGCTTTGAGGTACTGTAATCTGTACTCGTACGCGAAGTGTGGGTTACCTGCCACGAGCATCATCATCATGTATTACCGTAGCAGTCATGCTCAGTCCCTGAACTGCAGATTATCATCACCAGCATCATCACGAGGAGCACGTGCCTCACGAGTACGAGCAGTGCGATATCATGTCACGTCATCTATTATACGTGATACTCGGACTCGGACTCGCGTCGGTACCAGACGTCGGTACCAGAGGTAGTGGAATACTACGAGATAGACCGATTGTCATGCCGTGTATATAGACATGATGATGCTGAGGCTAGAGCAATCTATCGGTACGTCCAGTCGAGCTATTCTGATGCCACGACATACACGCGGTGATGGGTAGTGCTATTACCATCCATCGTGACCATGCCAGCTGATACCAGCAGTAAGCAGCCAGCTCCATCACCAACCGATCTTTACGTGCAAGGCGGATGAGACAATCCATCGTAGGTTTCCCGCCATTGCAGATCCCCCGTACTGATTGGGTCTGCCCCATCGTGGTCCTGTCCAGCCCGACGCGCCGACGAAGGCTCACATGTGAATCCGATATCACCGCCATATCAGGCTTTGGCAGCAACCAGAGGAATAACCCATCAAGGACAGGATGTCCCGGTATCATATATATGAAAGTACGCATCCTGACAGCCCAAGAATTGAAGATGCTAGTAGTCATCACCATTTAGGCACCCAATCTGCCAAGACATTCACCGCATCCAGAGGGGACCTCGTAATCCGACCTGACATGTACGCACGCACGCACGCACGCACGCACGCACGCACGCACGCACGCACATACACACACTCTCTCTTTCTCTCTCTCTTTTCATCAGAGCAACACGTTGCTATTCCTCATGAACACGCTCCATTAACATACATCACACGAGATAGAATTACAAATGTCCATCCCAATCACTCCTTGGTGCTACAGGACCCTCTCTCTCCCCCCCTCCAATATATGCCGTAATATACATCTTGTTTCTCGTTTCTGCTCTTCTTGCTTCTCTTGCCTTGTTTCCCTCCGAAGCCAATCATGCCACGACATTGATTCCCATGGATCGACACTGGTGAATCACGGCCCTGCAGATTCCCTTGAGCGGCAGTCCCGCCAGCCGCATCTCGGACTGCTTGATCTTGGCCACCTCGTACACGTGCTTGAGGCTGATGGTCCCCACCGTCTCGTGTCCGGGTCTGCTGGCGCCCTTGCGGCCCTTCTTCCCCTTGGGCGCGTCGACGACGTTCTTGAGCATCCACGACGTCTGCGGTGTGCGGATCTCAAAGTGGAACGATCGGTCGGGTCGGACGGTGACGCGGCAAGGCATGGGCGTGCCAGCGATGATGTGTGCCGTCCGCGCGTTGAACTCCTGCGCGTGGCCGTCAGCACATCACTGCTCTCCGGATCGGTAGGAGGTCGAGGTCGGGAGAGGAAGGGGAGCGTGGGTGAGCGGGTGGTTCTCGCTTATACCCTGGAGAGTAGCCGTACCTTGCAGAAATCCATAGACTTGACACCCTTACTACCGAGGGCTGGACCGACGGGCGGACTGGGACTAGCCTGGCCGGCGCCGACGATCAGCTTGACCATCTGGTCGGTAATGGCGCCACCCCTTTTCGACATGATGGGCGTCGTCGGCGTGGAATGAGTCTGATGGGGACGGAGAGGAGGGGGGAGGGTGAGAAGGTTGTTGGAACGTAGAAGAATGGTGATGGTCTGCCCGTAGACAGGACAGACGAGACGAGAGCCTCTCCTTTGCAAAATATTTGGAAGGAGGTTCCATTTGAGTCCTCTGATTGGTTAGAGGCATACTACAGTGGATCCCTTCCTTCTTCTTTTGGCTGCTACTGCTGGCCGCGCAAAAACCCCACTATCGGCCGATAAGACGAACGTAACCCCGGTTTTCTTTCTTTTTTTTCTTTTTTTCTTTTTTTTTTTTTGAATCGCCTGTATCTTCTTTTTGCTACACATTTGTCCCTACAATCATTCAACCTACGTTAATCACTCTCTCACTCTCAACATCTGATATCGATCAAGAGTCACGGTCAATTCTGCCTTTGATTCCCTCTACGACGACGACGACGACGACGACGACGACGACGAAGAAGAAGAAGAAGACCGAATCTACGTAGAGTAGCAACCACCACCACCACCACCACCACCGTCCCGCACACACATCACAATGCCATCTACGCACAAAAAGGAAAAGCCGTGGGACACAGGCGACATTGACAAGTGGAAGGTGGAAGCGTTCACGCCAAAGGACAACGTCGGTGGCACGTTCGCCGAGGAGTCGTCGTTTGCGACCCTGTTCCCCAAGTACCGCGAGGTGTACCTGAAGGAGGCGTGGCCGCTGGTGACCAAGTCGCTGGAGAAGCACGGCATCGCCTGCACGCTCGACCTGGTGGAGGGCAGCATGACGGTCAAGACCACGCGCAAGACGTTCGACCCGGCAGCGATCCTGAACGCGCGCGACCTGATCAAGCTGCTGGCACGCAGCGTGCCGGCCCCGCAGGCCGTCAAGATCCTGGACGACGGCGTGGCGTGCGACATCATCAAGATCCGCAACCTGGTCAACAGCAAGGAGCGCTTCGTCAAGCGCCGACAGCGCATCCTGGGCCCCAACGGCTCGACCCTCAAGGCCCTCGAGCTCCTGACCCAGACCTACATCCTCGTCCACGGCAACACCGTCTCGGCCATGGGGCCCTACAAGGGCCTCAAGGAGATACGCCGCATCGTCGAGGACTGCATGGCAAACATCCACCCCATCTACCACGTCAAGAAGCTCATGATCAAGCGGGAGCTCGCAAAGGACCCCGACCTCGCCAACGAGAGCTGGGATCGCTTCCTCCCCGACTTCGGCAGGAAGACGCTCAGCCACCGCCGCAAGCCCCTCAATGTCACGGACAAGTCCAAGAAGGTCTACACCCCCTTCCCCCCCGCCCCCGAGAAGAGCAAGCTCGACATCGAGATCGAGACCAGCCAGCACTTCCTCTCCAAGGGCGCAAAGGACAGGGCCGCCCAGAACGAGCGCATGGAGAAGCAAAAGGTCAAGAAGGCCGACAAGGACAAGGAGCGCCAGGCAGAGTTTGTGCCCCCCGAGGAGGCTGGCGACAGGCCGTCCAAGAAGCGCAAGAAGTCGTCTGCCTAGAGTTTTTTCTACATATTTTTTACATATTTTTTTGTTCTAGCAAGGATTGAGAGGAGGAAGAATGAAATTGGAGTTCTCGGCCTGTCGTCCTCTCTTCTCTTCCTCTCTTCTCCCTCTTCTCATCCTGTACATGTCTGGTCTGATGATAGGGGTGTCTTTGCATCGGCATAATGTAATTATTCACGACAAATTGAAGGTTGACCACTTCTCCCTCTCTCTCTCCCTCTCTCTCTCCCTCTCTCTCTCTCTCTCTCTCCCTCTCCCTCTCTTACTTGTTGAATACATCTTCTGTGACGTCACAACTTCGCCCCCCCAGCACCATCAATCTGGATGACCAGCTTGCCAAACTGCTTCCCGCGCTCCATATCGTCGAACAGCCCGTCGATGGCCGGCAGATTGTCCAGCCCGGCGACGACCCGGCTGACGATGGGCCTGATGCCGTGCTCGGTCACGAAGGCGACCATGTCCCTAAACTCCCTCCTGGACCCCATGGTCGTACCCTTGAGGTCGATGTTGGCCAGGACGGCGCCCATGCTCCAGTCCATCTTGGGCCCCGCCGTCATGCCGTACTGGGCGATGACGCCTCCGGGCCTGAGCAGCCTGGCGGCCCTGCCGACAATGTCCCCGCCGGCCCCGTCGATGACGGCGTCCAGGAACGGCCGGCCGGCCGGCAGCATGGCCCTCAGCTTCCCGTCCCAGCCCTTCTCCCTGTACAGCACGCCTCCGCTGGCACCCATGGCGGCGGCCCTGTCGATCTTGCCCGCGTCCCCGGACGTGACGTACACCTTGGCCCCCATGGCGACGGCCAGCTGGAGGACCTGCAGCGCCACCCCGCCGCCTATCCCCGTCACGAGCACGTTCCGCCCGGGCGACGACACCGCCGCCTCGCCCGCCTTGGTCACCAGCGCCCGCCACCCCGTCAGCCCCACGAGCGGGAGGGCCGCCGCCTCCGCGGCCGACAGGTGCGGCGGGCTCGCCTCCACCTCCGCCTCGTCCACCACGACGTAGTCCTGCGCCGTACCCACCGGCGTCAGCCGGCTGGACCCCGTCACCGAGAACGCCTGCCCGCCACCCTCCGGTCCCGCCGCGTCCGACTCCCAGCCCCGCATGGGCGTCAGGATCACCGCCTGGCCCTCCTTCCATCCGCGCGTCGTTCCCGGCCCCACGGAGGCCACCGTGCCGCTGCCGTCGGCTAGCATCGCGTCGTCGAACGAGATGGCCGGGTACTGGTGGTGCCGGATGAAGAGGTCACGGTGGTTGAGCGCTGCCGCCGACATTCGCACTAGGACTTGGCCCTGGCCCGGCTGGGGAATCGGCACCTTCCTGATCTGGAGGCTATCGTCTGTCAGTTCTGGTCCTCGCCATCTCCCCAGTCTTCCTCTCCTCCATTCCCTCTTCTTCCTCCTCTCCATCCCCATCTGCTTTGAGTGCCGAGAATCGGATGCCGAGAACATGAAGCAAGACACGTATAAGTCGGCAACTCACGGGTAGTACACCTCGCCGGGCTTGCCGGGAACCTGCTTGAGATGAAGTACACGTGACATTGTCTGCTTCCTCGAGCCTATGTCCAGAGATGATGGTGGCCAAGCTGTTTGAAAGTCGGTTGTGTATGATCTTCTTCATCGAAATGCTATCTGATGCCGTCTTTGTTGAAATTATATGATATCAGCGATCGGGTCAACTCCATCCCGCCCCTCCCCCCCGCAGATACGGATCCGAACCGAGGTGCGTCACGTCACCACCACCAACCACTCGACTCTATCCTGCGAGGGTTTGGCCTACCCTACTGACCTCGGTTCAGATCTTGTGAACCGATGCGACGTGTCTGGCAGTTGTATTCAGAGTTCTACCTATATACATATCAGCGCATGATAGCAGTAATAGCAGTATACATGACTTCAAGTACTGAGCGAGAGTACGGATCACATGTATATGCAACCTGGTGTTCTACGGCGGTACAATGTATACGTCCCTTCGTTTTTTCTAACCCTCAATGTCAAGGCAAGAAGAGAGCAACCTGTCGGCGATCAACAGAACCCAGGCAACAATTTATTCTACAACCAATATCGACACTTTCATATTATGATTGTTGGGTATACTCGTATCAGTACCTGATTATGAATCCCACTATTCGGTCTATGTGTCATATATGTAGTGCAATGCCCGCGGTCAGCGTTATAATCCTGCGAGGTGTTACATGTCAAATTCAATTCTTCCACTTTCAAATCTCGTCTCTGGAGTGTGATAATGATCAGAACAGATATGAACAGATATAGACGAGATCCAAGTTCCAACACACCTTAGCTATTACTTCACCACGTTTCCAGTCCTGTGTCTGGGGCAAAAAAAAAAAGAAGAAAAGAGAAAAAAGCAGACCCGAAGAAACGGCCCTCTTCCCAGGCGTCCCAACCAACTCTTAAGTCGTGATCACTCTCATAATTATCAATTATCACTGCTAATTACTCACAGAGTCCGTTGCCGGTCGGGGACCGCCTCCGCTGCCCCCAAGGTCGCCGAAGTGGCGGAGCTATTGGAGGGGAGGAGGGGGGGGGGGGCTCCGGCACCAATATGATTCGATTTTCTTTTTCTTTCCCCTCCCCTTGAAGGTGTTGATTTTTTTTTTCTCCGGCATCGTCCAAGATTCCATTAATGTGGTGTGGGCTGCATTCCAGATGGCTCATGCGATTTATTTACTTCCCTTTCACCTTTCCTCCATCCGCCATTCTTCTTCTTCCCCTTTTATATCTTCTTGTGTGTGAGTGCTGAGCAGTTATCGGGGGCTGTGTGTTTTCGTCACCATGGCCACAACTTTCGTATCCGGCGTCACCTTTGGGGCTTCCATGTTGGCCGCGGGCTTCCATCACCCTTCCATCGTCGTTTCGCAGTTGAAATTTGATAACTGGCATATGGTCCAGACCTTTATGACGGCGACGGCTGGCAGTGCGTGAGTTTTCTTCTTTTTTTTTTTTTCTTCTTTTTTCCCCCAATCTCTGCATGTTTCATATCCCCTTGCTCCCCTTCTCTGCTCATCTTTTTTTCCCCATCCCACCTACACCTACACATCTCCTTGTGTTTTCGACTCTATCACACACACACACACACACATACACACACACACACATACACACACACACACATACACACACACACACACATACACACGTACATACCTTGCCTTGTGTGTGACTGATGACCTCCCGTGCAGAGCCATCTACACCGTCCTCGAACGTCTGGCTTATCTCAGCCTCACACCCCGAAGCAACTCCCCCCTCAGCCTCTTCTCCAAGTATGATGGCAACATCATTGGCGGGTCCATGCTGGGCATCGGCATGGCCCTGTCGGGAGCCTGCCCGGGAACGCTGGTCGTGCAGATGGGCGCCGGCGTGAGTGCCGGATACCTGTCGTTCCTGGGTGCCGTGGCCGGCGGTATCATCTGGAGCGGGTATCTGAGCGGAGCCGTCAAGAGGCGGAACGATAAGGAAGGGACGAGGACCGAGATCAACACCCTGATGGACCAGACGGGGCTTCCCAGGATGGCCGCCTTCTGTCTCTTCGAGGCTGCGGCGCTGGCTCTCGTCGGCGTCACCACCGTGTACACCCCCGCTGCGTCGGAGCCCGAGATTCTCGGCATCGTGGGCGGCTTGCTCATCGCCGGCGCCCAGCTGGTATCCATGCTATCCCGCCGTTCCATGCTGGGCATCTCAGGCAGCTACGAGGAGATGGGCAAGCTCTTCTGGTGGGCAGTCGCCGGGGCTGACCCCGTGGACAAGCCTGGTCATGGCAATATCCTCTTTTCCATGGGCGTCCTCAGTGGTGCATACCTGCTTGGCCGCATAATGCCCGAGCTGGTAGGGGCCCCTGCGTCCGAGCCATCACCTGTCCTCGCCGTCGCGGGCGGTATCCTCATGGTCATCGGGTCACGTACGGCTGGCGGTTGCACTTCCGGTCACGGAATCAGTGGCCTGTCGCTGCTGTCGACGTCGAGTGTCGTGACCATTGCCAGCGCCTTTGCTGCGGGAAGACTAGTCGCAACCGTGGCTCTGTGATACATCTGATACCCACCGTGTTTCTTCGTTCTCCTCCCCCCCCCTTTCTTTCCTCGATCCCCATCTCCCTTCTTGTCCGTATTCGCTATTCAGCTCTCAGATAGTCCTCTGCCCCTTCCCGCAGCCCTTCTTGGCCGTAACTTCAATCTCAATCCTCATCTCTTCCTGCATTAGTGCCGCTTGCGTAATAGTAGCGGCCGGCCGGGCATGGCCAAACCACTTCCTGAGGACGGGCCAGGTCCTGGGGAAATCAACTCGGTCCGGGAGGATATACCGCACTCGCACGACGTCAGCCATGCAGCAGTCTGCTTCCTCCAGGGCCTTGGAGATGTTGGCCAGCGTCTGCTCCGTCTGCTCCTCAACATGAGGTGAGATGTCTCCAGTCTCGTAGTTGTACCTTGCATATAGAGAGAAAACATCAATGACCATGAGCTCCCCCCCCCTGTAAGGTCCAAGAGGAAGGCCAAGGGTAAAGAAGTTCTCACCCTGTAGTTCCCGACACCATGACCCAGCCGTCCACGACGACGGCTCGCGAGTAGCCTATTTCAGCCTCGAATGGAGAACCAGAACGGATGTTGACTCGAGACATGATGCATACAAGTGCTAGATTGCGAAATATGGTAGATGAAAAGCGCGCAATTCCTCAGCAGAGGTAAGACACGGGAAAGGTGCTCTCGCAGTGGTAGGAGAAGAGAAAGAAGAGAAGGGGGGTACGTCTTTGGGTGGTTGAGTCAGAGAAGGGAAGGGGGGGGGGGGGGGGGAGGAGTCATAGCTCAACCGAAGCAATCTTTTGTGACACCTGCCCGCCCTACCAGAGGACAGGAACCGCTCCACTTTTTCATCCTCGATAAGAGGCGTCGATCGAGGCCCAGGACTATTGGACAGCGTATTCAACGCCTGATGCTGTTTAGAGGCAAGCCATTGCATGAATGCCATTGATTGAGATGCCCGAATCGATAATCGATGTATCTGCTTCCCTCTCCCAGTCAATCGTTTGCCGCGCTCCTGCCTTTAGTAGTGTTGCTGTGCCTGCTCGGTATGCCATTCACCCTGGGCCATCTCAGCAGAGAAAGAGACCCGCTGAGAGCCTTACCTGACATGTGCTCTCAGCTCGGTCGAGCCTGGGAATGGCAATGCATGCTCCGTGCTGGTACCTAATCGCAGCGGGCACCACGCCCGTGCGGCATAGTTAGCAGGCCATCAAGCTGAGCCCAGAAATGAGGTTTGAATATATGAGTAGTAGGTGGTCTCTTGAATGTAACTATTGGTACAGCATGGTGATACAGATAGTGTAGGTATTCTGACATTCGTCGGCTGCTCCCCTAACTGGCCTTCTCCTGGACCGTGGTCTTGACCAGATGGGACAGCTCCTTGTTGTCGACAATCTTGCCCTCGCAGGCCTGGCGGACACGCTTCATAACGTCGGCGACAACCGACTTCTTTTGGAAGGCGGCGGGGTCCTCCTTTACGAGGGCGTCGATGGCTCCCTGGACGAGCGGCCCCAGCGCCTCGGTCGTGACCGTCTCGACGCCGCTCGATTTCTCGTACTCGGCTAGCAGGCGGGCCTCCTCGTTGGCCTTGGCTACCAGGTCTTCACGGTTGGCCTGCTTGGCCTCGACGGCCGACTCCTCAGCGGTGCGGCGCATCTTGGCAATGGCTTGGACCAGCTGGGCGTCTGTGCGGATGGGCTGCTTCGTCTTGGAAGCGTTGAGATTGGCCGACATGATGGCGCGCAGGACGGCCAGGCGGGGGGCGTCCTTGGCGCGCATCGCCGTCTTCAGGTCGGCCTTGAGCGTCGATAGGAAGGGAGCAGACGCGTCGTCGGTCGTCGAGTAGAGTCGTGACGTGGACCAGGCACCAACATAGACGGCTCGGGGGATAGCGGCAGCGGTCCGACATGGTCGCTGCTGGGCCAGCAGCCGCAGCGACGAGGAGCATCGAGCAGCCATTGCGTGTCTGTCGGCGGCTGTCGGTTCGAAGGGATTATTAGTCTTCCAGAATTGTACCAGAGGAGACAGGAGCAGGGAAGCGGCCTTTGGCAGAACTGACGTCGGAATGAAGAGGGTCGGTTTGGCCGGCTCGTCGGAAGAATGACAGCTTGGGGGTATATTATGGAACAGGAAAGAAAATAGGATTAAAAAAAGACGGTTATTCGTAAAACATGGGAGAAGAAAGAAAAAAGCTAAGCTGTGTCTGGCTTAACCAGCTGCAAGAGATTCACAGGCCCTGTCCAATAGCGGAGTCTCTTGCAGCTGGCCGGTCCAATCTGGGCTTCGTTCGAAACAGGCCCCGTATCCCGTAAGCACGCACTTTCCCTCGGGCCTCCGTACGTCGCTCCGTGAGTCCGCTCATGGCACACTCCGTCCGGTATTCGATATTACTACTGGCAAGGCTCTCAAGGCTCGTCTCCACTTCCCGCGCAGTTCCCGTCGCTTGTCCAGGCAGCCCCCGACATGTTCGACCGGTCGGCGGCGTGATGATTTGGCCATTTACCAAGACGCTTGGTAGGGAAGACTGATATGGACTAGGTGGGTTAGTGACTCCCATTTTTAACCCCAATCATCGCGCCAGACCAGGGGAAATGGCGATGCTAGAGACCATATTACTAAAAATCGCCGTCAGCCTATGAGTTATAAGACCAACCCGCTCCTTCTGGTTTCGCCCAGCACCGGCATCGCCAACGCGCTGAGACACGCCTGTCAGATCCCACGAAGCTACAACGAACCAATTTCTAGCATGCGTGTCTACCTCAGGTGTAAATGTATGCGTGTACGTGCGTCTTCTGCGGACGGGCACGATGTCGACAGTCAGGGTCTCTGGGGAGATGGAGCATGGCCTTGCGCGTCTGCAGATATGCCCGTATCACCGTTGCCGTCTTACGTCGCATCATATCCAGAATAAGGACCACCGGATCTTTCTCGAAGGCAGGTCGATAAATTCGTCACCAGTCTCATGATCTCATGGAGGAATAGGAGGTGCCATGTCCGTTGGGCTCACGGCATAGGAACGGGCAACGAGATGGGCCAAGGGGGCTATGAATTGATAAGGCGACACTGAGACCCTATGCAGGTCAAGATGCTGCCAATGCACGTCGCAAGTAGGATCAGAAAACCGGGTTCGGCATCGCAGGCGGCGAATCCGTAAGTGCAGTAGCCTTGTCACCCATCGTGGGACCGAAATAGATACCTCCTCTGATCTTGCTCCCATGACCCCGCGTGATTTGTCTTTGTGTGGACCAGTACAGTAGGGTACGATGTAAGCAAAAAAAAAAAGAAAAGAAAGGAAAAGCTTCTTCCGTGGGGAACGTGGCCTGGTTGGTCTTCGGTACATGATCCGGAATCCATCCCGAGACTTCCAGAATCGCTGCCCTCGGTGAGTTTGCGGGTCTTATGACAAGCATGTCCTTTAGGGACTTGGACCTAGGTCTGACAGAAGGCATGTGCGTCACTACAGATTGATCCGCTAGCAGGTTGGTCTTGTGTCGACGTGGGCCTTGCACCTCACGATGACTAGCTATGGCTAATGCGGGTACCGTCCATGGGTTCCAGTAAAGATGGGCAACTCCATCACCCGGTCAGGTCATGGGCATTGCAGTCACTGCAATGGAAGCAATAGAGTGTTTGTGGGTTGGCGCCCAAAAAAAGAAAAGGACGTTTCTTTTCATTCATGCGTTAGTCCTTTCTCGAGAGCAGTAGCAACATGTCTGAGGCCCCATGGGGAGAGGGAGAGAGAGAGAGAGGGGGGGAGAAAGAGAGAGAGAGAGAGAAGAGGAAGAGAGAGGAGAGGAAGAGAGAGAAGAGAAAGAGAGAAAGAGAGAAAGAGACTGTATCCCCCCAGCCCATCCGATTGGGCTTTCGGGTCAGCCAAGTCCTCTGCTCCTTCCGCAAATGCGTGCTCGTACCTGCCCACCCAAACCGTTTACATGTATGCACTCGGATTGCTCTTTCCCACCAGTTTAGGCCATGCATTCGACGCTAAAAGGAAAAAGCAACTGCTTCCCCTTGCTCCTCCTGCTTCTACCCTTCAGGGGTATCATGTATTTGTTTTCGGACTGTGTCGCCGCACTGTTGTTGGTTGGAGGGTTAAGCGGGTAGGATGACAATGTTTCACCCAGCAAAATGTTTTTGGATAATACCTAGGTGCTTCTCGTTGCCACCCCTCCTTCGTTTCCATTGACGCTGCCCTTTTTATGGGTAGACTTGCCATCATCCAACAGCTCAGAGAGCTCCCTTGTTATTTTCCCACTCCTTATTTTTTCTGCCTTTTTCTTTTACCGGCTTAGCACGGCTTCTTTCAGAGCTTGTCCGCCTCACGCTGCCAGCTGCTATGTAGCCACGGATTTAAGGCAGAAGCCAACGTTACCGACTCGGCTTGCGGCCGATGCAAACGTATCTATTACCACAAAGTATCAGCGTGGCCATACGCACAGGGGTATTGCCGTGGATATCGACAACTCACAACGGAAAGTATGCCTGTTCGTCCGTCAGGCACGAACCGTGATTGTCAGCATCGTTCCACTCAGCTGAAATCAGCCATGCCGTCCCCTTACCTTGAGCGATGGGTCATTCGCCTCGGTCCTGGCCCCGTCCACCAATCTTTCGAATTCGTCCAGGGGCATACTTGGGATTGTCATGTTAGCATCATCGACTTCAGCTCCTCGTCAGGTGTCACAAACCCGTTCAATCGAGTCATAGGATACAGAGCAAGCGAGTGCAGAAGTTCCTGTATGTTCTCAACGTTGTCTTCCCCGATGGCCTTGTCGCGATCCCCTGAGAGCGTATGGGTCAGCGCATTCCCACTCCATCTCCAAGTGAGCTGGCAACGGACCTCTTGACCATCCGCACATAGGTAATGTCAGGAGTCGTGACTCTACCTCCCTGAAACCGGCATTTCTCATCCAGGCCGCCATCTGCAACGGGGCCCTTGGGTTTTTGTGTGGCTGTAATGCCTGGAGGTAGCTGCTCGACCATCTCGAAAGGGCATGGTCTTGTCAACCGTCAGCAGAAGCCCCTTTTGGCGGCACGCAGACTTCCCCACTCGCCTCTGGTCAACATCCCGTTGTCCGACTGTGCGTTAAAGTATATCTCCACCATCTGACACCACCCGCCCGGTCGGAGTACTCGAAAAATATCTCTGATATAGCTAGTCCACCGGTCGGCGTGTATCCCACCCGACACCATTTGGCTGTGGACAATGTCGAATTGGTCGGATCGAAACGTGAACCTGCTCTCCCATAATGGTCACGTCGGCTGTTGGAATTCACTTCAACCTCGACAGACATGATTCTACCTACCTGCTGTTGAGGTCATCGACCTGGAGTTCGAGGTTGGCTGGGGGGTATTCTGGCAGCATGTGGGGGCTGATGTCGATTCCTAGGACCTTTGAGAGCTAGAGTTAGCCCCGAAACGACATCGAACATGAGATTGCGCGCAAACTCGTCTCCGAGATATGTAGGTTGGTGCCCGAAATCCCAAAGGGCCCCCTCTTGCTGTGTCGCTCAACCAAGATCAAGAAAACTCTTGGTCGGCCCCAAGCCGGCTGATATTTGTTCGCTGTCTCAGACCACGAGAGAGAAGTCCCCGTCGAGACGGCTTGCGACCTTTCAGCAAGAGCAACTGTCGGGACCATGAGAAAGTCGTCACTCCAGCGCCCATCATGTTCTCACTCGGAAGTTAAGGAGACACATACCTCGGCGTCTGGGAACTGCTCGGCGACCTCGATGGCCCAGTCTCCACCACCGCAACCAAGGTCTAGGACATGATCAGGCGATGTTACCGGAGGAAATATCAGTCTATTGTCAAAAGACTGCTGGAAGACTCTGTTGGCCACCTCTAATCGTGCAATCTCCCCCTGCCCAAATTACCACGTTAGATGTGCTCCTCGCCATCTTCTTCAGAGACTGGAGTTACCTCGTCGATGGGCGCGAAATAGGTATTGTTCTCCAAAGAGTATCTTTGATACCTTCGGCCATTATATTCAGAGGTCTCCTCGATGCTGTCATCGAGTGGGATGGTGCTGTTGTTGGAAAGAGTCAGTAAGACTACCATCACTAGGTGTGGCCCGGCCCCTCCTTACTCTGGATCCATGAGAGGACAGTAAAAAGTGACAGCGAGGCTGTCTCAAAGAAGCGTAAAGTATATGTCGTCAACGTGCGGAATTTTATTGTTCAAAAGTTGGCCCTGTTTGATTTCTGGAACGAGGAGGGGGTAGGGGATGATCCTCTTTGTTGGCTGATCTGGCCAGGCCCAATGTGGCCCTCTCTGAGAAGCGCTTGTTGGAGCAGGGGGTTGCCAGCACAGGTTCCACGGACCAGACAAACAGCCCTCCTGACTCTGGGAAGTGCTTTTAGCGTCCTGCAGAGCTATCGAGAGGCAACGACAGCCTTGGTGCTTCTGCAAGCTTGGATTAACGCTGGAGCGTGCTGCTTGATGGAAGCGGGGAGTCTAGACGCCAACAAAGGTACGGGTTGACCGTCCTGCTCCCTCGTTGTGGTGGTATGACCGGTATTTCTAACCGGTATTTTTTTTTCTCGTGGAGATCCCACTTCCTACTCCCTAAGCATGAGATTCCCGCTGGTCATACTGACAACTCTGTACCGAGGTGACATCGAGGAACAGGTACCGTCTGGCAATGTATTAGGCCACCAGACAGACCTGGTGGTCTAGCCCGAAGGAAGGGGCGAAGCCGCTCAGGAGAAGACTGTCTGCCAATGACGCGAGGGCAGGGCTGTTTCCAGTGGCATCGCGCCGCCAAGGACCAGAGACATAGTTATGGGTATTGAGCAAAGGAGGAGAGGTCTTTGGGAGGCACCACTCGAGCACGGTGGACCATGCCGCATGCTACATGTCGCCACGCCTGGCATCGGGAGATCGGCGAAATCCCTACCATCGTGACACTCCTGCTCATGAAACTGACCACATATTGCCGCCCCCCCCCCCCCCCCCCCCCCCCCCCCCCTCTTCATGAAATCATGTCTTGCGATGCTCAAAATACTCTTCTAGAACAGGCTATTCGACGTGGGTGCGCGCTCCAGTGGATCCGTTCCTTGGGGGGAGGGGCCCTCAGCTCGGCGGGCGGCGCGGGCGGCGCGAGTACAGTCTAGAGCCCGGCAGTACGAGGGATTGCAAGCGACTCAAGGGACCGCCAGGTGGCTTTGAAACTCACCAATACCCCTTGGCTGGCTTCCGGGGATCTATGGATATACATCTCGAGCGAACGGGTATCGCGCCGAGGCACGACTTCCGTTCTAATATTGCTACTATTGCTGCATCTGCGAGCGTGGCCGGGCGAGGATGAACTGCTCCGTATACGCCCCCACGAGCCAAAGTCGCACAGACAAAGTCTCACAGACGAGGGGAACGTCTACAGCTGTGGGTGCATTATTACTACGCGCACTGGATCTGAAAGCAATACGGTACTAAACATACGCCTCGCTCGACGTTAGTTTACGGCGGAGCCCTAATTATGTGCACATGCGAGTGTGACCATGTGGAGAAGCTGTGGCCATTGTGAATAATTTTCTGACGGACCCCCGCAGATGGCTGATGATCCTCAGAAACGGGAGAGTGTCGCCTGTCGCCCAAGGGTCAACCGTTGCGTTGGGTACGAGTACGATACGCCCTGGTCTCATCGTGACGGTTGGAGAGGGGGTGAAGATAGGAGTGTGGAGGGCGCTGTCACCTGTGGTATGTGGTAGGAATGTCACTGCCCGCTCGGCATGTGGACATGGACGGGTAGGCACATCTTCTAGCGCCGTGCAGGGAAGGGGGGGAAGAGAGGGAAGAAAGAAGCAGGATTATTACTGCCCAGGCTCGTCGAGACGCGGTTCAGGTATCTGTACCCGTACCGTACTTGGCCATGATGACGGGTGGTCCTATTGGCATGGGAAGGCGACGACACCCTCACATTTGGAGTAAGTGGCGACGAGGGAGCAGGGGCTATGGCAATACCATGGAGCCGGAAAACCGGGGCATGGCTCTTGGTGTAAGCAATGTCCCTACAAGGCTTTCCTGTCGTGGCTCTCACCGCCACGTCAGTCGCGCGTCATCAGGACGTACTAAAAGCACTCATACGACGCTGGACGGATTCATCTACACTGTAGATGCGGGATGGTTGGCTGCTCGGCGAGCGGGAGCCGTGGGTCACGGGCAAAACCCCGGGAAAGCAGACGTGATGGGACATTGGATCGAGGTGCTCCAGACCCAGGAGTTTGATGTCACACGGCTTCGAATCACAGCGCAGGTGCTTGGATGGTGCGTCCCTTATCGGCCGCTGCGCATCCGCCAAGGGGGCAGGAGGAGGAGGATACAGGGACACATGCGAGACGTCGATGGCGCGTTAGTCTGTGTGCGTCGCGGGCACGACGGCGCATAAACGAGTTCTGATGGAGAGGAGGTAGAAAGACGTGGGGGATACGGCTGACTGAGCGTGCGGTTGCCGAATTCTCTGAAGCTGCAGGAACCAGGATAGGAAGCTTCTCCGCCCAAGAGAGAGTACGGCACAAGGCTGCTACGAGGACGAGTACGGGGAGATGAGAGCACGTCTTATTACATGTATACGCATCACTCGCCCGTCTTCTGTAAGTGTTATGAACAAGGGCCGAGGGGGGTTCAAGCGAGGACAAGAGCAGGTGCGAGTACATGTGTGGATCCTCCTGAGCAAAGCTTGACATGTACAAAGTATACGAGTATGTACACGTCGGTTGTCGCCTACTGCTGAAAGCCTGGTGCTAGAAGCCTGGTGCTGCTGGAGATTTGTGACCCGCCTCGTCGGGGTGGATATTGGTGTTGTATTGCTGAATCGCGATGGTGATGATGGTGGTATTGTTGACAGAAGAGTGGGGAGGGGGATCCTACCACTCACTGCTCATACCAAGCAAGAGAAGTTTTTCTCGTTTCCCTTTTCTTCTTCTCTTTTCCTACACGACCTGCCTCCACGACGGCGGTTGATATCCTCTCCGGATGCCGCTGAATGGGTATTCGAACTCGGAACAAACCGGACATGGGCGTCCGGGTCATGGGCGTTCCGGGTCGTGGGTACCCTCAAGGAAGAAGGACAATCTTGCCGTCCCGTGCTTACCAGACGGCCGGGTCAGAGACACCACACACTTGGGTCAGGACTCGGTCGTGACTCGCGAGGAAGGGTGTTCTCTCTTTTCTGCTCGTACATGTATAAAACATTGGTTACCTGTAACCTTCTCTTTAGGTGCATATTACCTGGACCGGATTGGCTATTACTCGTCATCGTCACACCTGTGAGTTTTTTTTTTTTAGTTTTTCTTCCCTCTCTGCTCTGCTTCCTTCCAGACGGAGACGGGGATCGATGATGATTCCTCAGACTCAACGAAAAAAAACTCGGTGACACATGTACATATATATTGCGTTGCAGGCACCACCCCAGGGAGAAGAAGTTCATTCTCCACAACGATCCATTGCTCGGTTCTGTTGCTGAAGAGGAGAGAGGGAGAGAGAGAGGCTGTCTGTATCGGCAATAGATGAATGAGTGAGTACGAGTAGAGAACAGAACGGTGGTTCAGGCCACCGTTTCCCGTTCTGGATATCTGAGCCGTTCCCCATCTGTGAGCCCTGCTCTTATTGTTTCACGGACACCCCGAAAATAGGCACGGTCGGATCTGAAATATGCACCGTCGACCAGACCTATCTGAGCGGATCCTTTCACTCTGACCCCCCCCTTCTTATATAAATCTCCACTATTTCCCGCGCTCAAGACCCATCATCTACCAAGTATTACCTCAGGGATATTACAGATTATATATTATATATAAGAGAGAATGTGCTCCGTGGTGGTTAGAAGGTTGGTATCATCAGTGGCTTTAGATAGGGTTTAAGTAGGGTTCGGCTCAGGATTCCAGGTTTCTCCTCTAGGAGTTCCCCCCCCCCCCTCCCTAAGAATGAAATAAAAGGAGAAAATTCTGTCCAACAAGTAAAGGAAAAGCCGTTGGGGGAGGGGGAAAGGAAGGGAGAGAAAGAAAGGCCATGCATCTTGTGCGTGATTTCGGCGCGGTTTATAGAGTATGGGAATGAGGAAGAAGATCCGCATCGTAATCAGAGCTTTCTATACGGAGTAATAATATATATATATATATATATGTATGTTTACTTTATTAACAGTAGGGTTAAAATGTAAAAAGTGGAGGTTGTACTACTCGTAGCAATAGGCCCCGCCGAGGAAATTCTCGCCGATGAGCTTTTTTTTCTTCTTTCTGTATTTTTTTCTCTCTTCTTTTTCCCTCTCTCTTTTTCTATTATTCTTGTTGTTGTAGTTGTTGTTGTGATTGTATGTCATGTCTGTTTACATGCTGACCTTGGCTCGCTTGGTGACCTGTCTCGATCATCCATCGCTCTATATAAAGAGGGGGCAGGGGGGGAGGGGTGTGTGTGTGTGTGTGTGTGTGTGTGTGTGGGTTGGACAGGGAAAGACAAAACGATGCCTACTATATACTAATATTACAACGAAACGCCATATCCCTCTTCTTTCTTTCATAACAATAACGCCATTCTATAGAGCAAGAGTGAAGAAGAAGGGTACAGAAAGAAAGAAGAACAAAAAAAAGAACAAAAAAAGGGGGGAGAAGGAAAAAGAAGGGAGTGTGTGGGGAAGAAGGAGAAGAAGCAGAAACTAACACCACGTAAAGACTGGACTACTCTTGACAGCCTCAAGTCTCTCGACAATGACTTTGCGCTGATTACCCATCTGACCCTCTGCAGCCGTGTAGCCCAGATCGCCCTCCAGATCGTCACCGTTGTACAGTCTCTGCGCTATGCTGCCGCTGCTGCGACGCGTGATGGTGACCGGCGTGAATGAGTATCGTCTCTGATGACTGTTACCTGTGCCTGCACCGCCGCGACGTTGCTGCTGCTGCTGCTGCTGCTGCTGCTGCTGCTGATTCTGATATTGGCCTTGCAGGCTCTGACCGCGGGAGTGGTTTCTAGGTCTTCCGTTGCCGTTGCTGCTGCTGCTTCCGTTGCTGCTGCTGCTGCCGCCGTTGCTGTTCTTGTCGTTGTTGCTTTTCCTGCTGTCTCTGTGAATGCTGCGTGGTGACGTGCCGCCCGTTCCCTCATCGTCGCCGCTGGTGGGGGAGAGCTCGAAGCGTCCCGGGTGGGGCATGTCGGCGGGCTCGGAGGGCGATATGCCCAGCAGGTCGTCGACGCGGACGTTGCTCTGGTTGGCCGGTGCCGAGGCGGCGATGTCGGCCTCGTCCATCGAGTACTTGTCCCGCGAGGCATGGGCGTACGCAGCCGTAGCGGCGACGGCAGACGTCGAGTTCCGCGGGGACGTGGGCTGCATCGGCACCGCGACGGGAACGTCGACGAGGTCGTCCCACACGCAGACCTTCGTGCGCCGGGTGAGCTCCAGGGGGCCGTGGTCGGGTGTCTTGAGCGCCTCCACCACGTTCCACGCCTGCCCCTTCATGACGGCCAGCTGCTTGGCGAACATGCGCTCCTTGAAGTCGTTGTCGTTCTGGAAGACGTGCTTGAGTGCCATCGAAGTCTGGCTCCACCAGTCTGTCGACGTGAGGAGCGGGAGGAAGTGGTCGCGCGTCTTCTGCGAGAACGGTCGACCTATCAGGTCGACCGGCAAGAATAGCCATCCGAATGGGAAGCTGGGAGGGTCAGGAGAGTCAGTCCGTGCAGGTGGCTGTCAGGTTCGTATACAGTGAGAGGTGAAGGGAAGTGGAGGCTGTGGAAGGAGTAGACCCACCTTCTCCAGGCGTCAGGGTGCTTCCAGGGCCACGACAGGGAATTGTCAATGGCGCCGAGACTGACGGTAGGCACGTTGGCGGCGGCCTTGCGGCTGGTGGCGTTCATCGGCTTGTGGCTCTTGTAGGGGTTCGCGGCGCGCGGGGCCGGGTTGCTGGCCGTCCTCTGGACCGGGGCGGGACGAGGTGCGGGGCCGGGCGAGTTCTCCTCGGCGACCGGCTCCATGTTGAGCCGCAGCGGGTCGCTCACGATGGACGCCTTGCCCGTCTCCCAGTCCAGCTTGACCATCCAGTTGTCGAGGCCACGGTCCGTGTTGCGCATGATGTAGTCGAGGATGACGAGCTTCTCGAGCTCCTCGCGGAACGACTGCTTGAGCGGCTCTGTCCACGCAAAATGCTGCGGGGTGGGCGAGTTGCGGCCGCGGCCGCGGTTCTCGTCGTCGCCGTCGCCGTCGTCGTCATCGTCGTCGCCGTCGCCGTCGCCGTCCCTCCCGCTGTTGTACTCGTCCTCGTCCTGGAGGCGGGGCGGGGTCGACGACGGTCGGCAGTTCTCGGCCCACCGCCTCTTGCTGCCGCCCTTCCGACGGCCCGTGTCGCTGGCCCGGAATCCCGACCAGTACTGGTCGGGCCAGGGGTGCTCGCGCAGGAAGACGTTGGCGTCCTTGAAGCCCTTGAGAAAGACCTGAAAACTCCCCGGCTTGGCGGGCAGCGGTGTCTTCTTGCGCTTGAACTTGCGGCGGTCCCAGAAGGGGTAGTGGAACGACTTGGACGAGAGCCACACCACGTCGGTGTAGGGGACGAGGTGGGTGCGCAGCTGGCAGTCGAGGACGTAGGCGGCGGCTTCGCTGACGTACGAAAGGTTGGGAATCAGGCTGTGATGCGCGCCGCGCGAGCAGGCGTCAGTCTTCAGGAGGTCAAGAATCAATGGGGGGGAGGGAGAGGGTGAGAGATGATCATTTACCAAGCACGTCCAAAGAAGCAAGGGAACAGGTTGCGATGAATCCACTTGTTCCACTTGGGGTTTCCGGCCGCATAGGGCTCTTCGTCCTTGGGCTTGAAGACGCCGACGATCTTGCCGTCCGGGTCGCGGGCAAAGTAGCTGCCGGAGCTGCCCTGGGAGATCATGCTAGGGTGAACCTCCTGATCGATGGCGCTGCGCACGCTGTCGACGATGGCCTCGAACTCGTCCTGCGACATGAGCCCCGGCTGGAGCCCGCCCAGCTCTTCCGGGGTGATGGGGCGGACGCCCTCGGGCGGCTGGAAGACGGAGTGGTGGATCTCGAGGTGGACGTCGTCGGCCGAGTCGGTGCGGCCGCCGCTGCGCTTGAACCGCGCGGCGATCTCGTCGGCCCACCGTTCCAGGCGGGCATTGATGGCCTTGAGGTCGACGCCGGCGTTGCTACCCACGCGCTGACGTGCCCGCGGCCTCGCCGGTCCGCCGACGGCTCCCTTGACGGACGAGGACGTCTGCATCCCGGTCCGGTTGAGAACGGGCTGGGTGGACACGGCGCCGAAGCGCGCTACCGACGCGGGCTGGAGCGAGCCCTGGGACTGTCCGAGGAGCTCGTCATCCGACTCGTCGCTGAACTGGTCGGCCTGGGCGAGGCGTTCATAGCCCGTCTTGGCCGGATGGCTGCGGCCAGTCATTGTCGTGTCTCGTCTGTTTTGCTGTCGAAGGCTCTCTTCTTCTTTTTCCACCCTACTGTTTGGAAACAGTGTATTCTCTCCGTACCGTCATCGGTCGATTCGCGTCTTGTCGCTGCTGCTGCTGCTCCTCTTCTTCTTATGCCTCGCGAGAGTTTGTTTTCTTGCTGTATATATATATATATATATATATATATATGTATGTATGTAACGAATGACGTGCTTGCCAGGAAAGGGGGAGGGGGGATGACGATGATGCTGAAGTGTTAGGAAATGACCGGAGAAAGTAGTCAAGGAGAGAGTTGGAAAACCAACGACAGGAAAGTCAGTGCGATGGCAGATTACCGCTGGTAGAAAGTGTCTAGGTGAATGCTGATGGCATATCCTCTCTCGAAAGGGGTGGACAGAGAGGGAGAGGAGTGTCAGAATAGGCTTCTACGTGCTCGTACGTCGTATGGCCTTTCAGCGACGCGGTATATGGATGGGCCCATATTTCTCTCTGTTGGAGAGGCTCTTGCCTGTTGACAGCTGTATCTGTAATCTGTGTGGCTACGCTTCCTGTGGCTACGCTCCCTGTGGCTACGTCTCCTGTGGCTCAAGCAGGACCGGTTGGGTCTTCGGAATGGCTCTACGATAGCACTATCACAGCGCGTTCTCACTGCTCAGCGAGTCAGCCAGCGGGACGTGTTTTCAGTTGAGGGTGTTGGGGGGGAGGTCGGAGTCGGTGATTTATTTAGCCGGCATTCTCAGTGCTCAGTACACGCATACGAGGGAGCACGAGATGATATAGCGGTAGCACATTCCAGGACGGTCGTTACGAATATCACGTGAGGATGATGATGTTCTGTTGCGTTCAACGCAGAGATGCCATGGAGCGTGATGGATGGGGAAAACGCTCGAGTGGACAGAGAGGGAGACAGAAGAAGGGGAATGGCGGAGGACCTCTACGCCTTACGTGATGATGGTTCTCTGGTACGACTTTGATCGGCATATGACGACATTTGATGATGACGGCAACCGATAGCACGTCGTGATAGCTACGTCGTGATAACACGTCGTGGCACGCAGCAAAATATGCGGCAAAACGCAGTCATGGCAGTAAAAACGCACCATGCTGCCTACGGTAACCGTGCAGCTTGCCGCGGTTACGTGGAGGTGCGGTACGACTACATGCGCTCCGTACTCGTACTCGCAACGATGCTGCCCGTCACGACGCAGATGCACGGCCAGACATCATCAGGCCAGACCATCGATGAATGGCCCGTTGCCGGGCAGACCGTTGGCCATCATATTAATAGCAGCATCGCTGCTGCTGCTGATATATTCAGCAGCGCCGTCACCAGCACATGCAGGTATTCGCAATCCACATCCACGATCCACAGCACCGCAGCACCGCAGCACCACAGCTGCTTTGACAGGGCTACCAGCATAACAAGCTCTGACGAGCACGGCTAAGCAGGCGAGGCAGCCCACCGTCTCGTCACGGGACACGGGACATGCATGGGTCACGGCAGCCTGCAGTTTGCAGACATGTAGATGGAGGGTGGAGGGACTGACATGGACACTCAGATACTCTGCCCGTGCTCGTGCGTCGCAACATATCACACCGTACCGCATACCCGTACAGTAGAGTGGTATCGCGCATGTAGCCAGATGGTATATGATGTGGCAGAGATGTACGGGTACCTTATCCATCGAGATTGCTCAGGACCGGAGAGGAGGAGAGAGAAAGACGTCACTGGGTGTGGGAGCCCAAATAGACCAACATATCTTGCATTTGCATGCCAAGCCCCTCCCAAGGTGCGGGCGGGGGAAGGATGAATTGCTGGACAGCACACAGCGCAGACCAGTAAGGGGAATAGTCTCAAACCCTCTCCGTCTCTCCTGTCTCTCTCTCTCTCTCTCTCTCTCTGTGTGTGTGTGTGTGTGTGTATGTGTGTATGTGTGTACGTCTGTCTCCCTCCTCCCTCCCTCCCTCTCCAGACTGCCGCGGACAGCCGAAGGACCCGTAACGCCAGATGTTCTCTCTCTCTCTCTCTCTCTCTTTTCTGCCCAACGTGTTGTTGATGTGTGCGGGGTAAAAGAAAAAAAATCGAAAGATGCTGAAAATAGAGAAGAGAGTACGAATCGGGGGCTGAGCTAACCATAGTTCATGGACATGTCTTTTTTCTTTTCTTTTTTCTTTTGCCGAGATGGAATGGTGCCATGGCCCACGGCCAGAGGAGGAAAAAAAAAAAGTCCAGACCATTATTGATTGAGTAACACGGCTTTTTTTTTTTTTTGAGTCATACCGGGGGAGGGGGTGTACCCACATGGATGCCGTCTGTGCATATGTGTGTGTCCGTTTTACCGTTTCTTTTTATGAAAGATGTGTGAGGGAGAGAGAGAGAGAGAGAGAGAGAGGGAATGATGAAGAGGATGATGGTGATGGTGATGGTGAGAGGTGAGATTGATGGAATGGAAGGGATGAGGAAGGAAAGGAGCAACAGAAACATCAACAGCTTACAATCTCGCAACAGGCAATAAACAAAGCATGTATTGATACTCCGTACAACAGAGCAGAAAAAAGAGAGACAAGACTGATCCCCTATTTCTCACCTCTTCCCCCTTGTTTCCCTATTCTAACTCAGCACATATGAGCGCCGACCATGTGGCAACTGGCATGGGTAACCCTTCCTCCCCCCTCCCCCCCCCCCCCCCCCCCCCCCCCGGGTCGCCCTCACCCCCCAGCACCGGGGAGAGCATCCAGACCCATTGGAAAGGGTCACGATGGTGTTTTTTTTTGGGTTTTCTTCATTCTTTTCCTCTTCCTTAGCGTAGCGATGGGGGGGGTTCTCTGTAGTAGATGATGATCCTAAGGCAGTGAGACTACATGCTATACGGCCCCATCGGACATGATGAGTTCCCAAGGTTTGACTCGATAAGTAGTGTGTACCTTTTTTTTTTTTTTGTGATCATGTGGCCTCATTATCATTTACATCGTCTCAATTTTTTCTTGGTAGTCGTCTCCCTAACTGTCGATAACATTTCCATCCTTCGTTGAGGGAGGGGGAGGGGGAAGGGAGACAGGTTCAGAAAGAATCGGTGAGACTGCTGAGACATGGAATTGACCGTGTCCCCCCCCCCCGTTCAAGAGTTGGCACAGGCCAGGCCTCGAAAACATTCATGCAGAATCAAGATGTCAGTTAAAGGCATGATGGAACGGAGAGTGATCCGAGGGATAAGCATAGAGAGTTCCCTGAGGGATCAGCACTGAGCGTACCGCGTGTGGGAGAGCACAGACAGGTAATAATCCCAATGGCTCGTCCCCTCCCCCGTTTCCACAGACCCGGATCCATCCCGGACCCCGGGGGGGAGGGGGGGCCCTCCTCTTGCCTCCCAACTAACAGTCTTAACGCGTCGTAGCTCGCCCCTCTTTTTGGTGTCTCTTGGCTTGGCTTGGTGTCTATGACTGTCCCGTGTCCCGTCCGTTCTCGTCACCTGAGGAATGGCTAGCCGTATGAGTTCCCCAGTGGTTTCCCTGATGGGTTCCCCGATGGTTTCCCTGATGGTTTCCCTGACGAGTGACGACGGGGTTTGTCCTGATGTCTACCGGGAAGCTGCATACGTTACGCATCGTTGTGACTAGATCCTAGTCCTAGTAGCAAAAACGTACAGCCACCTATCCGTACAGTCTCTGCTGGAATAGTCCGTCAGTGTAGCATTGCTAGCAGCACTCGCTAGCAGTGTTACTCCGTACTCGTAGCTGTCATTGATTATCAATAACGCATGGTCTGTCTGCTCCTCCTTGTCCCATCCCTTGGGCTGCGGGCAGCTGTCCCGGGCAGTCCATTATCATAAATGATGCATGAATCCCCTTGTCCGGACCCCTGGAACCTGTGCCCGTATCCAAGGACCAAACCCGACCTTTTCTGTGTCTCAGTCGTATAAAACATTGCCCTACAGGCTATCGGAGGTTCCACGTTACCGACTCGAAGCTTGTGTGTTGCATTAATATTACTACTTGTGGTATCATCACTATACGTGTGTACATTGATTCTCATCATCATATATTAATACTCCTCACGGCCCTCAGTCTCTGTGATCCTTCTTCTCCCTTCTCTTCCTTCCATCCATCTTATCCTTCGTTCCGCACGAGATAGCTCTCATAATCTCACACCTCACACGCACTCACCCACGACCTAACCGCCGTCACCCATTCATCAGAGGCGCAGCACCGATACCGACACCGACTACGTACAGCATGACCTCGACAGACATCACCATGCGAGGCCGCACCCGCGACCGCAGCCACCACTCCCGTCGCTCCTCCGTCGTCACCAAGACCTACCGGCGCACCGACGATCCCGAATCCAGCACGTTCCGCGGCCGCTCCCCCCAGCGGGCCTCCTCCCCCCGTCGTGCCCGTCGTTCCCGCTCCCTGTCCCGTCCTCTCTCCCCTCGCAGCCCCTCCGCGGCCACCACCGCCATCCCGGTCAACAACGTCAACGCCGCCGGTACGTCCGTCGTGGCCGCCTCCGCCTCCGCCTCCGCCTCCGCCTCGGTCCTCTCCCCCACGAGACACATCCTGCTCAACAACCGTCTCAGGAGGGACCACTGCCCCTCCCGTGCCTCCTCCCCTCGTCGTCGCTGGTCCAGGAGGGCAAGGTCGTCCACCCGTAGGGGAGACACGGATCTGCTCATCCTCAGCCATCAGCAGCAGCAGAGGCTCGACTCTAGTCTCTCCGGCCTGCGCAATGAGATCCACCTCCACCCCGAGGATTTCACGGCTTCACACGATGACGCCAGCCCTATGCCCTCTCCGACCTAAGGAATGATGTACCCACAAGGTCCTATCGGAGACGAACAAATATCGAATTCTTGCCCGGAAAAAAAAAAGAAGAAAAATAACCAAAACAAAAAGGATTTTGTTTCTTCACATCTCCTCTTCTTTCTCTTGCTTGGTTCATACAAAAAAAAAAGCAACCTATTCCTGATCCTGTAGGAAACAGAGTGGGGGAGAAGAAGAGAGCAGCAACCCCGACCCCAACCCCAACCCCCCACGATCAAAAATCTCGGCTTTACACAGAATGAAAGCTCTCCTCAAACTCTCCAAGAAGACGGTGTGCAAGCTAGTCCCGTCGAGAGAGGGGAGATATTACGACCGAATACAGCCACGGCGCTTCCCACCGCTACGCTCCTCTCAACCCCCCCCCCCGGTACCTGTATCCAGAAGAGCAAGGGGGGAGAGAGAGGGGGGGGGGGGGGGGGGGGGGGGGGGATGGTTTCCAGGTCCCTGATGCGCACAGAACAGCTGCTTCCCAAATTGTACCAATATTATCCATTGAGGAATTCGAGCGGTCCAGGTTTTACGGTCCACCCAGAGAATGACGGGGGAAACCTGAGCGGTGCTGAGCATCAAGGGAGGATAACGAATCATGTTCCTGACAAGTCATGTATCTTTGTCTGTATTTCTTTGTGTTGTTTTTTTCTTTAATCTTTCTATTTATTTTTTTATATCTTTCAATGGGGTTTTTTCCCCACTCTTGTTGTCCCAGGTATCTTTCCATACTTCTATTTTATCTCTCAAGTCTTTGTTTTTTTTGTAATAGTATATCAAGAGATATGAAATTCGCAACCAACTACGTACATTGATGGATACGAGTACATCTACCCACATCCAGAGACATTCACATGCGGTTTGTCTCTCCGCTGTGTCGCCCCCCCGAGTCCAATAAAAAATACTCGTACGATGTGCAGACCACGTTTCACAGACCCGACGCATCAATGGCCATGCATTAATTCAATCATTCATTATGCTCTCGTTTCAACCGATAGATGAGACCACTCATGCAGCTCTTGCTGCTTCTTCTCATCCTTCCCCCTTTCCTGCTTCCCCGGCATCAAATCTTATCCCACTCCCTCCACGACCCGATCCTGCTCATTCATTATAGCCATTGTGGATCACCACGTCTCTTATAAGCACAGCTGTCGACCATACAATTGATCGTAGCAAGGCTTACACCATCACCGCCGCCATGTACTCGACTACTTTGTCCAATGGATCATATCCCCTGATTGAACCGACTGACCAGATCCTTTGATTCAATCGGGTCTTCATCTCGATGAGCAACGTGTAGCGCTGCTAATATAACTGTACGAGACCCTCACTAACCCTCTCAACTTGCCAGGCACATGCAAGTCTTGAGAACACACCTCAAGCTACCCCGTCTTACAGCTATATCATCATCTCTTGATTTCTTTCTGGGTGATAGCATCGCTATACCCTGATCGAGGACTGCCCCCGTCATCTTATCCCCAATTCCGTGTGTCAGCCAGTCCTTGGCTCTGCCAAACAAGGATGTCCCACGTCTCACTGTCCGAGGCCATCTCTGAACCGGTCGAGTAAGCTTTCCCGGTGCCCACCCTCGCTTGCCCATCATCTGCCCTGGTATCAGCACCACGAGCTGTTCCAGCTCCCGAATAAGCTTGTCTAGTAGTTGGCCTGGCATCACCAGCTGAAGACAGCGGGTAGGCCCGTCCGTCCAGCGCCCACGCCAGCTAAGTCTGGCACTGCGGTCAGGCGTCTCGTCGGACAGGAGGATGTACACACACACTGATCACGTCGTGGGGGGGGGGGGAAGATTCGTAATGTCGCTCGGTGCCTGATTATATCGCAGCGGGGAGACATATGGTAACTGGTCATATCTGACATCGGCACTGTTACCTCTCGTCACCGCCGGGTCATCATTGTCGTCCCAGATCAGCCCGCAACGGTGAAACGGCTGGTCTGCCGTCCTGATTCCGGTTGGCCGAGCGTCCCAACAGCCATCAAATCATCGGTTGGCCTCACCACGAAGCACGCGAAAGCCAGCGGGATAGAGAGGCGCTGTGCCTTGGTCTTGGACGGAGCATCCACAAGGGATGGTGCTTCGCCTGATGGAGGTTGAACATGGCCTCAACCGGTCCTTGAGATGAAGATCGGGTGGATGGAGTAGGTCACCGGGGTAAATCATACGAAGCGGTAGTGGAAGAGTGCCAGTTAGATGCATGCTGGCGATGCCGTCTGCAGTAGCCACTTGCAAGATGGAGGAAGAAGTCATGGAAGAAGAAGAGACCTGATCTTGCTCGTCTCGTTGTCGGTATACCCATGCCGCCCCATGCTTGAGAACGGCAGCGATTCGGATATAGAGAGACATTGCATCGACGGCCTGGTAGTATCCGATGGAAGGGGGCCCAGTTGAAGCTGTTGTGCCTAGCATGACTTTGACCGACAGAGGCCACCTCGACACCACGGCAAGTCGCAAGCACGCGAGTAACCGACATCGTGTCTTGTCATTACTATTGATCAGTATTACCACTTGATCTCATTGCGTTGCTACTGCCATACACAGATTTATACTTATCGATACTAGCTGCAACCGTTGGCAGTTCGATGTCGCCCATCTGGGGATGGAGAATGGAGGATGGACAATAATCATGTGTTCCTCCTGCCTTGATGCCTGCCTCAGTGCCGTTGTTGGTAGGTAGAGTGGGCCCGTCTGTCGTTCCTGCCGTTCTGCTCCGTAAAGGGGCCAAAAAAAAAAAAGATTACTAAGCACATTTCCGAAGGCCACGACTGAGTGCAGGTTCCGTGGTGATGTTCCATTCAATAAGACGGATACCAGTCTCTTTGCTCAGTAGGATTAATGACAAGATATGCTCCTAGATACCAGGGAAATGCAATCGCCATACTGATCCCTCCCTCTCTTCCCCGATCGTACCTGTACGGACCAACGGGTGCGTACAGGCCGGAGCGTGTAATGGCAAAGGCCCTGTTAGTGCTGCTTCGTCGCGTGATTGGCTCAGCTCGTCGCCCGTCTCCGTCGTGGGTCGAACTTTTCGAGCTTCAACTTCTTTGGCCTGCATCTTTCCTTTTCCTCTTTGGCCTCTGTCCAGACCACTCCGAATTTCCACCAACAACACAACCTGCTCGCAACACCAGCCGTTTCCCGACGACTACCCTAGATCGGTGGCCGGGAACTGCTTACCGCTGCTTCGCCGGCCAGTATGCTAGAGAGAACTGCCGCTGGCTTGGAGTCGAGTAACCTCAACATCCGTCGGGTCCTCTCACGTCCGACATCGTCATCCACGCGACTTCCTGGCCCGCCGCGCACAGGTTTCTCGCACGGCCGCGGCTCCTGGCAGAGGCGCTCTGCTTCGACAAGGAAGGCCTCTATATCCCGGAACGAGCAGCGACACGACGATGCCCCCGTCTCCGCCTCAGCCTCCGCTGCTGCTGCCGCTGCTGCCCGGGTCGACGGCCCAGTCGTCCTAGACTTTCTTTACCCGAGACAGACCAAGGTTCTCCTCCGACAGAATCCTCCATCCTCGCCCGCCTCGTCCCTGAACCACTCCAGGTATGGTGCTGGCCGCGTCGGTACGTCGAGGGATCACCGCCCATCGTCTTCCTCGGTCTCGACCGCCCAGGCAATCACGACCGGGTCCTACAGCCAGACGGCTAGCGTCGACGAACACCCCCCTCCTCCTCTCCCGAAGCCGCAGTCATCGCGGTGGGACGAGGTGACGGTACCGCCCAAGAACGCGTACCCTGTTCACGGAGCCAAGGGCGCTGATGTGACGGTCGACGCTGCCGAGCTGACGGCTGAACAGGATGTCCTGCGGGGAGCTTCGTCCAGCCGGCCCGGAAATGGCGCGACGCTGTCTGAACTTCTTGCCGACGAGGAAGGGCGACTTTTCCACGATGTCTGGGACATCTACTGCCGCCTCAGCCCTGCCGAGAGATCTGCCATGCAGCCCCTGGTTGTTCAGTACCTCTCACGATCCCAGAGTGTAGTGGAGACGGGCCGTGCTCTGTCGCTGTTTCGCCAGGTTGACGTTTCACAGTGGGACGACAAGTTCCTGTCAGCCTCGGTCCTTGTCCTCCTCCGTTCAGGGAACCAGGAACGCGCCATTTCCGTCTTCAAGACTGGGCTTCGCTCCAGCTGCCTTACCGGCGGTCTCGAGTATCTCCTCATCGACACGGTCAGCAAGCAGCAATGGGCCACGCTCCTGGACGTCTGGACGGCGTACTGCAGCAATCTGGCTCAGGCAGAGCCCAGCAGCATGCCTCGCGGCTCGCTCCTGGAGCCCATCGGCTCGCTGCAGAGTCTCGGCGCCCTTTACTTCTCGTTTGAGCGCTACCTTGCCGCCGATGAAGGCAGGGTCGAACGTTGGCTTGACTTGGACAAGACTTCCAGGCCTGCACTGCGACTTCTTCGCCGCACTTTTGCTACCAAGGCGCTGAGGGAGCCATGCCCGCCCAGACAGGCATCAGTCATCTTGTCATTCTGGCGCGATCCCACCATGTACGAAAATTATCTCTGGCGCATGCTCGACCGATGGTACACCAAGAAGATCTCGACATCGACCGCCCGCATGCTCGTTGACATATACCAAGACTTCAAGTCGCTGCCGGGAGCCAAGCCCTCGGTCGACATCATGCGCGGCATCTTCAAGCTCCATTACCCCAATGGCGTCACAGCCTTGGAGGGCCTCTATCAGGACTGGATCAAGTCCCGGGGAGAGCTGAGTCTGTGGGGATTCGAAAAGTTCCTCAAGTTCTTCGCCCACAGGGGAGACGTCAAGCAGGTGCGGGAGCTGTGGAAGCGCTACGTCGAAATCTTCCCGTGGAAGCTGGAGACTCCCCGTGGCTTCCACAGTATCATGAATGCGTACGCCCAAGCTGGAGACGTAGCAGGTGCCGAGGAGGAGCTGGACCGCATCATTAACCACTATAAGGTGGAGCCGGACCTCGGCATCTGGAACATGCTGCTCAAGTGCTATATGCGCGCCGAAGACTATCCCAAGGTGCTGGCTTGCTTTCAGGAAGTGTCCAAGATGCACAAGCCGGACTCATTCACCTATGCACACGTCATGGCCATGTGCTCCAAGAAGGGCGACCTCGAGCAGACGATCCACTTCTTCAATGAGGCGCAGAAGAACGGGGTGCCCATCTCCAGAGAGATGGGACTCGCCCTGGTCGCCGCCTACTGTCACAACGACAAGCTGCTGGACGCGGAGAAGATCTGCACCGCTCTGGCACAGCGCAAGATCACGAGCACGGCCGTATGGAACCAGCTGCTGCTTCACAACGGCATGCATGGACGCCTAGACAAGTGCTACGAGCTCCTGAACGCCATGAAGAGGTACAATCTCGAATGGGACCACAACACCATCTCGCACCTCCTCAACGCCCTCGTTCGCGTCAACCAAGTGTCGCCCGCCTTCCAGGTCGTCCGGGACGCGTCCAAGAACCGCCTGCACGTGCTGCAGCCGGAGCACTTTTCCATTGTCATGCTCGGGGCGGTGCGCACGGGCGACCGCCCGACGGCCGAGGCGCTTATGTCGCTCATGGAGTCTCTGACCATGCCGGTCCCGTTCAACGCCATGGTGGCGTACACCCACGCTGCTCTGCGGGAGGCACCCAACATGCGACGCACGCCACAGCTGGGGAAGCAGATAGTCGCATCGCTGCGCAGACTGGTCGGCGAGCCGGGCAACGACGTCAGGAAGCTGAAGCTTGAGACACGCAAGATCGGGCGAGCCGTCCAGCTACTTGTCATGTTCCGCGACTTCACGAGCGTCGAGGAGCTGGTGAACCTGTTCACCGACCTATTCCCGCAGTACAAGGACGGGGGAGAGGCGCTCCCGCAGGACGTGCTGGCCTCCCTCATGTTTGCGTACCACCGCGACGGCAGTTACGACTCGGTGATTGAGCTCTGGGACCAGACGTGGCCGCTGATCCTGAAGCGCTGCTCCACGCCGGACGGCACGGGCATCTACCCCGCGCACCAGTACGACGTGACGCGCCTGGTGTACCGGCTGGCCGAGACGTTCCGGGCCATGGACGACGGCGAGGGACTCCTGGCGTGCGTGGGGCAGGTGACGTCTGCGGGCTTCAAGCTCACGTCGAGCACGTGGGACCGCGTCATCTGCGGGCTGGCCGACATGGGCCAGTGGGAGCCAGCGATGGACTGGTGCGAGACGATCCTGATGCCCGAGTGGCGCGGCTGGAACCCGCGGCCCAAGTCGCTCAGCGCGCGACGCGAGGCCCTCAACCCGCGGGCCCTCCAGCCCACGCCGCATGCCGTCCTCGCCCTGCAGACGGAGTGGCTCGAGAAGCGCCGGCTGGCGGCGTGGTCCGCCGACGTGGCGCGTCGGCTGGCAGACGTCGAGCACCGCTACCCCATCCTTCACCACGCCTTCACCACATCAGACTACGGCGACGTCAACAACCCCGGCCCCGAGGCGCCGTGGGTCGTCCGCGGGGACTTGCGGCTCGACCGCGCCATCACCGACATCCTCACCCCGCTGCCCTTATCCGAGCTGCGCGCCATGCAGAACTCCCTGAGGAGGCGCGAGCGTGCCATGCACGACGCCGCCGCTGCAGAGACCACCAATCCCTTTAGGGTACTTGAGGATGGACGTCGCACTCGGGCAATGCTGGAAGGCGAATTGAAACAGCTTCGATCTGTGTTGAGTCAGATGCTATCAAGGAAGAAGGATGATTGATAAACATGTTCCACCTCTTTTATTTTTCTTTCAATCTTTGCACAACCTCTTTTTTTTCCCTTCCAACATTCTGAAGATGGGACTGGAAAGAAAAAGAAGAAAAGGAGAAATATTAAAAAAAAAGAATGATTTGTACCAATATGTATACCCAAGTCTTGAACGAGACAGAAATAAAGAAAGACTAAAGGGAAGATTTTGTGTTGGATTTTTTTTGTACATTTTATAGAAGAAGAGAAAAAAGAGAGACTTTGTACGGAGTAGAGTAGTAGTTGTTTGCCTTGTCAGTCTTTTTTTCCCCTTCTTTTTTGAAAGGAGAATACTGGATATAAAACATTTTAGATGATTTGATTCTCTCATTCTTGCTCTTCTATGTCTTGGTCTGAATCTACAATCATAATGTTCAACTACGGGGGAAGAAAAGAAAGAGGAATGACGAATGGATATAGGTGTTTTAGATCAAGAGATTTTGAAAAAATAATAACTATATACTTGGAGGTGGCATGTCACTGCCATCAGAGGACGTCTTGCCGCCACTCACACCTATAGACCGGAATCGTTGGGTCAACAGACCCTCGGCAGAACCACTCGACACGTCGGACGGGGAGAGGCGGGATGGTTCGCGGGGACTGCCCAGATCGACATAGCCGCGCATGTCCCGTGGCGCCGGGGCTCCCTCCTGCAGCCAGGCACTGTCGGGTGGTGAGCTGTGCTCGTCATGTTCCGCGATGCTGCTGCCGTCGCTGTCGATGCGTTTCCGCGGAGGGAGATGCAGTGGAATAGGATCTACCGTGTTTATATCGCTGTTGGCAGTGGGAGCGGCAGCAGTAGCAGCGGCAGACGAGACGTAGTGGCGTATTATCCCAAGTCCGTCGGAAGAGTGTAATATGCCTCTTGTGGAGGGATGGGACGACGGCGTGGTGAGTGGGAAGCCGGCGCTGCGTCTCCGGAGGGCCTTTTCGGCCACGAGAGAGGCGGTGCCGGGTCCCGTGGGAGGGGTAAGGGCAGCGGCAGGGGTAGGGGTAGGGGTAGGGGTAGGAGCAGCGGCAGCGGCAGCGGCGAAGGGCTGCATGACCCTGACGGGCTTGTAGGGTGTGAAGCGCGGTTCCGGCATGGTCATCTCGCTGCGGAGCTTCTCCTTGCCGTCGGGGACGCGGTTGGCGAAGACGACGCGGATGCTCTTGTACAGGTAGTACCGCGCCCGCGAGGGACAGCATATGTGCAGGTGGATCAGGTAGCGCAGCGTGGGCTTCTCGGCCGGGTCGTCGGCACGCCCCGCCGACTTGGGGATGCCGTCTAGGATGGGCCCAGCCGAGTAGCACCGTTGGCGGATGAAGGTCTTGGTGCCGGGTTCCATGCCCGCCAGGTCGTAGGGAACCAGGAACAGCTTCACCGCCGTCTTGTTCTGGTTCTTGATGATGATCTGCACCTGGCCCCTTTCCGGGATCCGGTAGCTGCCGCCCGGCGGGGCCCGTGGCCCCGAGGCCGACGGCCGCGACGACACCTTGGGTGCTGATGTCACCCTTCTAGCCTGCTGCTGCTGCTGTTGCTGTTGCTGTTGTTGTTGCTGCTGCTGCCGCCGCCCATCATTGCCGTCCACCTGGCCCTCGGTGGTGACCCGGCGGTCTGCGTAACGGCTTTGGGCCTTCCTACGCGATCGGCCTTCGCCCTCCAGATTCGGCAGCCCATTCTCCAGATCCACCTGGCCGACGTAGGGGCTGGGGCCGTCGTCTGTCTGGGAGCGTCCGTGCGAGGCGCCGCCGTAGCTGTAGTAGACGGCGCCGAAGGGTAGCGTGACGTGCGGCGGGCACCTGAGGCGCGCCTTGCTGTCTCCCATGCCCAGGACGCCGATCTGGGCCATGAACTCGAGCGGTTTCGAGGGTGTCGTCGACATCCGGCCACGGAGGATGCTCTCCTCGTAGGAGCCCACCATGGACGCGTGCTGGATAGGCGTTATGTCGGACCCGAGCGACTGGCGGCGTGACATCTTCGAGGCTGACGAGAATGATATCGGCGAGTCACTGGCTTGTAGAGACCCAGGTGTCGAGTGCAGCGGCCTCATGGGCTGGTGAGCCTGGGAGGGAAGAGAGCCCATGCGCCTGTGTCGGGACTGCGACGAAGGCGTCTCGGATGAGTGCATAATTGGCCATACAGAGGGCGACGACGACTGCGGCGTCCCAAAATCGTAGTGATGGTGTCTCCCTAGATCGCCGTCGAAGTAGTCGATGCCCAGCATGGCCGTGTCGTCGTCGTTGGTCAGCGATTGTGCCAGGGGGCTCGTCGGCGGCCGATACGCGAGGCTGGAGGACAGGGACGGCGATAGGGGCGGCGGCGGCGCGCCGAAGAGCAGCGAGTTAAGCGAGCTCCGAGATGCGTAGGGTCTGCGGTGGATGGGAGCAAAGTCTCTCGGTGGCGATGTGACCATGAAGGGGTTCCCGGACAGAGACGCAGGCTGCATGGGCTGGTACCCGTGGTGATCCGGCCGTCCGGATTCGGCGCTGGTGAAGTCGCCGGTGTGCAGGGCAGATCGCGGGCGCTCGATGGAAAGTCCCTCATGAAGCCTCTCCTCAGACCGTTCCCGCCCCTGGGTCTTCCGGGGTATCGAATGGGCGGCCGGGAGGAGGCTGGTGCTCTCGCATGGTGTGGGGGAGACCGTGGAGAAGGGTTCACGGTCATAACGGTCGTCTCCACGATCAGAGACGGGCTCGTGCTCCGAGAACACGTCAGTCTCATTCTTTTCGGGAGACGTGTGCCAGTGAGTCTCACGTCCGTGAGGTGAGGGGATCCAAGTTGGGCCCTGGCCTCTCTTGAGCCGCTCAATGAGAAGCTGACGGCTAGAGGTGGTGCCATCGTCATCGTCACTTCTGTTCTTTTCCGGGGCCGGGCTGCCGTGAGGACTGTCGGGGACGGATCCTTCGCATAGACCAGTACGCAGACTCTCATCCGAGAAACGTCGGAGGGACGAGGTAGAAGGCGGGCCGATTATGAGAGGCACGAAGTCCGGGTGGTGGTCAAGATCATACTGGAAGATGGGCATTATGCACAAGAGCTGGAACCACAGCTGGGCTGCGGTCCCGACTGCATGAGAAGATTCTGACAAAGATCATCAAAAGCCCTCGGTTCAGGACTCGTTCTTCGTTTCTGTTCTCTTCCCTTCCCTTCTTTCTTTTCTTGTTCGCAGAGGGAAAGAAAGAAAGGTATCAGAGGAAGTCTGTTACTTGATCACCGAGGTTCGGGCGATGTCGGCGACAGCGGAACGAGACGGCGACGGGCCGCAAGGGTATAGAATGGGCGGTAGGATATAACAAGATATTACAGCGTGATATGTGATATGATCATCCAACAGACGGATCGACCAAGGGTCTAGAGATATACAGTAATAGGTGGTGAGACAGAGAGTGAGGTGAGTCGGAAGGGACGAAAGACGGAAGAAGAAGAAAATGAAGGGAAAAAGGTGGGAATCCGATAATATGACACCAGAGAAGGAACGACGACGTCACGGGAGCAGAGACCGAGTTCGGTCAGGGCGGTGTGGGTTGTGGTAACAGTTGGTATGTACGACTGCAGCCGTCCTACCCAGTATTGTTACTGAACCCACGACTAATACTAAAAGTCGATTCCGCTCGTATCAATACTCCCAATCATGCAATACCGATGATGAATACTACAGTAGTTTTGACATTGATACTGAGTATTCTGTTTAGGCACTCGTACGTTGACATCTCATGCAGAAACACGCCGCCGCCGCCGCCGCCGCCGCCACGTCTGGGCACCGCTGGACCCCAGCTGAGTCCCACTGAGTCCACTGAGGAGCATATGCCCCCCGCCACCGGAGTGTGCTGATCAGCCTGATCTACTCCATACTGCCGTTAGCATTACGTATACGAGCGGTCCTGGATCTCATCGTCCTGCCGCTCTGTGCTCCTCGCAATATAATAGATGGATAAAGGGGTCGGCAGGATTATGCCTCCCAAGTGCCACTTTCAGAGAGAGAAGCTTGGTCGATGCATGTTACCCGAATACGCTACAATCTACGTACGTGGCTTACAACATGGCTCATTGTTCCTACATCCCATCCAATACGCTGGTGCACTAGAAGCCCACCAATCACTTCCCCACATCGTCAACTGTATTTACAGCGTACATCTCGGCACTTCCAGTCCCTATAATCGGGTACCTACCCGGTAGCGGTTCCAGGGTCCAACTCTCTCACTGACGAAATTTTCAACACTCATATTCTCGCCATCCATCACACACACACACACACACACACATTCTCTCTCTCTCTCTCGCGAGAGAGGATACAGCACATACATCACAGACAACAATGGCACCGAGACGTCCGCCGGGGGGTTCCAGCCCGGCACCAGAATCCAAGAAGCCTCGCAAGGGTTTCCGCGTCGGCCCGGACAATCTCCCTGACGGGCCGTGGCGTCGCAAGGGTACGTTCATTCACACAATATCTATCCATCTCATCATCAAACACTTTGACCGATTTTTCTTTTGTTTTTCTCTCTAACACACACTTTCTTTCCCCCGCATACTCTGAATAGTCACCAAGATTAAGAAGGACCTGATCCACAAGGCCAAGGTCAAGAAGCAATACGCCAAGATTAAAGCCCAAGAACAGCCTCAACAGCTGCAGGAGAAAAGGCCTGACGGGGACAAGCATGACGACGGTCAAGCAGCAGCAGACCCAGCCCTCCACCCCACCCGCCAACTCATGCTCAAGGATGAAGAAGCCGCCCAGACAGGCGTCTCAAGGGGCGGCGGCCACGATGACGGTGACGATGATGACGGAGAGGCTCCCGGCCGTCGCGGTGGTCGCAGTGGCGGCCACAGCGACGGTCAGCGCCGCCGCACCCGTCGTCCAGGCTACTACGACAAGCAGCTCCAGAAGGCCGACCAGCATCGCGCAGAGGCCGAGGCTCGCGCCCGGGAGATCCAGCGCCGCAGGGAGGAGCGGGAGCAGAAGATGGCCCAGAGGGACAGGTACCGTCGTGCCATGGCCAAGACTGTCGGCCCTGACGGCAAGAAGAAGCTCGGGAGGGAGAGTAACATTCTCCTCGAAAAGGTGAAGAGGATCGTCGGCGAGCAGTAGTCTTCTCCTACCTCTTTCTTCTTTCCCATCGCTCACTCCCCTCCCATCTCAAAGGATGGGGAAGAATGGAGAGCGGTGTGTGTTTCCAAAACAAAACAAAAAAGCCTTTTATCCTTCTTCTTCTTCTTCTTCTCTCTTACCCTCTAGCGTCGTCGTCGTCATCATCATCTTTCTTCTTCTTCTTCTTCTTCTTTTCCGGTTGCTTTTCGGCTGGGTAGATGGTCGTCTTATTCTTCTCATGCTCAATAGACTCCCCCTCCCCGCCCCCCGAGTACATTGCATCATGCGGTATTGCGTGTATTTCCCCTTACCCTTGTCTCCTCCCCCTCATCCTCGACGGGGCAAGCCGACGTCCTGAATGGCCGTCGACATCACACCATTGAACAGTGATGCAGGTAGTATTACTAGTAACACTTGGACTTTACGAGTATAGTGCTGCTAGTGGTAGCAGTACAATGCCGGTACGAGCAGTAATCCCAATCATCTCGCAGGAACATGACAGCGTATGTGGACCGTGTGTGTGTCCTGGGCCATCGTCCTTCGGTTTCGGTATCCATCCTGCATACAAGTGTGTTTCGTGTGCGTGGCAGCGTCCTAGGGAGGAGGTATGCACAACCAATCTCGACTACCGCTATTCGCTCCGTCTTAGAACGACGTTTCAACCACCTTGGGTCGAAAGAGGATCCTCCTAGTCGAGAAAGGACACGGTGGATTCCAGCTTTTCGAGGCGGGGATATCTTATAACCTTGTAGCAGTAGTAGCAGTAGGAGCAGTAGCAGCAGCAGTAGCAGCAGTAGTGTACATGACCTGTACGTCGAGCCTACAGGCTCGCAGTAGGGAGAGCTCGGAGGTGTCGAGCCATTGATGCGGTCGCCAAGGCGCTACGTTGCTGTTCTGCTGCGTTAGCATGGAATATTGCCTGATATGCAAAACGCCTCTTCTAGGCATGCGGCGCGCAGACACGGCAATAAGCGAATAATGATACTGATAGTATGCTTCAAGAGGCGTCAAGTATGTGCGATGCTACCACCATGTCAGTAGGTGCTCGTAAAGTTGAGCGCCCACACCTGTACGGATAGGGATGTTGCGGGGGACCACCAGTGAAACCTGAGTACTATCAAAGGAAGAATCGTGTGGCCTGCTGGCATTCACATCTGATGGTCACATTGTCTCGACCACGGCAGTCGGGACGGAGAAATCAGGGCGTCGAAAGTTTTGGGAGAGGTCAAATCGCGCCCCGGCTCCGGCAAAAATGGTGTGAAACAGTGGCTCTGCTTTAGCTTCGTCGGAGGAGAGCTTCTTGTAGAGAGGGTGATGGGCAGGACCCCGAGGTATCGCGGCTGTTTCACCTGCAAAACAAGGGGTCAAGGGACGGTGGGTCCCCACTGGCACACGCACATCAAGTGTGCAGGGGTAGAAAGACCGGGGTTGGCTCAGTGTGCATGGCAGCATGGCAGCGTGGCAGCAGACTGGCAGACTGGCAGTACGTTGGTCGTCGTTGATACCCGCCTTCGTACTCGTGCTCCTGTGAGTCTGTGACCGTGATTTTATAAATCAACTTCGGTCTGGACCCGCTTTCCGGAATAGAAGTCGATGGGGGAAAACACATAATGCACCTGTTCGAGGTTAGCTGAGAAAAGTAGCAGAGGGCGCAGGCTTCTCATCACATGATTCTCTGTGTTGCTCGGTACGTGGTAATGGTGGAAGTGCTGGCTATTCTCGGATATGAGACGTGTACACATAGATGGCGTCGGTGACAGGGAAAAGGAAACAAAAAGGTGGGAATTGACTACAGGACACTCATGCAGGTCATGGGTCGTGCATTGAAGAGCTCAACTAAAAGTACGTTGTACATTGTACAGATTAGTATTCCGTCCATGATAGTATCAATCCCACAATCTGTACATGTAATAATACTACGTACTGCCTTGGTAGATGTCCGTGATTGTGAGGCGCGCTTCTGTTGTATCTAGCGACATGGTAGTCAACTGTTCTCCGTGCCAGAGTAACAGAGTGCTGCTATGAGTTCGCACAAAACGAAAGACCAAGTAGCCTTCATTGGTATAGTCATGTAATATGTCCCGGGTCTGCATCCTCATAGTGGACCTGACCTGACCTTGCCCTGTCCATCGGGTCCATGTAATACTTGTTACTCGTGCATCGTGGCGGCGAAGGTTGCATAAGGATGCAGAGGATGAGCTGGAATCTTGTTGGTGGTCAAGACGTCTTCTGTGTCACTCGACGCGCAGTCTTGTCTGGGCTGTATCAGCCAATACTGCAAATAGACAGATAATCAACGACAAAAGTTTAGTCTCAGCAGGAGAATCCGTGTGAAGCATGCTGTCTGAGAAGGGTGATAGTTCGTACTCGTGCTGCTATGTCGTCGTAAGCGAGCGAGTAAGTACGAGCGAGCAAGTACACAAGCAAGCAAGGCCAAGCGGGTAGGTACAACTGCTACTCGTGCATGGTCCCCTTGCAAGCATGAGAAACTTGTTGCAGTCAATGATCACCCTCGTCCAGGCCACCCTCTGGCAAAGAGCCTCTGGTAGTCTCTCGTACCTGAAGTCGTTGCCCGGGGATGGGCAAGCGTAGTGGTACCAGAGTCGTCGGATCTGGCTGGCTGGTATGGTTCTGTGACCCATCACCTTCCAGGCTCCCTCCGACCGGGCTCGCCGTTGAGCAATGAGCGTCGGACGTCCAAGGCCGCAGGACAAGATGTGGCAGGGGTTGCTGTCTCTCGTGTCCCCACCTCGAAGGCCGAGGACCATCCAAAGAGTCAGCCCTGAGCCAAGGGCCGAAAGGCTGGCTGGCGCAACCGTTGTAGCTCCACTGAGGAGGGTGGCTTTGGGGCCTCGGGAGCCCCTCACCCCTGGATGATGGCACGCTAGAGTCGGAGGGAGCATACGAGCATTCCAGTCTCCGAAAGTATGTATGTCAGTCAGCAGAACGGATTCACCTCTGGGGTGAAGGGGGAGAGGGAGGGAGCGGAGGGAGCGAAGGGACAGAGGAGTAGAGAGAGGTGTAGAGAAAAAAGAACCGACGGGAGGGAGGGTTGCACAGTGTATGATTTTTGCCAGCCTTCGACGCTGGCAGTTTAGGAAGGAAGGATTGCCAGAGTTGCACGGAGTATCAAGTCCCATCGCACCTGCCTACGGAATGGTGGCACGGAGCAGCATTAGAAGCAGTGAATATATAATTACAGGGAAGGCACGACGGGGCGTCGGACCTTCTACATGTACGGTATAAGGAAGCATCATTACTGATGCGTACGCGCGCCTGTATTCGTACTTGGATACAAGTGACGGGCATTGTCGCCCAAGTGGTTGAACCGAGACCAGGTTATCTAATACTCGTAACATCATTTAGGGCCGGTGATGATGGGCCATAGGATGGGGGGCAACGGCTCTGGGGATACGGAGCGGTACAACCGGAGTTTGCAGCGGCTGGACACGCTGGTGATTTACAGACACGACGACTCACGAGCACTTTACTCAATACCAACATTAGCAGCACCGTTACCGCGTGTAAGTACTAGAACCGCAGGAGATGCCGGCCGTGACAGAGAGGCGATTAAACTGAGAGTACATTCACGGAATAATATGACCTGGTAAGTTTGGTCAATAACTAATAATAGTATTAACATTCGTAACACTCCCCCCCCCCCCTTATTTGAGCCGGCGAGATGCATGTGAGAGTGGTGGATGATAAAAAGAGGCTCAGGTAACCTCGACCGGCCAGTGGTGTCTGTTCCTCTCCATGGTCAGCGACCGCTACCGGTAGTATTACGGCGTGTCACAGCGTATCACAGCGTATTACAACGTATCACCACCATTAATCTCAGCGCTAGCGTACTCTACCTTCCAGTGCCTCTAGCAGCATCTCGCTGTACGGATCAAAGGTACCTATCGAGCAACAAGCTTCTGCTATCCAGCAATCAAATAGGTACCTATACATATTAATAAGGGGAAGGGTACCTGGATTTTTGAGGTGGCCCCGTACCGTCTTCGATGTAACTTTTTCTTCCCGTCTTCATACCCTATTTTACAGTCTTCTTCATACTATATATATATATAGTGTGTGCGTGTGTGTGCGTGCGTGTGCGTGTGTGTGCGTGTGTAAGCAAGATTGATCCTATCCTACCCAGCTAATCCTACTATATATATAAAAAAGACCATTGTGCTGTGGTACATTGAGCATGAGGTTTGGTAGGAAAAGGTGTTTACATATTTTTTTTTCTGGCTGCTGATTAGGCCAAACTAGACTCCAGATCAACCGGATATTCCGTTACTACCACTACTACGAGCACTACATGTAGGTACTATAGCCTATATGTACTAATGTCGAGGTAATACGGTAATACTCGCAATACTCGTAATACTCGTAATAACACTCGATACTCCCTTAAACGCTGCCACTAATAATCACTAGGACTAGCAGTGCTAATAGTAGTAATAATAATATTCGTACGTAGTAGCATGTACTCTCACTACAGGTAATATTAGTAGTCATACCTCGTACTCCAAAATGATACTGGACCGTTTTTGGCCGTGGCTGCTGCCCACTATTACCGTGATTTGCAAACCGCCGGCCCGCTAGCCCACACAACGCGACATCCCCTAATCCCCCTCCCGGCCTCCCCTGGCAACCTACAGGTTACCACCCAACCAGCCCCCCCCCCCTGTGGCCTCTGCTTTCCTCTCGACTGGATGCCAACACCACCTCCAGGTGGCACCGAGTTCACACTCTCTCTAATCTTCGTTTCCAGTCGCTGCAATCTAGTGATAATTGCTCGTATCCTTTTCGCTGCTTGTTCCATATTACAAACCCTCATCCTTCTCCCCCGTCCTCTCCTTCGTCATCTCCGGCTGCCTCGGCCAATCCACGTAACCTCGACGATCCCGAAACACCGCTTCTTTGCTGCCCGATCGCCACTACCGACCGCCCCCCCTCCGGCAAAGAGACAAAGAGAGGCATGACAGGCCAGGTGCCCGCATAGCTCCCTCTCTCGCTATCCTGCCAGTGCCGCTTTGTTCCCTTTCTCACCCTGATCACCCTCTCGGATACCGTTTCTCTATCCTCCTAGTCGCCTCTTTGACGCTCGCACCTGTCGTCAACCATCACCGCCACCGCAATTAAGCCCCCCACCACCCACGGTCGGCTTCGTCTCTCCTGAGGCGCTGCGTGCTGAGCACGAGTGACTCGCCCGCCATGTCCTCCGTAACCGACGAATACCTAGACGGCCAGCTCACCGATAACGAAGATGTGTTCCCCTGCAAGGGATGTGGAGAGGTATAATGACATCTCGTCGCCGCCTGTGTTGTTCATCGTCATGGCTGACCGTACTGCACCGCTAGATTCTCGAGGAAGGAAAAGCCTTTGAGCTAGGTATGTTGATGACACCTTCTACCCATCTGCATCTTTTCGCCAGGCGTGGGAGCGCGCCGCTGCTTCTGGCCACTGTCGCATTCTCGGAGCCGCTGTGCCCAGCATGCTGTCCAGACGTGACGCGTACGGATGCCGCTGACAACTGTCCCTAGCTGGCAACCGATGGCATCTCGACTGCTTCCGCTGCAACTCGTGCGGTACCCTCCTCGACTCGGATGCCAATCTCCTCCTCCTTGGTGACGGCTCCCTCATATGCAACAATTGCACATACACCTGCAGCGCCTGCAATAACAAGATCGAAGACCTGGCCATCCTCACCGGTGACCAGGCCTTTTGCTCTACATGCTTCCGCTGCCGCAACTGCAAGCGCAAGATCGATAACCTCCGCTATGCCAGGACGTCGCAGGGCATCTTTTGCATGCAATGTCATGAGACGCTAATGGCTAGAAGGCGGAAAAAGTCCAAGGCTGCCGCGGCCAACAAGAGTCGAGACTTGACGGCCCAGTTACCAGTCATCACAGAAAAGTCGCTTCCCGCACTGCCCCCCAATGTGATACCCAACAACGCCTTCTCGGACGAGAGGGTCGATCCCGAGCCCGACACTCCTACAGACATCTCGCCACGCCCTCGCGGCAGCCACCGACACACCGACTCGAGGGGACCATCGGCAAGATCCCCTGAACGCCAGCAGAGGTCCGAAGGCCTCGGCTTGTCACACGCCCGCAACGACCAGGGCTCGACCGTCGTCGGCAACGACAGCTCGGGTGACGACGGCTTCTTCATCCCCGTCGCCTTGGATCCGAGCCCAGCCCCGAGCCACACGGCCACTATGGGAGACTCTTCCCGAAAGGAGCAGCTGCTCCCCAAGTCGTCATTCGCCGACAAGCGCTCCGATTCGCGCACCTCGACACCTCACATCGCCTTCCAAGAGAATGGCCGCCAGCATTCCGACCACAGCCTGAAACAGTCGGGGTCACTGACGCGCAGCCTCTCGAAGCAATCCAAGGGTTCCCAGAAGTCGAAGCAGTCGCCCGACGATCACAGGTCTCAAGATGTTTCGGCCGTCAAGAAGTCTGGCGTATCACCTAGCGACAGCTCGTCTTCCTCTCAGGTCGAATCACGGAAGACGAGCGATGACACTACACCGCAGGAAAGCCGTAGAGAGTCGGGGGGGGCCACGTCAAAGTCGACACCTCGACCGGAAAATACCAGGGCGATCCAGAGGAAGCAGCTACCCAAGGACAGTCCCACGGCGGCCGTCATGGCTGAGCAGAGTAACTCTGGCAGCTTTATGCAACCTCGGGCCGCACCCGCCGCACCTGTCGCCAACAACAACGCCAACAGCAATAGCAATAAGAAGGAGGCCGCAGATGGGTCGGAGCCCAAGACGTCGCCCAAGCTGCCTAGATGGAGCAGCGGGGGTGACTTCACTCTGGACGAAGACATGGCTAGGATCATGGGCTCCGACCAAACGTCGTCCTTCATGATGAAGCGCGCCTCCAACGCGACCAGACACGGCCGCACCGCCAGCGTCGAGTCAGCAGCTGCACACCCGTCGCGAAGCGGCCACAGCCGAAGTGTCAGCGATACAGCCGGCAGCTCCGTGTCCGCCCAGTGGCCCGAGCTTGGAACGGCCGATGTCGACATGGATGAGGAGAGCGACCAGGTGCCCGAGATGGCGACGCCGGTCTCCACCTCTCCAGACGAGGATCCTGCTGTCCTGAGACGCCAGCTGAGAAGTTCGGAGCAGCGCGTGGCAGACCTCGAGAGGCAGTTCAACTCGGAGCATGACCTCAAGAACCTCAACAAGAAGCTGATTGAGAAGAGGAAGACGGTATCGGTCCTCGACACGCAGACGGAGATCATGATCCGCCAGCTCGAGGTCCTGGCAGGCTACGTCGAGAAGGGCAAGGACACCAAGGCACCCCTCGACCCCCGTCAGCTCGAGGAGTCGGCCATCAAGGAGTTTGTCCAGAAACTGGAGAGCGTTCAGGTGTCCCTGTCGGAGGAGATCGAGCAGCTCCACGAGGAGCGCGACAGGCTCCTGGAGGAGAAGAACAACGCGCTGGCCGACAGGGACCGGGCCCTGGTCGAGTTCGAGCAGCTGTCGTCTAAGAATGCGCAGCTCGCCGATATGAACAACGACCTCACGCACCAGCTCCAGGAGCGTTTCAAGAACAGCTCCATCGATCCCAGGGCGCTCAACGGCCTGGGTATCTACAGCGAGGGCAAGCACGGCACCGCATCGTCCATCAACCTGGACTCGTCGAGCACGACGACGGGGCCGACGTTGGTGGCAGCCGACGAGGACGGCTACGTCGAGTCCGGCCCGACTGTGGTGCAGGTCCGCAAGGGCCAGGTGAAGAAGTTCAACTGGAAGAAGGGCTCCAAGGGCTTGGCGCAGAACGTGGCCAAGGGCGTTAACAGGGCCGTTGTCGCCTTCCAGCAGAACGACCGCGGGGAGCGCATCCCTGCGACCATGTCGGGCGGCGACATTGGCATGCCATACAACACGACGGTGACGGCCATCGAGGCGCCGCCGCTGAACATGGGTCAGACGCCACAGTCCAACAGCGCCAACAACATCCACGGCGGCGTCGTCGTCAACGGCTACAACAACCAGGCCCTGAAGCCCGGAGAGCACGGCCGCCAGGGCTTCGGCTTCTTCAGCAAGAAGCACACGATGCCCAAGTCGCCCTCGGCCATGAACGTGACGACGGCGCCTGCCACCGCCGACGCGTCGACGACGTTGTTCGGGTCCGACCTGACGGAGCGCGCCGACTTTGAGCGCCGGCAGATCCCCAGCGTGGTGACGCGCTGCATCGAGGAGGTGGAGCTCCGCGGCATGAATCAGGAGGGCATCTACCGCAAGACCGGCGGCAACTCGCAGGTCAACGCCATCAAGGAAGGGTTCAACAAGGACGAGGACTTTGACATTTCCGACCCGGACATGGACATCACGGCTGTCACGAGTGTGCTCAAGCAGTACTTCCGAAAGCTTCCGACTCCCCTCCTCACGTACGACGTGTATGACAGGGTGCTCGAATCGAACGGTATGTCAGACCAGGCACCTCCTGCGCACCACCACACATCTTCAGCGGAACTGACAGGCGATATTGTAGGTGTCGCCGACGAGACCGAACGCTGCAACCACCTACGCAGGACGTTTGCCACTCTGCCAGAGAGGCACCGTGACTGTCTTGAGTTCCTCATGTTCCATCTCGACCGCGTGGCCCAGCGACAGAGTGAGAACCTGGTACGTTTCCCCCTATCAATCTGCTCACTCCTCTCTTCATGTGCCTGGACCCAGCGCTGACATATCCCAGATGACTCCCAAGAATCTGGCCGTGGTATTCGCTCCTACTCTCATGTTCGACCGAAGCATCGAGCGTGAGATGACGGATATGCATGCCAAGAATCTGGCTGTCCAATTCGTCATTGAGAATAGTCGAGTCATTTTCTCGGAGGCTTAAAAAAAATCTTCTCTATCTCTTCTCTTTCTTCTCTTTCTCTCTTTCTTCTCTTTCTTTCGTCCTTCCTTCTCGTCTTCAACCCCCCAAACAAAATGACGATGCTCTTCTTCTCATCTGGACTTTTCTTCTCTATCCCCTTTCCATCCTTGCCATGATTGATTGGAAACATATTCCCCCATTTGCAGCAGCAACAGCAAAAATACTTAGAACCTGGAGGGTTCAAAAAAAAAAGAACAAGGAGGATATGATAGGGCAGGAATAGATTCTCTGTCTTAACGTCGTCATTTTTCCCCCAACGATTTGTTTTTCTTTTTTTCTCTTTTTTTTTTCTCTTTCTCATTTCTTTCTTTGGTTGTAAAGGGGGCTTAGGGAAGGGGTTTTGGAAGCACCTTCTTTTTTATTTTTATTTTTATTTTTTTTACATTTCAGGCTCGAAACCTTGTTTTTTTTTTACCTCTTCACTTCTTGCAATCGGTACATTTCTTACATGTCCAATTTTACGAACGCTTTCTATTTCCCTTCCTTTGTGCAGCAGCAGCAGATTTTTTTATCACATTTGTTTTTCTTCTCTTTGAAATGGAATTTGAAGAAACCCTTTTTTGTCTTCTCTCCTGTTCCCTTGCTTTTTTCTTTTTTATCACATTCTGAAATCATACCAAGTGCCCATGAAATTTTAGACAAGGAGTACGCGTAGAAGATAGAACGAATGAAAAGTGTTGTACGGTAATATTATTACTTTTTTTTTTTTCATTGTACTCCATTTTCCTCACTCTCCAAACATGATAGGGGAAAAAAAGGGCTATTATTAAAAAATTGGAATAATGTATAGAGGGGGTGTTTTTTCAAGACCCCCAGGACGAAGAAGACGAAGAAAAGGGGGGGAAAGATGTGACGCAGGACGTGAAGCCTAGGAGGACATACTTGGACGCTAGGTGTTATCTTGTTTCTCTTTTCTTTGTCGCGGAAGTAAAAAGAAGAAGAAGAAGAGGTATCAAGAAGAGCCAAAGAAGAGAGAAAAACAGGAACGAGATAGATCGTGGAAAGGGGGGGAGAGAACATCAAGAGAAGGGGGGCGCACCAGTTGTGAGTGAAGCCCTGACCTTTCGAAAAACAGCATACAGAGCCCTGTATACCCGGAGCGGAGCAGGATTCTACTTCTGCTGTTCGCGCTGCTTCTTGACGATGTAGTACGTGATCAGGCTCTTGGGGTCATCCTTGACCGACGACAGGGCGTCCCAGAAGCGAGCCTCACCCACGCACGTGTGCAGCGCCACGCAGAGCTGCACGGCATCCATGCGCACGCGGGAGTCGGCCGAGTCGAGGCACCGCGTCGTCAGGGTGGACAGCGCAGACAGGTCGCCCTCGTTGAGGGGGAGGGTAGACGGAGCAGTGGCAGAAGCCTTGTCGAGCAGAGACTTGATGATCAGGAGACCCATGCTCAGCGCGCGGCAACCCTCGGGCGAGGAGTCCGAGTAGCCCGCCAGCTTGGAGCACAGCACCACGACGATCTCGCACGCGTCGCCCAAGGACGCCAGCTCGGCCGACAGGACCTCGAGGCCGCTAACGATGTGGGACCTGCCGTCGTATGCGCTGCGCGTGCGTACCAGGGACACGAGGCAATCGGACACGTGGGGGCGGAAGCTCTCCGGATCCCGCGTCAGCAGGAGCTTTATCGTCGTCAGGATCTGCGCCTTGACGTCCTGCGACTTGTCCGACGCCGTGCCCTCCATCGGGTCCTCCAGGTACCTGAACAGTCCCATCAGGAGCCTCTCCATCTTGGCGTTGCCCAGCACCATCTTGCTGTCGCGCAGCAGACTCTGCATCCTGCGGAACCCGTGCACCTCGAGCGACCGCGCCTCAATCTTAGCCAGTCCGCTGTCCACGAGACGCAGATTCTGCTTCGTCTTCTCGGGCGACTCCATCGCCGCCCCCGGCTCGGCGAGTGTCGCGTTCTGCTGCTGCTGCTGCTGCTGCTGCAGGATCGCGGCGTCCTCGTTGACCGGCTTGTCTTCCAGCACAGGGCCCGTGAACGTTGGTTTGGGCGTCGTGGGCTCCCCGACAAACGGGTCCTCGTACACCTTGAGGGGAGGGCCCGCAGGTGGCTGGGGCTTGAAGTCGGGCTCCAGCTCCAGCACGGCCACGACGGGCGTAGTCTCCCTCCCTGGCTGGACCGGCGGCTGCTGCTCCTGTTTCCCCTCCTCTTGGCTGGCTGGCTCTGCCACGGGCGGTGACATCGGCGGCTCGAGAGGCTCCACCGCCTCTTCCTGCAGCTGCTTCTGCTCTGCCCTCGCAGGGCTTCTCGGCACAGGAGCGGACTGTACGGTCTTGAGCTTGGCCGGACTCCCCCTAGGAGACACGCCGCTGGCGGCAGCAGCAGCTCTGAACCTCGCGGTGGAAGGTGACGGGATACTAGACTCGCTGGCGTGCGACTGGTGTCCGGGCCTGGTGCGCGGGGCCGCCGTCCTCTTGGGCGTGGTGTCCTTGGACGCCGGCTGCTTAGGCACGGCGGCCTTGGACGGCCTGACAAAGTTGGAGGGGCTGTCGGCCTCCATCGAGGAAGGTTGGTCACGCACCGAGTAAGGGCCGGCGGTAGCGGGGCGGGGCGCCATCTCAGGACGTCTCCTGGCGGGGCGCACCGGAGCCATGGACATGCCGCCGGCATTGACGGAGACGGTGCCAGACTCCGGGCGGGCTCTCGCTGACGGTTTCGTCGCGGCGCTGGTTGTGGCGGTGTCGTTCGTCTTGCTGTCGGACGTCTTGCTGACAGCCGGCGAGATCTGGGCCATGGCCGAACCGGGACGAGCGGGGAGCTTCTTCTTGGCGTCCATCATGGCCCTCTTCTGGGCCGACACGGCCTCGCGCAGTCCGGGCCTGCTGGCGGTGCTCTTGGACAGGCTGGAGCCGGGCCGGGCAGCGGTGGACGCCCCACTGCTGGCGGCGTCGGGGTTTCCGGGGTCCTTGTTGAGCAGCTTCTGGGCGGTGGCGTCGAGGTTGTCCTTGATGGCGTCGGCGCGGGCGGGCCACACGCTGTGGTAGACCCAGAAGGTGGACCGCATCTTCTCCCTGACGGCAGGGTTCGGGTCGCCGAGACACTTTTTGATGCACTTCTCCATGAGATCGACGCCGCCCGAGTGCTCCATCTGAGCACGGTGGCCGGCCTCCTTCTTGAGTATCGTCTTGAGCCAGCCGGTGACGTAGGTACGAGGCTGGACGTTCTTGTCCTGGCAGGCGGCCCAGACATGCTGCATCAAGCGCTGGTTGTACGAGACGTTGGAGATGATGATGTCGACCGTCTGGCAGGCCTGCTGCGAGGCAATCTTCTTGGTAGCGGCGCACAGTTTGATGAGGGTCTGCATCAAAAGCTCCACCAGGGGGTCCATGGCCGGGCCGAGGGTCATGGCCAGATCCTGGACGAGGGAGCAGCCTTCCTTGGAGAGGCTGGTCCTGAGCGAGGTGACGGCCTTGATGATGCCGTCCAGCATAGCGCGCAGACCAGGGACGAAGGTGTCGAGGAAGTCGGACGGGGCGTTGCCGGCGTTGAGTCGGCGGAGGGTGCCCACGCTCTCCTCGCGCTTGCTCCAGTTCTGTTCCGTCTCCTTACCCTCGAACCACCAGGCCATCTCCTTGAATATGTCGTCGAGTTCTCGGTGGGTGTTGACGTACTGGGGCTCGACACTGTCAGCCCGGGGAGGTTCGGCGGCCGGGGTGACGGGACGCTCCACGGCGGAGGACGTGCTGACGGCGAGGGTGGAGCGCGCGGGCGGGGCGTCGGCGGGGGTCCCCGGTCGCGAGGTAGACGGAGTCAGGGACTTGACGATAGCCTGCTCGATGGCGGGCCGGACCTTGAAGTTCTTCAGCTGACGCTTGAGGTCCGACTTGGCACCGTTGGGGGCGTTCTTGAAGAGCTCGATAACAGTGGCCTTGGCAAGGTCGCGCACCATTCCGTCGGCGTCTTCGAGGAGGTCCATGAGCAGGGGGACGTAGGTGCGGAACTGCAGGCCGTGATCTTTGTGTGCCTAGATTTCCGTCATGCCGACTGTCAGCTTTCCGTCTCTCTCTCTCTTCTCTCTCTCTCTCT
>NW_023336187.1:982476-986065 GCF_012550715.1 Geosmithia morbida
TTAACAAAGAGAGAAGATAGGAAGAAGATAAGAAGATCAGCTGGAAACGTCGAGAAAGAACTTGACGGTGGCTTCCACTCCGAAGGATGAAGACGGGGGGACAAGTGATCAATCAACAATCAGGGGAGAGAGAGAGAGGCAGCAAAACCATCCGCACCTGTCCGACGGAATCTACAGGTAACGATACCAGGCTTCCAGTACCCAGACCACTGTATTGCCTCCTGTAGAGGCTCGGCTCCAGGGAGCATTGTCTGCTCTCGAGCGGTCCAGTCAGCGTGATCTGTGCAGATTACTCCGTACGCCGTAGGCATAACCAGGTCGCCGCCAGCAGTGGTCACCTTCCTCCGCCTGTTCCCCGTAACCCCCATACCCTGCCACCGCACAGGGGTCAGTGGGCTCCACTGAAACGGACGGAGAGGGAGTCTGGGCTGTGGCATCTCTGATTGGTCGCCTGGTCCGTCCGTTGCCTGGGACCCAGGCATCAGCAAGAAGAAGACGCATGATGGCAGGTACACGATGACATTGATATGTTTACCACTCATACAGCCATTGCTCGTGGATGCCCAGCGATATCGCTACGTAGTGTCCTGCTCGGTAATCGGGATCTGACCGTCGGACTGTAGGCATCATTCTTGTTTTTTTTTTATCTTATTGTAGTAAAGCCATGATTCGTTCCCCTTTTTTTTCCCCCTTCTTCCATCGAAACTAGCGCTGTGTCTTGTGCTTCTCCTGCGTCAGACATTTGTCCCACGGCGAGCCGCTCAACCCCGCCACCCGTTCCTGCCCCTCCCCCGCCTCGTCCCGAACCACCCGCACTCTCGCAGGTGGGATCAACGCTCGTCCATCACTACCTGCAGAGAACGATGAGGAAGCCTGTTCCCGTTGCAGGTTCGCCGTCCACGACGCCGCTCTCGGCGGCTCCAACGTCAGCCCCGGCACCGGTCACGTCCCCGGCGGCAGAGCCCGAGGAGGACAGGGACTTGGTGCTGCCCAAGCTCCGCCTCCAGGTCCACGACCTCAGCCTCCCCGGCGCCTCGGCCGTCCTTCAGACAGTCTACATAGACGACGTCATGGCCTGCGCGGCCCGCAACGTCCTGAAGTGGCTGTACCCGTCCCCCTCGACCGCGACCGCCCCGGGGACCCGGTCCGTGACGCTCATCGTGCGCGACATGGACGGCGTGGCGTACACGACGGGGTCGGAGCTGGACGACGATCACAAGGAGATCCACCTGTCGGCGCGGTACATCGCCGGCGTAAAGCCCCACTCGCGGCAGGGCGAGGAGATCGCCGGCGTGGCCACGCACGAGATGGTGCACTGCCTGCAGCACAACGGCCGGGGCACCGCCCCGGGCGGGTTGATAGAGGGCGTAGCAGACTGGGTGCGGCTGCGGTGCGGGCTGGGCCCGCCTCACTGGAAGAGGGATCCGTCGGCTGCGGGCCGCTGGGACGCAGGCTACCAGCATACGGCCTACTTTCTCGACTACCTCGAGGACCGGTTCGAGGCGGGCACCGTGGCCAGGATCAACGAGAAGTTACGTCTGTACCGATACGACGAGGACAGATTCTGGATGGAGCTGGTGGGAAGACCTGTCAAGCTGCTGTGGGGGGAATATGTTGACGATCTTCGGGGGGATGCTGGTAGTAGTGACTAGCCGGTAATGCTGAATAAGGACAGTGGCGATGATGATATCATATATATATATATATATAAGCAGAAAGATAGATGACAAGAATGGCTCGCAAGCTTGGTCGTTCCCAGAATACTCCCTCAAGGCTAGAAAGCATATGTCGGACAAGATAGAAGCAACATCTTCAATGGCTGTTGAGTAGGCAAAAAAAATTTATATATATATATATAAGAAAGATCAGAGGAGAAGAAAGACCGAATGCAGGACGCCCAATGCCATCAAACGCCGTTCCGTATAACCCATCAAATAGAAGAGAGCGGTTGCCAAAACAGGGGTAGGTGGACGACATCAGTGGGTAGGTCCCACGCCGGCATCGCTAGAGACGCTGCTGACCTCGGACCAGCTAGACGGCGTGACGACGCTACCCAGATCGCTCACGGCATCCATCTCACGCCCGTCGCGATCCTCGTCCCGGCCCGAGCCGATGATAGACATGGAGTCGGTGGGGGTGAGCTGGCCCTGGCTGCTGACGACGTCAACATCGACGTCGTCATCCTCGTCGTCGGCGGCCGTCATGGAGCCGCGGGCCCAAGCCTGGATGGAGGCGTACATCCCGTCCTGCTCAGGACGGCCGCTGCTGGCAACGGTGTACTCGTAGCTGTCGTCGTTGCGGTCGAGGGTGGCGGACGAGACGGTGGCTTCGTCGAAGTCGATGAGAGGCTGCTGCTCGGCGACGGCGACGGGCCCAATCTCGGGCTCGGCCTCGGGCTCGGGCTCGGGCTCACGGTGTTCCAGCGTGGTGGTGCTGTAGATGTCGGACTGGCTGTCGCTGTGCGGTGTGGGGGTGGATCGGCCGAGGTCGTCCATGCCGATCTGGTGCTCGTCGGCAAAGGGGTTGGCATAGGCATACGCCGTCGTGCTGGTGCCGACACCGCGTTGACGGACTCCCTGGGCGGCAACCCTGTGGTGGACGGCGCTGGCATACGCATACGCAGCAGGTGGCTGAGGCCTCAGGATGTCGTCGAACGTGGTGGCGGGCGGCGACGGGCCGGCAGCAGCCGCTGCTGCCGCTGCTGCCTTTTCGGCATCGGTCCCCTCCTCCTCCTTCCGCATGCGCATCATGTTCCAGTAGAGCAGCTCTTCGCGCTGCCTGCGGCGTGACTCATCATCGGCGTCGACGTCGGTCGACATGATGAAGCCCTCCGCATCCTCAGGCCTGTTGAACAGGGGCGGATCCCTCGACGCCGAGGCAGGATTGATGCCGTCGCTCAGAGACTGGAGGGCCACGGCGACACGGCGACGGGTGTCGTCTGCATAGCGCCGTAGCTCGGGGTATTCGTAGATGGCAACGGCGGCAGCTACGGCCAAGGAGGCGGCGACAACAGCACCTGAGGTCAGGGCAGCTTGGTTAGCAGCTGGGGGCATGTCTGCGGGACGATGATGCTGTGATGATTATGATGAGAGAAGAAAGACGACGACGAGAGGCAGTATTCTGTCCGATGATGGAAATGATGGAGTCTTCTCCGTCGACGGAAGAGAGGAGTGATGTACTGCGTAAACGTCGTGGCAATGAATCATTTGCCACTACACGGCTGACTTGCTCAGAGGCGACTCAGGTCACTTGGTCCTCCTGCCTGGGCCAGACGCGAGCCACAGAGCGGGCTCGGTATTATGTGGCCCGTCGGCGGAGAAGGGCGAGGGGCAGTACACGAGTAAGATGGAGAGGGCTGTGCAGGGGTCCAACGGTCTTTTTCTTCTGCCTCTCTCTCTCTCTCCAATATTTCAATATGGGCGACTAAATAAATAAAAGAAGATTTGGCAAGACGTACCTTTGGCTATCAACGGAGCGGGCATGCTGTAACAAAATGACCAACAGTTGAGCGACAAGTTCTTGTGTAATGGCAACAGAGTTGGTGGTGGGCGTCAGGATGAAAAGGGAGGGAGAAGGGGGAGGGGAGGGG
>NW_023336187.1:986250-996668 GCF_012550715.1 Geosmithia morbida
CCCCCCCCCCTCCCCACATACACACACGGAAGCAGTGATACCATTCGATATGTCGATATGTACTTATACATCGCAAGCACACCAGGCAGGCATTATTCAACATTACCAATTGGATGGACGGTATCAAGGTTTTTTCTATCATATATGGTAATACTACCAAGGACTGCCAAGGAATACATGTGATATGCAGTGTAGTATTGTATACCGTATTGATACTCGTAATACTCACAGGTAGTCTTCGTACAGCATGATTGATGACCGGCATCTTCCTGCTGGCTGCAGGATCATCAACACTACCTACTCTTTCCCGTAATACTCTTTCCCGTAATCATACAATGCCAAGCTGCCAGACCTACCCTAGCAGCAGAAAAGGAAGTCGGGTGGAAGCATTGGAACATCTGCCATCCATGCACAGCGCACGTGTCGTCGGTGGAACGTCCGTTGGGAAAGTCTGCTTGAGGAACCCCAGGCCATCAACGAGTGCGATGTAGAAGAGAGTTAAGAGGTGAGGAGGTGCTCGTAGAAGCATGGAGTAGCGGTCCTGGCCTCGTCTAGATAGGACGCATACCCAAGACACACATCAGAATCGGACCCCGCATGAGAGATATTGGAAGCATAAGAAGATGTATCAATGTAAAATATATATGTCTGCATCATGAGCCGGGACGAAAATCAATTCTTTTCACCGGAACCATCTAGGTCCTCCGTTGGAGGCGTTTTGGGGGGTGGGGTAATCAAGAAGAAAGAAAGAAAAAGACACCAATTTTCCTTGCGCCAGAGTATGATAGAAAAGTCACGAGAAAGCCCGCCATGCATCATGATGGTCGCAACCACTCGATAGGAGGCACCACCACTGACTAGCATGAGGCTTCCAGAAGGGGGAGGGTAAGAGAAGCGCGCTGCTCACGATGACATCTGAGGCGACGCCAAATCATGAAGTGTGTATAGAGCATGAGGGTTTTTCTCTTCTCAACATGATCGGTGCCGCGGAGGACGAGTAGAGAACGGCCGAAAAGTTTTAAGACGACTTGGCAGACGAGGAAGAGCTCCCGACAGACTCGGCGAGTCCGGAGAGAGCAGCCTTCTTGCGCTCACTGGAGTGCGGGGGGGGGGGGGGGGGGGGAGGCATGTTAGTCTTGCAGTCAGAGTCTCCTCCATCTCTCTCGTGCGAAGGTGGGTGGAGGAGAAGGATGACGAGAATAGGGAAGGCATACTAGGCAGAGCGGTCCTGGAGGACACAGTCGTAAGACTTGCCACCGGTCTTGATGTGAAACTTGATTCCCTTGTTGTCGCCCAGGGAATTGGGGTTACCGCCGGCGGCGGCAGGAGCAGCGGCCTGAGCAGATTCGGGCATCTTGATGGTGATGATCTGAGAAGGAGGATAGAATAAGTGTATATGGCGGGAGGGGGGGAGAGAGAGAGAGAGAGGAGAGAGAGATATATATATGTAGCAGATGATGATATTTCGTGAGATATAGTAGAGAGAGAGAGAGGGAAGGGCTCGATATGTATTATGAGAAACGGTGGGTAGAATTATAAGGGGAAGGATGGATCAGGGGTCCAGAAGAGAGGAAGGAGCGAGATTAAATAAGAAAAAGGGAAGGGGAAAGAAAAGAAAACCAAAACCCCCCTCCCCCCCCCCAAAAAAAAAGGGAATAGTCGGTCGTACTAAAATCAATTACTTACACAAGCAACACACAATCACGATACCAACAAAGTGGCCCACTGGACCCCTTGGATCCGTCCGTACCCATCGCGTCTTCGCTCTATTTGAGCGAGGCCGATTGGAGACCCCGGGGATGTGGGACGCTGGGTGAGAGGGAAGGGAAGGTAAAGGGGGGGAGGGGAGTGGGAGCGGACGGGGCGGCGACGGCGGCTCTGCCGGCATCCAACTTTGGTGGTAATATCACCATTGGTAGCCTGTGGGTAAGATAGTACTTCGAGCCCTTTGGCAGTATTGATGCCTGTGGTATTATTGAGGTACCGATAGTAGAATAAAACAAAGCGTGTTAGTAGCCATAGTTGACACCACGGCGTACTCTCGTACAGCAGAATATAGAATCTGTGCATCATTCATTCCCCACGCCCCGTCCCACGCTCCTGAACCAACCACATGCCTGCTGATAGAAACAAAGAAAGAGAGAGAGAGAGAGAGAGAGAAAAGGAGAGGGGCGCTACTTCTTGTTTTAATTCTTAATCTTTTGATTTTTAATTCTTCCTCTATGCTTGTCCGAACTTGCTCAACTGGCTTTGCTGGTGGAACCAACCGCCAAGGTGAGCCATTTTCCAGTTCCGTCAACCATGTACGAGCAGTATATGTACACTTGGCTAGTCGTATTACCCGAGTTAGACGCACACACCATCTACGGCATTACGGTGCCGTCCGTAAATCCCCAAACAAACACTAGTATTACCGTATCCAGACTCCTAGAGACAAAGGATAGAACCTGACTACCCCGAGTATCTTTGCTCTCGTATTCGACCCGGACTCCTGCAGCTTCTGCATACCATCAGATACTCTTGGTATTCGCACCTCTCTCTGTGCGAGCCGGATATTACATGGGAATATGGGAATGGCCGGTTGAGTGAGAACCTGCACTGTAATATGGGCACTGTATCACTCCACCCTACGGAGTGGTGGTAGCTGCGTGCGGCCTGTATTGATAGCCTGCAATACGTCGCCGAATCACGGAAGATCCAAGCCCCCAACCCCGTCCGACTGTACAGTCTCTCTCTCTCTCTCTCTCTCTCTCTCTCACTCGCTCGCTAGCAATGTGACAATAATGAGCCACTCTGAACGGCAGTCAGGTTCATGCTCCGACCCAGATGAGCTACGAGCAATGGGGGAAAAGGGAGGAGGTGATGAAGCGTAGCCTTATGCAGATCTCGCGGCCTAAACACAAACCACGCACCTTCATTACGACTTTGCACCTACGGACTGAAACCCCGAATGCCGCCGACGCCGCCACCCACGGCGCAGTGACGGTTCCCGCCAATTCTCCCGTGACGTCAGCCTGGGTCCGGTCTGGGTCTGGGGTTCTAAGTCGTCGACCGACTCAACCACCAACCAAGCATTCTTGTAGTCGTAGGAGTCGTACTAGTGTACATTCATTGTAGTGCTAGCAGTAGTCGAAAGGAAACCCTCTTACGAATCCTGGCGCGTTGCGACGCACTTCCCGTACGGCTACGTATATATGCATGATGCAGCTAGTATTGTCAACTCATACCGTTATGTTTTTCCGTAAAGCGTAAGGACATCTCTCCCCGCCCCACATGCCAGCCTGTGACGATTCCTTCCAGAAGAATCGGTACGTATCTCTCTCTCTCCCCCCTCCCCCCCTCCCCCCCCCACACACACACACACACATGCTTCTCTGCCTCACACTCTCTCTCCCCTTCAGAGTCTGCCTGCGTGTGTACATGACAGAGCATCGGCCCGCCCTCTCTGTCTTGCCTCGGTTCTGCTAGGGGATTGTTCTTATTTTTAGGCTCTCTTTGTTACCCTTTTCCTGCTCCTGCCTCGACTAGCTATTACGCCTTTATCGTGGGAACCCGCGCAAACTCCACTCCATACCCGCCCACACCCCCCCCCCCCCCCMMAAAAAAAAAAAAAAAAAAAAAAAAAAAACATGGAGTCAAACCCCAGCTTCTGACGGGAGGGCGGCGAGCTGAATTTGAATTTCCCTGCGAGGCCGTAATGCGGGAGGAGGGTATGGTGAGGAGGAAGAAGAAGAAGCGGTGGGCAGCATCACCCATCTCGGTCGAGCGGTAGGCAACAGTCGGTCTGACCTCGTTTCTTTTTTTCTTCTTCCCCCCTTGGTCACGTTCTCCTTTGTTTCCTCTTCTGCTGCCTTTTTTCCCCCCTTTTCTCTCTGTCTTTTCAACACTCACCGGCTATCCATGATGCGCATGACATCATCCTCATCATCACCGGTACCGCCGCCGCCGCCGCCGCCGCCGCCGCCCCTACTGGCCAGCTCACTACGAACCTTGCTTCTGGTGACGACATCTCCGTCCACCAACGAGGGCATGTCCCCCCTAGCCTTGACCAGTATACCCTCCACGCTCCGCAGGGCGACCACGAGGAACCCCAGCTCCTCGCGGTCCACGTCAAACACCTCCCACCAGGGGCACTGAGGCATCTTGGCCGACAGGTCGCGCGCGGCGCAGTACACGGCCGCCGTGGCCAGCGCGTGGGGCTGGTGCGTGAGGTAGAGCATCTGCGGGGACACGAGGGCCGTGTTGAGGTGCTGCACCGTCCGGAGGGATACGGCGCGGCGCCAGCGCTTGCCGTCTTTCGATTCCTTGTCGTCGTCGTCGCCGGACAGGAAATCGAGCGTCTGAAGGTACGTCATGGCCAGGGCGTGCGGAAGCGACACGTGCGTGTCGAACGAGAGGGCTCGCATGATGCGCACCTCTAGGCGGAGCAGACGTTTCTGGAAGTCGTAGTATTCGCTTTCGGTCTGGTAGAAGTCGTCCCCGGCGTCGTCCGCGGTCTGGTCCTGGTCGCGCCCGGCGAATAGTAGTCTTTTGGATTTGTGTGATGTGAGGTAGGCGTATACGTTCGACACGTCGCGTAGCGATCGTGGTATGGGGCCCATCTTGGCTACCACGTAGAGTGCTGCCGCCGAGATGTCCTGTTATTCTATGTCAGATTCCGTGTATTCAAGGTGCCCCAAGTAGTCGGAGAGAGAGAGAGAGACCCCCCCCCCCCCCGGGGGGGGGTTGGCTTTGGCGTAGAGAAGGAAGGATAAATACACTAAACTCGGTGGCCATAGGCGACTCGATGAGCCAGTATCGCGCCAGCACGACACACGCCTGCGCCGTCACCGACTGCGGCAGCTCCAGCAGCAGACCGGCCGCCTGCGTGAGGCACTGCGTCGACGAGAAGACGACATCCTGCAGGTCCTGCGGCATGGACCACAGGGTTGACCTGTTCAGGAGCTGCGCCGGCGTCGCGAGGGGGTTGACCAAGTGCGCCATGTCGTGCGCGCGTGTTGGTGTCGGTGTCGGTGTCGATGGTCTGTGGGAAGGGAAAATGTCCAGGTTGAAGTTCAGCTCAATCGGATCTTGATCGTTGTCTTGTCGGCGGCTTACCCTATACCTTACACCACATACTTCCTGCTGGCGACAACACACGATGACCCGCAGACGTGGATACCGTGGTCTCTACCTACATATACGTCCTGGGCCGGTATGCGTGTGTCTGGCTGATTGATTGTTCGGAGGGAAAGCTATATATTTATGAAGCTATCTACGAAGCTATATAGGTACAGCTGAGTATATGGCAGCATCCGGGGAGGGGGAGGGGCTGCTTAGTCAGACAATCTGGGTCCGATGGTAAAGATAGTCCTATGAACGAATCAGTCATTCTAGGTCATATGCGCGTATCGTGAAGGATCCTCTACAGCTGAACGGGAGTAGTACGGAGTAGTAGTATTGCTTAACAATAAAAGCAATCGACTGTCTTTCAGTGTCCTCGACCGGAAGATGGTATGGTCAATCTCCAAGGCCAAGACTCGACCCTCGAGGCCTAGTCACTGACAAAAGCTAAACCCAATTTGGATCACCCTCTGCCCCTCTACAAACCTGAACCTCATCCATTCCATCTCACCGGTGACATGACATCTCATTCATACAAATATTCATCTTACCCTTTTTTCTTCTCCTTTTTCATTATACTCATCTCAAACACACTGCACAACATACCAACTACACAGTATCTCCATATCTCAGCACACACAATCACGCACACACACTCACATATATACACCCACAAAATGGCTTCAGTGGCTCCGTCACCCGGCGACGAGAAACCCTCGTTTGACCTGAACCTCCAACACGGCCACAAGGACCTCGTACAGGCCGTAGCATTCAACACGTATGGTGACCGGTGCGCAACAGGCTCGGTAGACGGCAAGATCCGCGTATTCAACCGACACCGCGACGGAACCTGGCGTCTATGCGACACCTGGAGTGCTCACGCTGGTGAGGTTCTCGAGGTGTGTTCTTTCTTCTTGTCTTCCCTCTCCCTCTTCATTCCTCCCCCTCTCACCCTCTGACCGTCACTCGCTCCCTTCCTCTCGTACTCTTGTACTGACCCAGGAAAAATCACACACACACACACACACACATCAGCTCCAATGGCTCCCAGCAACAGTGTACCCCAATCTCCTCGCCTCCCTAGGGATAGAAGGCTGGTTCCGTCTGTGGGCCGAAGACCCGTCAGCCGCGCCGGGACGGCGATTCAGCGCAGGCGGGGGGGGCTCGCGGCTGACCTCGTCGGCATCAGCGTCGGCGTCGGCGTCGGCGTCGGCGTCGGCATCAGCATCGGCATCGGCATCGGCATCGGCACCGGCACCGGCATCTGCATCGGCATCGGCGTCCCGGCCGGCCTTTGGTACGCGCGCGGGCAGCGGCAAGGCTCCCTACCGCTCCTTCAGCATGCGACACGTCGACGACGGCGCAGCGCGGCACACGTACCTCGCCCTCCTCGCGGCCGACGGCCGGCTGACCGTCCTGGAGAACGACCAGCCCGAGAATCTGAGCGAGTATACGCCCGTGGACGAGTTCGCCGTGTGCGCGCGCCCCCCGCGCGGCGAGGAGGTCTCGTTCCGCGTGCGCTTCGACCCGAACCCGGAGCCGTGCTACGCCGCCCTGCGCGCCGGCGTGCCCTCCGATGCCCTTGGCCTGGCCGTCGCGGCCATGGACTCGCTGAGGGTCTACCGGTCCCGCGACGTCGTCACTGTCAGCTACGGCGTCCAGTCCGTCCGCAAGGAGTTCTACCTCGCCGTCGACATCCCCGGAGGCCCCGGCGCCGACCACCGCGGCCTCATCCGCGACGTCGCCTGGGCCCCCGGCAACATAAGGGGTTACGACACCGTTGCTACGGCCTGCCAAGACGGCTTCGCCCGCGTCTTCCGCATAGACACCCCCGCTTCCGCCGACCCGGCCGCCACGCCGCCCTCCTGGTCAGAGGCTGCCATCCGCGCCGCGTTCCCCCCCACAGCAGACACCGCCGTCACCATCGACGACGATGACGACAAGAACAATAACAACAACAACAACAACAACAGCAATGACAATAACAATGACAACAACAATCACAGCAGCAACAACAACGACAATGAAAACGACAACAGCAACAACAGCAACAACAATGACAATAACAATGACAACAGCAATGATAATAACAATGACAACAACCATCACAGCAGTAACAACAATGACAACGAAAACGACAACAGCAACAATGAAAGCAGCAACAACAACGGCAACAGCAACAGCAACAACGAAAGCAACAGCAGCAACAACGAAAGTAACAACAGCAACAACAACAACAACAACAGTAGCCACCAGCACGTCAATCATTTCTTCCTTTCCCACGCCCACGCCCACGCCCATGATCATCATCACAACAACAACAACAACAACAACAACAACAACAACAACAGCAACAGCAACAGCAACAGCAACAGCAGCATAGCCGTCGAAGCCCATCACCGTCACCGCCCTTCCTCCACCCTGAGCGCGAGCTTAGCAAACTCCCACGCCAGCAAGGATCGCCTCTGGACCGGCCAGCCCGGCCAGGTCAAGCACCAGTCTCGCCTAGTGTCCAAGCTAGGCAGCTCTAGTCGCCACCCCGTATGGCGCGTAGGCTTCGACGACGACGGTCATATCCTAGGTACCACCGGCGACGACGGGAAGCTGCTGTGCTATCGACAGACCCCCGACGGTTCCTGGGTCAAGAGTTCGGAGCTGGCCATGGTGAAGACTAGGATGGCGGCGCCTTGAAATTCTTCTTTCTCTACATCTCGACTTGTTTTATTCCAACAAATTTTTTTTTTTCAAAAAAAAAAAAAAGAAGCTGAATGTGGGGGGCTTCTTTTTTCTGCTTCTGTCCTTGCCCACATACATACACCTACACACGCAACTATACCAGTCACAAGTCACACACTAAAAGCCCCAACTCAGAAATAACCAAAAAAAAAAGTGAGCGGAATGATATACGATTTATAGTCGTGCACTTCAATACACATAGGCATGTGCAGACACTAATCTAGCTCAATCGGGTAATGAACAAGGCCGGACAATCTTTCTACCTGTGCGTTTACCTGCCTGCTGCTGCTCCTGTCTCTTCCGTCTCCTTCGTAATAGTAATTTTTTTTCTTGTATGCAAACTCGACGCCAACGGCCAAGAACTCTCAGAATATCACAGTGTACCCTCCCCCAAAACGCCGTCATGAAAAGGAGGCAAAGAGAGAGAAAAAAGAGAAAAGAAAAAAAAAGAAAAAAAAAAAAGACAAGGTGAAAGAAGGGAAGAAGGGAAGCAAAAAAAAGGAAATGGACATTTGCGTGTCGGGGTGAGAGGGTATCCTGACCACTCAGCCTGCTACACTTTTTTTCCGTCCCGAATCTAGGCAGCGTCTAGGCAGCGTCTAGGCAGCGTCGGCACTGGCGACGGGCTGGACAACCTTAGTGACCTGGCTACCAGCACGGACGATGCGCTGACCGGCCGAGTCATTGACGTAGGTGACGTCCTTGTTCTCAAACTGGGCACGCTTCCAGATCTCGACCTCGCATCCGCCGCGGAGGACACCGACGCGCATGGTGGAGAGGAGGTTGTGAGCGGCGTTGGAGTGGAGGTAGACGCCGCCGTTGAAGATGCTGGTGGCATCCTTGCCGATGGCCGAGTTGATGAGGGCCTTGCCACCGGGGTGGTCCTTGATGAAGTCGCCGACGTCGTGGATGACACCGGCGATGACGGTGAGGGCCTTTCCGTCCTTGCGGGACTGCTCGACAAAGTCGTCCCAGCCGATGACGGGGAGCTGCTCGAGGGGCGTGCCCCAGTCGAGCTTGGAGCGCTTCTGGTCGAGCTTCTTCTGGAGCTGCTGGACGCGGCCCTTCTCGATCTCGTTGGAGCGGAACTGCTTGAGGTCGTAGGCGAGGCCGAGGTACTTCCACAGGGTGATGGACCACTTGGTGGGGTCGTACTGCCACCACTCGATGGCGTTGCGGTAGTCCGAGGGGAACTCGTGGTGGAAGTTGTGGTAGCCCTCGCCGAGGGTGACGAGGGCGGTGATGACGTGGTCGCGGGGTGAGTTGCGGTCGTCAAAGGGCTGGTCACCGAGCCAGTGGGCGAGCGAGTTGACGCAGAAGGTGGCCTGCTGGACGAACCAGACGCGCAGGATACCGGCGTAGACGAAGCCGCCGACCCAGTCGTTCCAGCCCAGGCCGCAGACGAGGGTGGGGAAGACGAGCGTCATGAAGATGACTGACTTGATGAAGTTGCGGTGCTGCCAGACGACGACGGGGTCCTCGTTGAGGTCGGAGATGTCGGTGCGGCCGGTGCGCTTGGGGTTCTGCTTGAAGACCATCCAGCCGAGGTGGGAGTACATCAGGCCCTTGCGGACAGAGTAGGGGTCCTTGTTGGTGTCGGTGTAGCGGTGGTGGGCGCGGTGATCCCTCGACCACCAGCGGATGGATCCCTCCATGGCGCCGGCGCCGACGGCGGCGAGGTAGATCTTGAGAGGCAGAGTTGCCTTGTAGGAAGTGTGAGCCCACAGACGATGGTAGCCTGTTTTATTTCTCTCTTCCGTTAGAGACAATGTCCGGAACTTGCGAGGGGAAGCATGATGGCGAGAAAAGAAGGACTGCTGAGACGTTGCACGAGGGGGGGGGACAAGAACATACCAGCTGTGATGCCGAGGCCAGTGTTGAAGTAGTAGATGACGGAAAAGATTGCGGTGTAAAGCTTGAGAGGAACCCAGTAGGTGGAGATGAAGCCCATCATGGGAATGATGATGATGAAGGTGGTGTTGAGCCAGTTGATGTGCTTGTGCATGTTGGCCCAGGTCATGGGGGTGTCGGCGATGTGAACCTTTGCCGCGTAGCCGGAACCTCCTCCGCGAAGAGGTTTGTAGTCGGAAGTGCCATCAGGCGCCACACCCTTGGCCTGCTCGGCCGGGGGGACAGAAGTCGACATGACTGGCGGGGGTTGTGCGTGTCGTGTGCTCCTCCCTCAAGATACGTATATTTATATCTGATGATGATGATGTCTGTTGTTCCTCTTGTTGTTCTTGTTATTGTTGTCGGAGTCGACACTCGTACGTGTGTGTGCGTGTGTGCGTGTGTGCAGAAGGGGAGGAGAGGAGGATGAGGCGAAAGAGCGAAGTGAAGTGGAAGGAGTATGAGGAGAGAGAGAGGGAGGGAGGGAAGGAGAGGGGAAAGAGGAGGAAGAAGCAGTTAAAAAAGATGAGAGAATGTTAAGAAGAGGGAAAGAGACAGGAGAGCCCCAGAAAAAAAAGAGAGAGAGAGAGAGAGAGGATGGCGATGTACTCGTAGTCGGTGATGAATACTATGGGGAAGACAAGTTACTCGTGTGTACGTATCTTGGTAGTCAATGGCGGTTGTTGAGT
>NW_023336187.1:996853-1034993 GCF_012550715.1 Geosmithia morbida
GGGGAGGGGGGAGGGGTCAAGCCTCGAGACTGCACTGTGTCTTGTCTCTTCTTCGCCGTCTGTGTGTACGAGCGTATATTGTGTGCGAGTGCGAGAGTGATGCCTGCTGTACGGATGCTCGTAGGAGCACACCGTGATGGCCGGTGCCTGTTCTTGATCATTCCCGTATCTCTTGATGTTGATTTCGAAGAAGAAGGAAGAAATAGAGAAACGGACTCTTGGTCATGATGGGAATGTCCATCGCTCTTTCCTGCTATACACGCGTATGATTACTCGCACCTTCCCGGACAGATGCAGAGTATTACGACTGCCCTCTCTCGTGTCTTCTCTCTCTTGTCTTCTCTTGTCTTCCCTCTCTCTCTCTCTCTCCATGACCTCTTCTCTGACCCCTCATGGCTTCTCCGTCTACATGTACATGATGACGGCATGTCGGATCAAGGTGTACACGAGTAATCTGTACATGCATATATATATATCAATACACGAATACATGTAGACATCCATCCCGATACTTCGTACAGATCTGTACATCGCCACAGTACGGACTCTACCTGTACTCGTATATCCATCCCTACCTACATGGACGGTCCGCTTGATATCAGATCATTCCTCGGCAGACTCAGACCAACCCCCCCCCCCCCCCCCCCCCCCCTCCCCCCATTCTAACCCCCATCCCCAACATCCCCCCAGCATTCGCCATACAGTATCTTACATATTACCCCGTACACGAAACGGTCACTTTATGAGCCCTGATGGTACGTTGGCCTGATCCAGGCATTGCTTCCGAACCTGTTCCAGCATACTACACATGCATCACGAGTATACATAGAAAAGAGGACTGAGAAGAGAAGAAGAGAAAGAAAGAAGAAGAAAAGGAAAAAGAAAAAAAGGTCCAAACTTCCTCCTCCTCCTCCTCCTCCTCCGTCACTGATCTGTACCTCTCAACATCATCCCCAACAAAGTTTTTTGGGCTTGTCGGACCCACCTGGTCCCCACGCATTCGGCTTCTTCGTCACCGTTTCGTGGTCCAGGGGTCTCAGCGAATTTCCAGTCCCGTACTCTCCCACAGCTGCCAGAACCTTGCCACTGATACCCGCACAAGCGCATCTGTTATGTAGCTTCCCTAGCCTCCTCCTACGAGGGAGAGTCACAACTAACCAACCACCCACCAAACGGGCCTTGTCGAGTGCCAGCCTCCAGGCGCATACCACTCACTCTCACTCTATTGCAGATTACACGTGAAGCTAGCTGTTAGCTGGACCCCGGCTGAGCAGCGGATAATCCAGCTCATCCCATTGGTCAGCCTTGGCTGGTCCGGCGTGGCCAGAGACGTCAGGCTACGCCTCATGCACTCACTAGTACCTGGCCTATATTCCCGATTACATCCTCTGCGGCGGCGTAGCACTGATTACCGGTAATCCGTAGACGGAGAGGGACGATCCTGATTCATGAGATAGCCGGTGGATGCTCGTGGTCTTGATCCCTTCGGATACTCCGTACATATAATCTGTATATAATAAATATATATATATATGTGTGTGTGTGTGTGTATGTGTGTGTGTGTGTTTGCAACACTCGTACGATACTCCTCGGCATCCCATCATTCTTCTCCTTCTCTACCCGTCAATCTGCCATTCCGATCCTGCCATCACACACACTAATAAAACCAGGCCAAATCATACAATGACGCAATCCCCTCCTCTTCTCCCCCTCCTCCTCCTCCTCCTCAACAACAACAACAGCTACGACAACAACTTAATGGGGAAGAGGCAGAGAAAAACTACCTGACCCGGGGGACAGACACCGAAAAAAAGGGAGAGAAAAAAGAAAGAGAGAGACAGACCTCGGCTCACATCACATGCAGAAAAACCATTCGATTTTTCTTCTTTTTCTTTCCCCCCCTCCCCATCTATCAACTCTCTCTCTCCCTACCGTAATTACGACTCTCTTCCACTTCGAACATCTTGAACGGAAGGCACAATGTATCTGCAACTGTACATGCTTAGCCCCCCACACCCCAACAGAAACCCGGAACGAGGGTTCCCCTCCCCACCGAGCTACAAGCTAGTTACTAATCTGTACAGATTACAAGTTACTAGCTCATCCCGGCAGATCACGTGGCAGAATAGAAGTAATGCATTCTCTCCATCACCTCACTAGAGCTACTTATCACTCACGAGTACCACGGAATATTACTAAGCTACTATAACTGACAGTAACTTATCGGTACTCCGTACTCTCGACTCTCTCAGCCTCTCGCCTTCTCCGCTTCTCTCCACCACAGTCCACTCCTTTTTTTTTTTTTTTTTTCCTTCTTTTTTTCTTCTTCTACACTGCGAGAGTATCTGTACAGATTACATGCCGAAGTATACATATATACATGTATCCTGCAAGTTCTGTGAGCCACATTCGCATTGCCATAACCGGCCATCCCAAGCCCCCCCCATCGCCGTGGTGAAACCAAGCCAGGCGAGTCTTGGATGCAGCCACCCTCCGGCATTCCCACTCTTTCCCGCTGGGAGCACTCGACTGGCCAATCAGCCGACATGACGCTAACTAGCCGACGTGTGCCATGAAAGACAAGAAAACTTGTTGATACGTACGTTGTATCCGGATTCTACGATCCTACCACTACAGAACGTAGTATTGCTGCCACAGTCTATCTACCGTCTAGCAACAGACACTGCCAGAGGACTTGATCCGGTAACAGGTATATCAGTGCTCTCATCGCCTCGTCGTCAATATGCTCTCATATATACATACCTACGTGCTGTGTGCCTATTCTTCTTGCACTTCGGTCTCTGTACATTCCAAATCATGGCGCCTCGACTGTCCCAAGACAGTTCCACCTCTCATTTACGTCCTGGGTCTCTGCGAGAAGAAGAAGAAAAAACGCCGCCTTGAATCCCATGTATAACCTTCAAGAGGGCAGTATTGGAATAAAGCCTCCTTTGCTATATCCGCTCATGCGTGTATACAAATTGCATTTTCAATCATTGCCACCCAATTACAAAGGAAAGTGAGGGGGGGGAAGAAGAAGAAAAGGTCAGAGGAGAAGATTGAAACAGGAAAGAAAAGGAAATGAAAGAAGAAGGAAGATGAGAGAGAGGGGAATGAGCGTCCTGTACTTCGACGTCGTCGGCCGTCGTCGTCCGAGAAACCGTCACAAGGTGGCCACCTCGGACCGTCCAATCACTTGGAAATCATCGTCTAATCCCCTCTTCTCGAGGAGCTCGTAGTCGATGCTCACGTGCATGGCTCCCGCGCCGGTAAGAGAGTGGTCAAAGTCCACGTCAGAGTGCCCGTCGCTGGGCGGTGCCCGGGGCGTGGCGTCGTGTGTCGAAGATGAGCCCGCATACTCCCATCGGCTGACGTTGCCATCGACCTGGCACTCTTCCGCTTCCTCCGCCTCCTCCGCCTCCGTGTCGGCCTCTACCCTTGCGCCGGATGCGCCGCCCGTAGCGGTGGGCTCGGCATCGGCCTGTGCCGGCTCAACTTCTTCCGTCGTGCTCGCCGGATTGTCGTCCGATGGCAGCGGCGCCACCTCCCCAGCATCGGCACGGCCCTGCTGCTGTCCTGGCGCGCTGGCATCCCCGATTCCTCCCGCTTCCTTGGGGCCGGCAGCATCCGGCCTGCTGGCCTCGTATCGGTCATCGGCGTTTTCGACACCTGAAACTTCTCCCGGCTCATCTCGCCCCTCTGCTGTCGAGGCTGTGGCCTGAGAACTCTCGCCGCTCTCTCCTGGCGACCCGCCGCTCCCTGAATCAGGTGTCGTAGCGTTGTGCCCTGCATCGGCCCGAGGAGAGGCCTGGTCATTCTCAGCCTCCTCTCCTTCTGCCGTGCGCTGCACAGCGCCCTCGGCCGGCGCCGCATCACTGGGCATATCAGCGGCGGCGACACCGTCCTCCTCGGCACCAGAAGACGAAGCGGGTCCGAGGCACTCGTCAGCTTCGGGAACCATGACGGCCTCATCCCTTTCCAGGGATGAGAAGGGTGTCTGCTCCGCCCTTTGGCTGTCGGTGTATGCAGACGTGGCAGTCCCTTCGAGATCGACACTGTCTAGTAGAGGCCCCATATCCTTGGAGGCGCTGGGTGTGAGCTGCTGAGCCACCTGGTCGAACGGTGCCGCCTCCTCCCCGCCCGCGTCGCTGTAGGAGGGCCGGATGTTTCTGTTGGCCGACCAGGCGGGGTAGCTGTGGCGTCTGCGCCGCGACTGCCCATCTTCGCCGTCGTTGCCATCACCTTCGTATCCGTCGCCTCCGTCATCTTCGCAGTCGCTCGGGAGCGGGCTGGGCGGCGAGCGACCACGCGGGGCGTAGTGCCACGGCGGAACGGCGGGCACACAGGCAGCTCCCTGCTGCCACCAGTTGTACGACTGCGTGTTGGTACGTCCACGAGGGATTCCGTATGCGTTGCACTCGTCCTCGCCGGCCATCATGTCGTCGTCGACGTCGTCGTCGACATAGGCGTAGCCGGGGATCGATGCGACGTCCTCCTCTTCGACCGAGACGCGCAGTTCCGGCACGTCCTCGTTCGGGAAGAATGCGAGAAGGCCCGAGGCTTCGCGTCGCTTTCGTGGGTCGGCGCTCAGGCACGTGTCGGTCATGGCCCGGTACCACACAGGCACCTCGCATTCCGGGTCAAACGTCAGGGGTCGCCCCTCCCTCTCGGGCTCGTCCTCGCCCATGGCCAGGGCCCAGAGGACCATGCCCAGCTGGAAGAGGTCCGACTTGACGCCGATGTACATGGCGATGGAGTACTGCGACTCGATGAGCGGCGTCGCCTCCGGGGGCTCCCAGCCGACGGGGCATCCTCTCCTGTTGATGTCGATGATCTTGGCGTCGTCCTTGTCGTCGATGACAATGTTGGATAGGGTAAAGTCGCCCTGGACGAAGCCGGCATCGTGGATATCGGCAAGCCCACGGACGATCTGCCGGGCCCAGCGCTCCTTCAGGGACCACTGCAGGCCGACCCGGCGGTCCTTGCAGTGGTCGTAGAGGATGTCCACCAGGGAACCTCCGTCGGCGTACCTGATGAGGAGCCCCTTGACGTGGCGGTCCTCGTCGTCGACGACGAGGCCGTAGAAATCAATGACACTCTCGGAATCGGCGAGACTGCTGAGAGCATTGATCTCGTACATGAACTCATCGACGGTGTCGGGGCCGGGTATCTCCTTCTTGATGAGACCTTCGCCGGCCACCTTGACCTTGTATACGAAGCCCGACATGTGATGGTCAAAGACGATATCGCTCTCCCTGATGTGCGGGCAGGGGATATGGGCTACCTGGGCCACAGGGGGGAAGTGAATGATCTCCTAGAATCAAGAATGAGTTTCAATGGTTTACGGGTGACGTTGCGATAAAGAGGGCTAGCATGGCATGGGAAGAACTCACATTTCCATCCTCGACGACGTGAACGTGGAGCCTGTCGGCTATCGTCTCGAGCTTGAGGTTGGTGACGGTATCGTAGAAGCGAATCTCCTGCAGGCTCGTGCGGATATTCTCGTATATCCTGGAGTTCTTGTCACGCTGATACTTCATCTTCAAGAGCTCTGTCTCGAGGGAGTCGCGCGGGGCGTTGCGGTAGTCTACTGTGACGGTGACGCGGCGCCAGACGCTGCCGGCGCGGTACGAGACGAAGAACTTTTCCCGATTCGAGTGGTCCTTGTAACGCATGCTGAGGTTGAGGATCCAGGTCGTCTCGAGCTCGTGGCGGATCATGGCATCAAATTCGTGCTGGGAGCTCACGGCAGACTTGTCGTCGGGGATGGGGTCGTCGTCGTCATCGCCTTGATCCGAATCCAAGAATTCGCCAGCGGCGCCGAGATCACCGTTGAGTTCAACGTGCAGAGGCCACCCCGCAACAGGCTGACCTCTGACTTCGGACGCAGGGGACGCCTGGGGTTGTTCTGGAGCCTCTGACGTCTCAGGTCGTTCTGAAGCTTCTGGCTGCTCGAGTTCTTCAAGTTGCTCTGGCTCCTCTGACTCCTCTGGCTCCTCTGGCTCCTCTGGCGCCTCTGGCTCCTCTAGCGCCTCTGGCTGTCCTGGCTGTCCTGGCTGTCCTGGCTGTTCTGGGTCCTCTGGTTGTGGTAGATATGAATCGGCAAGGTTAGGATGGTGAATGGGATCCGCCTGCCTGGCCTCGGAATACGTGTCGAATACTCGCGAACGACGGTCGACAGACATGGCTCTCCTCTCGTCTCCGGATGGTCTGACGGGATGAAGACGGCTCCTCTCCTCGGAAAGCCGGCGTGCGAATGTCTGGGTTCGCGGGAGACCGGGGATGACACTCCTGGATATACGACCGCCTTTGCGGGGAGGTAGTGGGTTATCCAGCTTTGGGTGATCAGGATATGCATCCTCTTCAGGCCGGGATACGCCGATGGCTGGCGGCGCTGCCACGGGTTGCGTTTGCGGTCCATCGCACTGCGCCATGGCGTTCTGGTGAGCCAGAGAGCCCGTGCTGCGGAGAAGCGGTCAGAGCTAGGTGAGGGGGACGGTGATGTCTGAAGCCACGCAGGACCAATGTGGCCGTTAAGAGAGAGTGCCGAGGTGCGATGTGGAGGATGCGACCGAAGGTAGACGGTCTTTCTCGTCCTCTACCTCTTCTTTTCCCCTTTCCCTTCAGAGAGAGGGAAGCAATTGGCGGAAAGGCGTGGGCGTTGGTGTGATGTAGAATAAGCGCCTAAAGAGGGGTCCAAGTAGCTGGCGGGCGGATCATATGTGATTGCTCGTATAGGCAAGACGAGAGAGAGCGAAGATGAAGTAATCTGTTTCGAATATTGGTGTCTGGAGATGGTCTGGGCAGTCCAGAGCAGGTCAATTCAACAAATTGAAGGACGATATCCTTGAAAATAAGAAAGAAGAAGAAAGAATCGTTGGTAAGACAGAGAGAAGTTGAGGAGGAGAATGAGCACGGAACAATCTTGGTATCGTGAAGTGGTGGTAGCGCTAGAGCCCGATGCCGGTGGGGTAGAGGATGTGGTGCTGTGTATGTGTGCGGTGCTACGTCGATAGGGCAGGGAGAAGTTGACGACGCGGATGGATGGTGCTCGTGCAGCGGCAAGAGAAATGGTTTGGGTTGGCAGATAAGGCCGAGAGAGTTGACGAGAAGAGGGAAGCAGGAAAGAACAGATGGATGGACTGCGAGAGACGACAGGTTGGAGGGAGCAGGTCGGGCGTAAGAAACGGGCGGATGCGTGAAGGTGGAGGAGGTACTCCGTACAGCTGCTGCTAAGCCGAAGTGGTCTACTGGAGGTGGCTGGCGAGATGCATATCCTCACAGAGGGATCCGACCACTGCTGTCTGAAGCGTAGAGGCTGCAGTGGGGGGAGCCGGTGGGAAGAAGGTGGGAAGAAGGAGCCCGTGAGAAGAGCCGGCGGGAAGAGCAGGCGGGAACGATTGTCACGGATGATGCTGTGGGTGGACTGGACTGAGGTGTGGTCTGGGGTGGTGATGCCCTTGCCGCTTGCCTCTGCTATTGGCAAGATGTTACTAGCTGTGACGACGTAGCGATGCGCATGTATCATTACAGAGTAGGCATCGGGTGCTGGATGATGTTCCAAGGTGTCTAGCCGTCATCCTCAGCGCTGGTCATGGACTCAAATGGGTCACTGCCCGCATGTGCGGATACATGTACAGATGTAATATACTAATCCGTACATCTTGCTCCGTAATACAGCGTGCACAGTATGAGCAGCCTGCTGCCGCTGCTGCTGCTGCTGCTGGTTGGTACTGCCTGCCAGCTGGCACCACTTTGAAGATCCATGCCAGCAGTCGCTGTGAGTGCGCTGTGAGTGCGCTGTGAATGCGCTGCGAGTACTCGTACGGACGAGCGATACTTGATACATGCTATCACATCATCAGCTGGAGTGCCCATTGCTACCGCTACACCGGTACCTTGTCGGCAGGTGCATGGGCTCTTTCCCTCACAGTATCGTGATCTACCAGCAGCTCCTTCCCCTCCCACCGCTCCCTCGCACATAAAATCACGAGCTTTCAGGGTGAAGGGGAAAGAGCAGACGAGAGAAGGGTCGTTGCCCGTCTCAGCATCATGCTGCGGGCAATCATCCTCCTCCTATCATGGCTGGGAGGTCCGGGAACCAGCACGCTGTAAGGCAGTATTATCGTTATCTGGCAAGCCACCTGGCTGCTTGGCAACCCGTCATCACCTGGGATCGGAGATGGTGCTTGGGATTGAGAGTGAGGAAGAGACGAGAGAGACGAGATGCCCAATTGCCAAGGGTCTGTCGGAGTTATGCACCACGTCCTCCGTGATCATCCCCATAGAATTCGCCTCGGTGGTCTCTCTCTCTCGCTCTCTCTCTCTCTCTGCCTTGGGCCTTGACCGCAAACCCGATGGCGGCGGTGAGTGCATCCAACAAGCTCCATGGGCCGCCATGTGGGACGGAAGTCTTGGTAGCGTGACGTTAGCAGCTTCGAGTTCCTACCTGCGGCGTTATGCGCCAACGTACGGTTAGTATGTATGCATCGTACTCGCTGTCTACGAGTATATGCACCAGTACGGGTATGCACAATAATCTCACGGTGAAAGACTGTCCCTCACGTGCTGTCGTGCGCACTCTGTCTTGTCTACTGAATTACTGCCATACTCGTATCGTACTATTTATTACCAAGTGTGCCAATAGCATGACCGTTACATGACGACTGTAATGATGCCCAATCGCGCGCAGAAGCGTCCCCAAGTCCATGGATTGAGAGGAAGAAACCGCTGCTGTGGGACGAGACTGCAGCCCTAGAATCCTCGACGCTCCTTGCCCTCCATGCTGTTACAGCCTACCTACCTACTATCGGGCCTGTGATACTAATTCTTCTGCCTTGCTCCTGCCCATGATCCTGCAGTGCTCCTGCCTTCCAGAATGATACATCTCATCACCTGACTGTAGCCTCTTTGACTAAGCCTCAAATGTCGTGCTCTCTCTCTCTCTCTTCAAATCAATCCTCACACAATTGATTGAGAACCATCCGGGCTCTCTCCTCTCTCCTCACGCCTCTATCCATTCAGCGACTCCCGTTGACCTTGTCGCTGCCAGCACAGGTCGAAACCACATTGCGGCACCGGGTATCGACTTATCAGCACTATTGAACCATTGGGCTATCAGTGTCACCCCATCTCAATCGAATGCATTCCAACCCTGTAATATCGATCTGCGAATCGCCCCGCGCCCAAACATGCCTGATGAGTTGTCTGGTCCAGCCCGAGAGGCCCACCACACCACCATGACCACCACCCACGTCCTACGAGCAGGCTGCGAGTACAGGCAGAGTGCTCGTATCATTACGCGCAGAATAGCAGAAGATGTGTGCTGCTGTCCCCCAAGGTCCTCTCTCATTGATCAGAAAACTACCGAGCGATACCACATCTCTACTCGCCCGTGGCCCTATTACTCTCGTAAGACAGAACACGCCCATACGTTGTAACGGCTTCCCCTCATACGAACCTTTCCAAAGTTTTGCCCCTCTTCATCCGACAGCTCCAGAGCACCACCAGCCACCCACTCAAGATTGTCGGTTGTGAGCCATCAATGACGCCTACTCTGTTGTCCAATGGAGCCAACGCATCGTTCAGAAAACCCCACGCAGATGATCCCACCAAACCTCATGGCCGAATCGAGAAGCAGACGGATGCGAGATAGGACCCGGCAGCCAGATGAGAGGAGATCCATTACGAATATGGGGCCGTAATCACTCTATTTCTATGAACAGAGCAATTTTCCTCGTGTGTCCAGGTTCCCCCTCCCCGCCCTGCCAACGGCCCAAATGCGCGGCTTTCGCCGCCATGACTGAATGAGGACAATAATCTTCCAACCTGCCGCAACGCCACCCTCCCCTTCTCCCTTCCATATCCCCTTCTGTCTCTTTTGTTCTGTCCCCGAGGCTTTCCTACTTTCCTCACTTTGGGCATCAAACTCCATTCATTGGGCCACGTACGGAGGTGACATATTACTGTACGATATTTCGCCTCGAAACTGAGTAGCATCACCACTCCTGCTACACGACTATGACGACGGTTACTACTGCGTACTACTACTATTACCATTACTACCACTGCTACCACTACCACTGCTTACTACTACTACTGCCGCCGCCGCCGCTGCTGCTGCTGCTACTACTACTACTACTACTACTACTACTACTACTGAGTAGCTGCCCCCGTTTAGCTGCAGCCCCAGCAGTCAACTGCTTGCAGCAACATCTTCAATGCCATGACGTTCAATGCCATCATGTTCAATGCCATCACGGGTTGGTTGGTTACCTGCCTACGGAATACGAATACTCGTCATGATACGACCCATCATCCCTGATGACGAGCAGAGCCAACTCACAAGTTAGCAGGGAGTCAGCAGTCGTGGGCAATCAAATCGTCATATCTAACCTGGTCGTTAATACCGAGACGCTAGGCTCGTCCCGTCCGTCTCACTGACTAATAGTAATACTTTGGTCATGGGCCATGGCGTGGTGAATAGATGAAGGGGTGGCTAACATGACTTGCTCATACGAGTAGAAGACAAAAAAACCTCCGTAGACTTAGAAAGGCATAAGAGCATCAGTGTTGAGGAGAGATTTGTTATAGTCTCTCTCTCTCTCTCTTCTTTCTCTCTTTCTTTCTTTCTTCTTTCCTTCCCATTTCACTTCTCATTTCCTTTCTTTGGAGGTGAGAAATGCCTTCCCCCCCTCCCTTTTCACTCTCGTAGAACCCATAGTTCAGTATGTTTTGAGGAGAGAAATGTTTGATTTTAATTATCACACAATACAGCTACACATACACATCTAGATATACCAGATTCCACAACTCTCTCACCCACATATATCCTCCTCGTTTTTTTTCTACTTCTTCTTTCTTTTTTCTTTTTTTTGTACAGTAGAGATGATGACATATTGAACCAACAATGATGGATTGATGCTTTGACAAAAAAAGATAAGAGAAAAAAAGGGGGGGGAGGGACACGAGAAAAAAAGAGGAGATGAGAATTCCCACATCTACACATCGAGAGAAAATGCACATCTTTCTCTTCTTCCTTCCCTACTCCTCATCATTCGATGACTTCTCATCCTCGCCATTCTTCTTGACCCACTCGGCAATCTTACACGTGTTGGCCTTTTCCCTGTCGAGGTTGGGAAAGACAATGTCAAAGACGTCGTTGTACCACTCTACCGGGTGGCCCTCGATGCCATTCTTAATGTTCTGCGGAGTACATGTTAGCAGGGGAATGGGAACCTGAAAGCTCGAAAACAGAGAGAGAGAGAGAGAGAGAGAGGAAGACAGGTAGTAGCAGCAGAAAGGGTCGTAACCGGGGGAGAAAGAAAAATACGTACCTCCGGAAGCTCGAGCCAGTCAGACAGATTGTCCTTGGGAAAGATGACGGTGGTGCAGCCGGCCCTCCTGGCGGCGACCGTCTTCTCCCGAAGGCCGCCGATGCGGAGCACCTTGCCGGTGAGGGTCAGCTCGCCCGTCATGGCGACGGTCGGGTTGACGGGGGCGTCCAGGGCGAGCGACAGTAACGAGGTGGCCATGGTGATGCCGGCCGATGGGCCGTCCTTGGGCACGGCGCCGTCGGGCATGTGCATGTGCATCCTGGCCTTGTCGAAGAAGTGGTTGTCCGGGAAGTTGGCCAGGGCGAATGACTTGGCGAACGAGTAGGCGATGGTCGTCGACTCCTTCATGACCGTCTTGATGTTGCCCGTGATCTCGAGACCCGGCCGGCTGGACGGGCGCAGGGGAGCCTGCAGGATCGACTCGGTGTACATGGCCGAGCCGCCGAGCTGGGTCCACGCCAGACCCATGGCCACGCCCGGCGGGCTGACCTCGTAGAGACGGTCCGACGTGAAGACGGGCGGGCCTATGTAGTCCGTCAGGTTGGTCTTGTCGATGGCCACGTGCACGCTGTCCGGGACGCGGAGCGCCTTGCGGGGCCTGTCCGTCGTGCCGCCCGAGCTGGTGCCGGTGCTCTCGGCGCTGCTGCTGCTGCTGCTGGTCGCTTCGCTCTCCGGCGACGCCTCCAGCGCCGACTTGCCCTCCTCGGTCAGGGCCTCCTCCTCGGGGAGGACGTCCTCGCCAAGCTCCTGCACGATCTTGAGCGCAGACTTGCGGTACACCTTCTCGATCTGCTTCTTGAGGTTGCGCACGCCCGACTCGCGGCAGTACGACTTGATGAGCTCCTCGATGGCCTCCTCGGTCAGGTCCACGTCTGCGTTCTGCAGGCCGGCCGCCTCCTTGGCGGCCGGCGCCAGGTACTTCTGCGCAATGGCCTTCTTCTCGTCCGCCACGTACCCCGAGAGGTCGATGAGCTCCATGCGGTCCAGCAGGGGGCGCGGGATCGTGTCCGTCATGTTGGCCGTGCACACGAACAGGACCTTGGACAGGTCCACCGGCACGTCGAGGTAGTGGTCCAGGAACGAGTTGTTCTGCTCCGGGTCCAGCAGCTCCAGGAGCGCCGACGACGGGTCGCCCTGGTAGCCCTTGCCGATCTTGTCCACCTCGTCGATGAGCACCAGCGGGTTCTCCGTCTGGCACTTCTTGAGCGCCTGGATGATGCGGCCGGGCAGCGCGCCGACGTACGTCCTCCTGTGGCCCTTGATCTCGGCAACGTCCGTCAGCCCGCCCACGCTGAACCTGTAGTACTGGCGGTTCAGCGCGCGGGCGATGGACTTGCCGATGCTCGTCTTGCCCACGCCGGGCGGGCCCACGAAGCACAGGATCTTGCCCTCGACCGTGCCGCGGAGCTTGCCCACGGCGATGAACTCGAGGATGCGGTCCTTGACGTCCTGCAGCCCGTAGTGGTCCTCGTCCAACACCTTCTGCGCGTTGGGGATGCCGAAGTTCTCGGCGCTCCTCTGGCCCCACGGGATCTGCGTCAGCCAGTCCAGGTAGTTGCGCGTCACGTTGAACTCGGACGCCGCCGTCTCCAGGTGGGCCAGCTTGTTGAGCTCCTCGTCAAACACCTTGCGGACCGCGTCCGGCATGGCCAGGCTGTTGGCCTTGTCCTTGAACTTCTCCACCAGCTTCTCCTTGCCGTCCGACTCGAGGCCCAGCTCGCGCCGGATGCCCTTCATCTGCTCCATAAGCCAGTACTCGCGCTGGCGCTTGCTGATCTTCTGCTCAACGTCCTTGGTGATCTTGGACTGCAGCTGCGCATTCATCAGCTCCTTCTTGAGCACCGTCAGCGCCTTCTGCATCCTCTCCTCGACGTTCATGCACGACAGCACCTCCTGCAGCTCCGTCTGGTCGCCCGACGACACCGCCGCCGCGAAGTCGGCCAGCTTGGCCGGTTCCGACGTCACGTTGCCTGTCGACTGGCTCATGGAAAAGGTCGAGATCTGGTCGCGGAACAGGTTGTTCATCGTCGCCACCTCCTTGAACACGTTGACGATCTCGTTGGTCACGGCCCGGATCACCGGGCTCTTGGGGTCGTAGGCCTCCTCCGCCATGTTCTCAACGTTGACGAGGCTCACGGGGTATCTCTTGAGGAAGGATGTCGGCTCGTACTTCTCGGCCTGCTGGTCGGGTTTCTTCTCGACGGCACCCTTCTCGAAGCTGGCCACGGCGTCTCCCTTCTTGCTGTCCGGCGTCGGCTCGTCGCGCGCGGGCTTCTGGGGGATAGGTTCAGGCGCCGCTGCCGGGTCCGAAGCCTCCTCGATCGTCTTGGCGGTGCCGGGGGCGGCGGCGTCCTTGGCCTCCTTGGCCTCCTTAGCCTCGGGCGCGATCAGGCTCGACAGCTTGATCCTGCGGTGGGGGTAGAGGATAGCCGTCAGGGCACCCTCCTGGCCGTGGATGGGGAAGGCGCTGGTGATCTGGGCAAAGACGCCGACGTCGTAGACGTCGTCAACGTTGCGGATCACGTCGTCGTCGTGGTTCTCATCCTTGAAGAGGAAGGCGCCAACGTACGGCTGGCCGCGCTTGATGGACTCGGTGATGGCCGAGGCCACCTCGGGATCCTTGATGGTGATGGCCTTGTAGAAGCCCGGGAACAACGGCCTCCGCGCTATCGGTATGGCCAGGACCTGGGGGTATACATCGGGGACTACGGGCTTCGCGAGCGCTCGATCAGAGGACTTCTTCCCCTTCTTGCCGCCGCCGCCGCTGTTGCTGCTGCCACCGTCGGAGCCCTCGCCGCCGTTCCCGGCCGCACTGCTGCCCTTGGCATCCTGTGACGAGGACTGAGCGCCGCCTTCGGACTTGGCAGAGGAGGCATTCGAGTCGAAGTTCTTGTTCTCCACAGCATCCTTGGCCCTGTTCTCCCGGTTGAGTTTGGCCTCTTCGTCGGATAAGGGCTCGGTAGACTCGACGGACGAGTCGAAGAAGCTCTTGCCCTTGTCCTTGTCGCGGTTATCTTTAGCGAGCCTTGCGGCAGTTGAGAAGGAGGCTGCGGCCAAGCCAGGTGCCCGGGTGGGCGGCAGACGTCGGCTGCAGATGTGTGGGCACCTGTAGGCGGGATTGCTGGATGCCCACGTGCTCACGGAGACGACACGCGAAGAGGCCCTCCCGGACTGGAGGAGGAGGCGCCCTGATGCGCGAGACCGTGGAATCATTGCTGGAAGGAGCCTCTAAGGGGAAGAAGGAGCTTCCCGAGTTCGGATCTTGGCTCGGTCGAAGGGATAGGAAGCGGTTGGAATCGGACGTAACCAGCGGCCACCAGAGGGTGCGCTAGTTGGGAGCGAAGAGGAAGGTGGAGGGGGGATTTAAGAAGTATACTAAGGGGAGAGGGGAGAGAGAGAGGGAGGGATGAGGNAGGGAGGGGGGGGGGGGGGGGGGGGGGGGGGTAAGAGGGAGAGTGTGTGCCAGGAATCAGAATGAAGCCAATCGCCTAGCTTGTCACGGATAGGGAGGACAGGTAAACGATGGATTGATAGAGGTCTAGGAGAAACCAATACCGCCCGCATTAGTAAGGAAACTCAAGATGTCGACGCGGCGCGAGCTCGGAGCTTGCAGGCCGAATTATTGTTACCCCATTGTTCGGGATTCATAGGGCATCGGTAAATAGACGGGTAAATAGACTGGTTGAATCGCCATGTTTCTCTCACATTCTCTCGATTATTACGCTATCACACTCCGTTCTACTATTGTACCGTTGTTTCTACAGATTAGTAGTATTATTATTAGTAGCACCACCTGTCGGTTATAGCATGTACTGAGGCCTGTCTGTGCCTGTTCTGTATTAATAATAACTGATAGCTCCGTCTCCGTCCACGAGCTTAACCCCCCTGGTCTCATCTCGCATGTTACATACACATCTACTCCGTACGAACAGACTCATGCAGTTCATCCTCTCATCAATGAGATAACTCATCAATACCCTTTAATGGACATTGCATGATACACTTCAAACCTCCCGCTTGGGAGACAGACAGTCTCTTCCTCACCGTTCTCCGTACGGTTGCAGCCATGGGAAAATAGTGGAGAAGACGGACCAAAAAAAATCCCCCCCCCCCCCAAGAAGAGCTTGAAGCCTTGCCTCGCTCCCCCCACATTGACATATATCTCACCAATCCACTACGCAGTGACGCATCATACAGACCACATCACATCTGCACTGCACCGTCTCCGTCACAAGCAATATCAGCTCATCTAGAAGGGAGAGATCCAGGCAGGTTCGGCCTCATCGATCTTCTCATCATGCCAGCAGAGACCCCACACGAGGAAGGCGTGGAATCGTCACTGTCCAAGCTCTCACTCGACCCCACCTCCAAGTCTCCCACCAAGAAGTCCAGGTCCAGGAAGCCGTCCAGGAAGGTCGTTGTCGACTCTTGGGAAGATGAGGATCTCTCGGGTGATGATGCAGAGGAGCAGGTGGTGGAGGAGGAGGTGGAGAGACCCTTGACGGCGACGACCACGACCACGACCACGACCACGACGGGTGCCACATCCGTGCGAACGCCAAATGTCCCGTCGCCTCCGCCACCGGCACCCTTCCCACCGGCATCGTCATCCTCGTCACCAGGTCCGGGCCCCAGCACCGCACGGTCCAGGCCCCAGGCCACCGACTTGGAGCGCAGACCCGAGAAGACGGACGCCGTCGCTCGGCGCATGATCGCCGCCGGGCTGGGGCTCAAGATGCCCAAGCTGACAGAGGAGCAGAGAGGGTACCAAAAGTCTGTCAGGGAGCAGGAGAGAAAGAGGAGGGATCAGGAGAAGGCTGCAGAGCAGAGACGTAGAGAAGAAGCAGAGCGCGCCAAGGCTTCCGTGTGGGACGATTGAATCGGCAGAGACAGAGAGGGACAAGGAAAGGAAGAAGGAGAAGGAGAAGGAGAAGGAGGAGAGAAACGGTCGTGCTGCTGATATCTTTCACTTCATGTGTGTGCAATGTGTACATCTCTATCTTCTGTAACTGTCAAGTACTCTCTAGGTGTGTATCTCTGCCCTGCTTAGACCGCATCGCGAGACCGCTACGCGTACGCCTTCTGCACCGAGGGCAGAGCGCTGATCCTCTTGAACCAGGCGACGAAGTTGGGGTACGTCTTCTCGACCTCGTACTTCTCCCAGATGGTGGTGAGGAAGTAGTTGGGTAAGGAGACGATGCGGCTCCAGGGGTAAAAGGCAATGTCGACATAGGTGCTGGCAATGGAGAGGACGGGTTTAATCAGTCGGGTGTGCAGACGATGCATAGGAAGGGGGGACCTGGCGGGATCGGCACATACAGCTTTCCACCGACAAAGTACTCCTTCCCCTCGAGGAGGTTGTCGACGACGCCGAGGACACGGAGGAGCTGTTCGTTGTAGCGCTCGGTGGCCGAGGGGGCCTCCTTGTCAAACTTCTGGAACCACACGGCCTGGCCAAAGTAGGGGCCCTGACCAGACATCTGGAAGTGCAGGAGCTGCTTGAGCGCCCACTTGTCGGCCGTGTTGGTGGCGCCGACCTTGTTCTCCTTGTCGTACGTCTCGACGATGTACTCGAGAATGGCACCCGACTCCCAGATTGTCAGGCCGGTGTTGGGGTCCTCGATGGCCGGGACGCGGCCGTTGGGGTTGATCTTGACAAAGGATTCTTCCTTGGGGTTGGAGATTTTGATCTTTCGTGTTGTGTTAGCACCATGTATGCCATGCAGGCACGTACTCCCTCGACATGTTCCACTTGTATGTGTGCGTGCGTGCGTGTGTGCATGGAGTCTTCTCACATCTTCATACGGGAGGCCGAGCTCGTTCAGGAGAATGACCACCTTGTAAGGATTGGGACCAGAACCGCCGTCTTGGTCGACGCCATACCCGGTGTCAGCCAGCTGGTCGGATTCGGAGAAGGGGAGCCTTTTACGTACGGGTGTACACTTTGAGGGGCTTGATCTCGGACGTCATCGTGCCTGTTGCTGCTGATTCTCGCCTGTCGAGTGGAGCGTGCAGATGCGATTCGCTATGAGAGATGGTGGGATTGCTGATGATGTTGTGAGAGCAAGAGAGGAGAGATGTACTATGAGATGAGGGTGAGGGAAAGTCTACTTCATATAGTCTGCTACGGCCTCCACATTCAATACCTCGACATCTCGGAATGCCGGAATGCTGAAAACATATTAGTTTCGTAATAACATCAACAGCAGCTGCATACATTCAAGGTACCATGTATGGTCAGTAGAGGGGCACAAAGAGAGGGGCAGAGCCAAGACCGGAGTTTGGGAGTTGGTTACATCATCAAGGCCTCTTTGCTTCGCTCGATTGAATAATAAAACGTCAATAATTACTAAGATAATATCTGTTGACCGGTCGGAGTACGCAATTGGGAATTATCGTGGCGTCTTTTTTTTCTCTCTCTCTTCATCTAGTTCTTTTATCTTCTAGTTCTTTGATCTTCTAGTCCTAGTCCTTTTATCTTCTAGTCCTTTTATCTTTCTGCCCCCCCCCCCCCCGCCGAAATTGTTGTTACGGTTATTGTCGTCATCGTCGACTACTGAGTGATGCCAATGGAACAGTCGTGCGGCATCATCGGGATCGTCGCCACAAAAGCTGCAGAGGAATGTCCGATGCAAGACGATTCGAGACGAATGCAACTCGTCCCTACATGTGCATGTACCCGACAGCATCAGCAAAAGGGGAGCACCTTTCCTTGACGCACCAACACAACCTCAGACTGCTCGCCCCGATCACCGTGAGACCTCCTCGTCACGACGTCGAGATCGCCCAATCCCCCATCAGCAGCCCTGTGATTCCACATCAGCTGCATCACTCTCCCCTCAGCATCGCAGCAGGCGTATCCCATGGGCCACCGGCTGCGACCCAGCGAGTCGCGCACCCCCTTCGTGGCCGGCCTCTGGCCCACGAGCAGGCCCATGACATTGGCGTTGGCATTGCCGCCGTCGCTGCCCCCGCCGGTACCCCTCCAGCCGGGCGGCGCGCTGGCAAAGGCCCCCTCGAGCTCGCGTACGAGGTTGGGTCCCACGCGCTGAGCGCCGCCCTTGCACTGGACGAGGAGGCGCAGGGCCGTCCCCGTCGTCGGAGGCGTCCACGTCCCCAGGAGGTCGGTGCCGTAGTCGCCTGCGCCGCCTACGCGCACGAGGTGGAAGCCGTAGCGTGAAAGGGCCGCTGCGACCTGGTACTCGTAGCGGGTGCCTACGTAGACGGTTGATCGGGGGTCCAGACCCGTCCGCTCAGCGTAGCCGACGAATGTCTCTAGGCTGTTGTGAGGGGACTTGGCTGCCGCAGAGGGGTAGATGAGCTTGCTGGCGTCGTTGCTGCTCCTGTTCTCGTGCTTGCTGTGGCTGTTGCTGCTGCTGCTATCTGAAGAGGAAGCACCCGTCGAGGACGTCCTTCGAGGAGGCCATGATGATCGTGGTGATGATAGTGACGGTGTCGGTGCCACTCGCCGTTGTGCCGCGATGGCGATGCGCGATGCGATAGGTCGCACGTTTCCAGCTGGCGTGACTCCGGCAAGCATGTTTGCCCGCTTGGTCCGGTCGTGTTGTTGATGGGATGAACCGGTTTGACTGTCGAGGTTAGGTGAGACCCTTGTCAATAGTCATCTTCTCTAACTCTATGGAGGGAATCGTTTCATCATCTTCCTGACACCCAAACACACACACACACACACACACACACACACGCAGACAGCCGTAGAACGAACAGATGCGAGGACGCAGAACTTGCAACGGAGAATTCCTATATGCTACTTCGTGCGTCGCAGTCAAAAGAAACCCGTCTTTCTGATTCCTACATTTTTTGGTTCCTCCAATCTGTCGGAGCAATCGGCGGCGACGGAAATAGGGAAAACCTTCTTCCGATGTGGGGTCACTGTATAACAAGCACCTCCTTATTCGCTATTTCCCCTTATAAAAAGTTACTGATTAATAATGATATACACGATAAGTCATACATGCTATCTTTGCGGCTTTTGATCATCCTGTATACTAAATGATTCCTCGGAATGAGTCCTGCATGATCCATCAGATCAGACGCTATTTATCCGACCTTCTACCCGTCTAAACGTCTGGCAAAGGTAGCTTGACTACTTACTTACTTCTCCACAACCTTCCCCTCCCCCACCAAGGAAAACATCACCACCATCACCACCACCAAGCCATTGCTCTATCACAATAACTTAGCACACAGAGATAACCCCACCCCCACCCCCAGACGAGAAGAAGAAAAAAGGAGGCAAATCGCCCTCTTCCCCTACACTTCTCACCGAAGATGGGCTCCGTCGTCATCCCCCATCTCAACTCAGGCTGGCACGTCGACCAGGCCATCCTGAGCGAGGAGGAGCGCCTGGTGTGCATCCGCTTCGGCCGCGACTGGGACCCCGCATGCATGCAGCAGGACGAGGTCCTCTACAAGATCGCCGACAAGGTCAAGTCCTTTGCCGTCATCTACGTCTGCGACATCGACCAGGTCCCCGACTTTAACCAGATGTACGAGCTGTACGACCCCTGCACAATCATGTTCTTCTTCCGCAACAAGCACATCATGTGTGACTTTGGCACCGGAAACAACAACAAGCTCAACTGGGTCCTCGAGGACAAGCAAGAGCTCATTGACATTCTCGAGACAATATACCGAGGTGCCAAGAAGGGTAGAGGTCTCGTCGTCAGTCCAAAGGGTACGTTTCCTCTCTCTCTCTCTCTCTCTCTCTCTCTCTCTCTCTCTCTCTCTCTCTTCCCCTCTCTCACCTCTCTGTCCCTCTTCCCTCTGTTTCTCTCTATCCCTCTTTTATGCATGCTCTTTTACTAACATCAGACCTCTTCTCCCCGGCAGATTACTCCACCCGTCACCGCTACTGAGACATATGTATATCCTTCTTCCTTCGAATTAATCTATAATAATACCTCTACCTGGCGTCTGGTGTTGTTCATCTTTTGGTCTTCTGGAACGGGACGGTCTCGACAGCAAAGCAAGGCACAAGCAAAAAAATACCAAAGACTTTCTCTCTATAAACAAGAACATATATGCTAATTCATCACACACATACTCACAATTCTTCTTCTTCTTCTATATCTCTCTTCCAAGGTACGCCTATTTTCATCCTTCCATCATCCTTCGTCAATCACGTAGTCCTCTCTCATCTAACTGTAAAGTACATGAAACAATTAGCATGGAATCAAGAGGAGGAGAAAACATGTGGGTATTCTTGCGTAGATGCTACGGGAAAAAAAAGTCTAATAGTAGTAGTAGTAGTAGCCGTAGTGGTAGTAGAAGTGCTTTTCCGGTGCTCAAAATGACAAAAAGAGTAGTTCACATATATAAGATGATTTCCATCCTCATTCCGTTCATAAACCCTCAGCTCCCACCAGACCATGCCTTCATATGGTCCTCTCCGTCGGCAGGCTCGGCACGGGTGGCACGCCTCCGACATCTCGCGAACGGCTCTTCAGACGACGCAGCGTCGGTCGTGGACCCTGCGTCGGCGTCGGCGACCGGACTATCGTCTCGGGTGTCAGTCCCTGCGGCAGCGGCGGTTGCGGCTGCAGCTCGGCGTCTTCCGCCTCCTCATCGACACCAGGTAGGCAGTTGTCGTCCTCCAAGGTGACGTCGGACGTGTGGTACGGGGCCGAGGTGGAGGGCGACGTGATGGAGCGCGCGTGAAGCGGTGGCCGGGCAGGCGGGATGGCGGCCGAGAAGGCGCCGGGGTTCATGGTGTTGCTGTTGTTGGACGAGGGCGAGGCCCCGTCGCGAAAGGAACGGTCGGCGAAGCCATTCTGAAACAGGCCGCTGCTGGTTGACGCCTCGTGTAGGATGGGCAGTATCTGCTCGTCGTACAGCTGCGCTCCGGACTCAAACGACTCGGGGGTGAACTCGGTAATCGTGCGCGACGACTCGCGGTCGTCGTCGGTGTGCGGGCTCGATGGCTCGTCGAAGAAGTCGTCCAGGTCGTCGAGCTTGCTGACCAGGTCGCCGATGGGGCCGGACTCGTCACGTCCGCCGTCGGACAGCATGGTCGCCGTGCGCTCCTTGCTGCCAGACTCAAAGTAGCCGTAGGCAAAGTCATCCGATTCGAATTCCAACCCGACGCTCGGGGCCGACTGCGGCGGCGTGCCCTCGGCGCCCTGGCACATGTAAAAGGTGGCGTGGAGGTTGGCCCGCGTGGCCTCTGTCTTCTTGGCAGGGACGGGCGTCGCCCATCCGGACGCCTCGGGGATGCCGAACAGGCTCTGTGTCCGCTCATACTCCTTGCGGATGGCTTTGGACGTCGACCGCGTCATGCTCATCCGCAGGTGGTGCTTGTCCATGTGACTGCCCGACATGGTCATGATGTTGTCCAGCACCTCGAGAGCCTCCATGCAGAACTCGGTCTGCAGCAGCCGCAGCAGGGGAGAGATGAGATCCGACCCGTGGCCCGCCAGCTCCGGGTTGCTCATGTCGATCTCGGGCAGCGCCACGCACAGGATGCGCATCGTATGCACCTTGACCCACGACAACGAGTTGGTGAGCAGGCCGATCAGGAAGGTGATCATCTTGAAGTCCTGGCCCGGCAGGTAGCACTCCTTGATGGCCGCAAACAGCTGGCCCAGGAAGTCGTTGGTGCTGCGGTACGCCCCGGCCGTGTAGTCGCTCAGCGCGATCGAGATCGACTCCAGCCCCTGCCTCTCCGTCTCCTGGGTCAGGATGTCGGCCGTGTGCAGCGCGCCCTCGCTCGGGATGCCGCTTTCCAGTTCGTGCAGGAAACGGGGGAAGTTAGCCAGCACGGCAAACAGCACGCGGTCATCGTCTCCGACCAGGCCGTCGCTGGGCAGCTGGATGAGCTTGTCGATGAGGTCAAGCGTCGGCTGCCAGCACAGTGACGAGCGCAGCCCCTTGTGGACGAGAGGCTGCAGGCCCTCGAAAGGGCCTTCCCACTGCGCCGGCTGTCCGTCGGCGAGGATGCGGCGCACATGCGGAGACCGGAAGTCGACCTTGGTCAGCCACACGTCCAGCATCTCCGCCGCTTCGAGGAATTCCCTCTCGTTGATCGACTCCAGGCACGCGCACGTGCTCCAGAAGAGCGGTGGGAACGTCACCAGACGCTCGGGCTCCAGCTTGACAATGAGAGCCTTGAGTGTGGTGAGGATCTCCATGGAGAAGGACTGGATCTCCGGGTCCTCGTCGGCAATCGTGTTGGATAGCCGGGCCAGCATATCGCCCAGCATGTGCTGGTCGAGCGACGTGAGGATGCACCGGAATACCTGGAAGGAACGGCAGGCCAGGTGCCTCACGGGGCACGATGTGGCCCAAGTCAGCGACAGCCTGCTCCACTGCTCCTTGAGCCCGGGGAAGGTCGGCTCGAATGTCCTGACGATCTCCGTCGTCAGGTACTCCATGCTCGGGGGCACCTTGTTGTCGTGGTCGTCCACCTTGCCATTGCTGTCCTCGTATCCCCAAACGACGCTGTTATCGTGACGTCGCACGCGGTCAATCAACTTCTCGATAGACTCCCTCCGTGCACCCGGGATCTGGTCATCCAGGCGCGCGACAACCAACTCGTGGATGAGATGGACCAACATCTCACGGGCCTGGTCCTGCACCAGCGGCATGTAGTGGTCCCAGAGCACCGTCGCCACCTGGAGAAGCAGCGGGACGTTCTCGGGAGCGAGCTGGACGGGCGAGACCATGAGGTCGACCAGCAGGATGATGGCCAGCTGTCCCAAGGAGAAGCCGGCCTGCTTAGTGCCGACCGGGAGAACCTCCGACAGGTCTGCACAGTAAGGGTACAGAGAGATGTCTGCAGGTGGAGGGATGACGTCCCTCCTCTCGTTGGGCACCATGCCCCTAGGGGTGATCTGCATAAGGAGGAACTCAATCACCCGGGCGCCAGGAGCACTGTTGGTCGTCGACAGGAATACGACAATCTGCTTGGCGTACTCGACGAAATTCTGCTCGCGACGCTCCAGGCACAGCTGGATGACAAAGTCCATGACGAGCCGGACGTTTCCCGGGTGAGGCCCGGCTGCCACGGCCTGCCACAAGGCCTGCACCTCGTTGTGGAGGGCCCCGCTGGACTTGATGGTGAGCTCCAGGAGGTTGGCGAGGAGGACATACGATTCGGCCGTCGGTCCTCCGTTGGGGTCCAGCTTCAGCTCTATGGACTGGACCCAGGGCAGCACGACGGCGACCATGGTCCGCTGGGCCACGGTCTGGAGGTCACGGAAGTACAGCGTGAACTCCGAGAAGACATGGAAGGCAAGCTCCGTGTACTGCTTTGCCAAGCGCTTGGAGATCTCGAACTGGGCCAGCTTGTAGACGGCCTGCGTCTTATCGGCGATGCTGATGTCAAAGTCCTGGATCTTGGAGTTGATGTTCTGCCGGCTCTCGAGGGTGCGCAGGAAGCTGGACGACTTTGACCTGATGTCGCTCTGGTCGTTCCCGAGGGCGAACAGACACAGAGAAAGCAGCTTCCAGAAGGGGCAGGGGTAGGCCGGGTTGTCCTGGATAACCTGAGTCGCGACGGCAAAGTAGCTCTCGAGTATCTTAGGGTTGTCCGACGTGTAGCACCGCGCGATGCAGTGCTTGAAGAGGTAGGGGTACTCCTGGTTGTGCATGACAAGGTTCTGCAGCGCACGCCTCCCAATCAAATTCATGCGGTCGCTACCCGAGTTGAAGATGGCTTCGATCCAGGCCAGCATGCGACGCACATCAAACTGGAGGGTAGCCCCGCTCTCCGTCGTGACGGTGATGGGGCCGCCGCACAGGGCGGCCATGGCGCTCAGCGCGGCCGTCCTGAGGTTCCGCTTCTCAATCTCCATGGCTGCCGACACGGTGCCGCGTTCTGCGGACGCCTGCTGGTCGATGACGGACTGACGCATCGTGTCCTCCCGGGCGCGAATCTGGTTGTGGTTGGGCGAGAAGCCGCACCAGTCCTCCATGAGGGAAAAGGCCGACTTGCGGGACTCGAAAGTCATCCAGCGCGACGGGTCACCCGTCCTGTTGATACAGTCAAACAAGGCCTCGGTCAGGCCGCAGTAGTGGCGACGCAGCCTCTGAAACTCCCAGTCCATCTGGACTTCTCCGTCCATCAAGAACAGCTTGAGGTCCCTGTTGTAGGCCGTCAGGGTGGTGAGGAAGAAGTCATTCTGGTAGATCTCGGGCTCCTTGAGGAAGTGCGACGTGAGCTTGAAGACATGGGTGATCTCCGTCCTCAGGAGGTCTATCTTGCGGTTCCTACGCGGGCTGCTGTTGGTGCGCTGGTGGATGCGCGCTCGAGCCTCGTCGTTGCACCGCGAAACCTGGCCCTGGAGCTCCTCGAGGAGCGTGCGGTAGATGTGGATGTTGACGGACCCCATGGCCACGACGACTGCATCGCGCACCGAGGCCGACGACGACGACACGAGGGGAATCAGGTACTTGAAGAGCATCCTCGCCGTCACGGTGCGGTCCCTTGACGTCGCCTTGGAGGCCTTGCGCGTGTGAGAGGCGTCGAACGTCGTGTTGCTCGGGTCGGCTAGGGTCGAGCATGCAAAGATGAGGTACAGCTTCCACTGCTCAATCATGACGTCGGGCTGTGCCGTGGGCGAGTGAGCCGCCGCCCGCGCCGAGTTGGGGTCCGCCCCGTAGTACGGCCCGCGCGAGGGTTCCGAGAGGAACACGATGGGCTTGTACATCTGCAGGGTACGGTCGCACACGAGGTCGCGGCACATGGTGACGGTAAACGGGCATTTCTCGTAAGCGATCCTGATGAGGTTGGGGAAAATCTTGAACCACAATGTGCTGTCGTACGGCCCGTCGCTGGTGCAGAGTTCCACGATGGCACCCTTGTTGCCCATGCTGCCATATGCCGAGTTCTTGAGGCCCCGCTGCAGCCTGCTCCGCTCCGCAACGGACAGGTGGTCGTCGTTGAAGTTTATGATCTGGTCGGCATCGTTCTCCAGGATGTCAATCAGTCGGAAGGTGTCCTCGCCCGCGGCATCCTTGCTGAACGCCTTGTCGAACTCGGTAATCAAACGCAGCACAGTGATGGCATGGTACCGCACACGGCGGGACTGCGAGCACAGGAAGAAGAGGCCGTGGGCCTCGGCCTGCTCTACCTCGGCCTGCACGCTGGACAGGTCGAGCTTGAGGGCCCTCTTGCCGGTGGCGCCCATGCCCGCGTCACCCGACTCGGAATCCTTGAGCTTCTGTCGAATCTCGTCTATCCATATCTGTAGCAGCTCCACGTACAGACGCAGCGTGTTCTCGATGTGGCTCAGGCCGAGCATACCGCCGTCCGACATGGTGGCATACCTGTCGTCGAAATTGAATATGAAGCGTGAGAATCCGGTAATGACGCCTCCAGCGTGGGAATGGCGGGCAATGGCCTTGAGAGAATTACTCGATGAGTCGGCAATCTTCGACTGGACGTGGGCAGTACCGGTGCAGAGCAGGTTGATGAGGGAGTTGAAGGGTAAATCCGCCGAGAAGCACCGGGGAAGGGTCTGGACCGCAACATGCAACAGCTCATAGAATGCCTGTTTCTGGTCCGACGCGCTCTGCTGCTCATCACGGCGTGAGAAGTTGAAGGTCTCGGCCATGGGCGTCTTGGGGCCCGGACTACCAAACTTCTCGTCTAGAGCCGCCTGACCTCCAAAGGTGTTGTCGCATATCATGGTGATCTTGCCGAGAATCTCGCAGAACTTGACGTAGTATTCCCGGACGCTCTCGGTCAGGACGTGCGTGAGGACTGGCCGAGAGATGTTCTCCTCGGCTACCCTCATGGAGGGAGCACCGTCAGTACTGTTGCTGTTCACGTTGCTTATGTTGAATCGGGTCGACCCCACAGCGGGCGAGGTCGGAAGCCGCTCGGGCACGGAGGAGGTCTCGTATACCTGTGGCAAGGGGGGCCGACCCTGCTCGCCCTTCTCGAGATCGGACATGATGCACAGGAAGGCCCGGATGCCGACGACGATCCTGTCAGGGTCCAACTGTTCGACCTTGAGATCCTTGGTGCTGGCAAAGAGCTCGGCGCCGATGAGGGGGAAGATGACATTCCGGAAGCAGAACTCGGGGTACTTGAAGCCGATGATGCGGATGATCTGGATAAGAGGCTCCGTGACGGAGACGTCGGAAGCAACGATGCCGCGCTTCGTGGGGGGAGGCAGGATGAGCCTCAGGATGTCGTCGAGCTTGCGGGTAGCGTTCTGTGGGCTATCGTTGGTCCGGTACAGGTATGTCCACAACAGGCGGGAGAAGACCTGGAGGCACAGAGGCCTGGTGGAACGGTCCTTGACCTTTGTCTGCGCAGACATGACCAGCTGATACCAGCGGGCACTGAAGGTGTCGGGTGAGGATGCGCAGAGCATGGTAGCCGTCAGGGGGAAGGCGACGGGCCAATGCCGGGGCTTGGTGAACAGCTGAGAGAGGCGTGGGCTTATGGCCGAGAGGGCCTCTGACCATTTTGGATGCATCAGGTGGCTGTTGCTGGCCGTCGAGGCAATAGGCAGAATCAGCATGTCGATGACCTGGCAGAAAGCCCACTTGACACGCTGGCCGTGCGACTTGCTCAGCAGGCGTCCGAGAGAGACGAGGAAGTCGCAGGACCGCTCCCAGGCATCCTCGGGAGCAATCTTCATTCTCAGATGCTTCATCCCCCCGAGGACAAGTTCCAGCTTGCCGTCGGTGTCACGCCCACCCGTCGCAGATGTTGGGCTCTTGTTGATTCGGTCCTGAAGGGAGCTCTCGATATCCTCGATGAAGCGGCGTGTGACGGGAATGAAGTTGATCTCGCTCATGTGTCCCAGCAGCTGGGAGAACAGGTTCCAGTTGGCCAGCTTGAGGGGCGATACCACGAGCTGCTCCGGGTCGGCAATCTTCAGCTGTCCAAAGATGATACTCTCCAGTTTGTCTTCCATCTCGGCCGTGATAGACTGCAGATCGCTCTGGCATATGACCTCCATCAAGACTCGGCAGAGGATGTAGATAGAAACTGTTGACCGGCGCTCAGCTTGGGCCACATACTCCTGCTTGGCCGACGCGGCGGCGGCGTTGGGCGCAGGGTCTGCAGGGCCGGAGCCTGGGAGACCGGCTTGGACGGGCTCCGTGTTTCTCCGTGTCAACGGGCCGCCTGGCGGGCCGCTGCGCTGGACCTGGTTGCGGGCCTCGGTTGCCAAGTCGCTCTTGCTCTTCCTCCACAACATCATGGAATCGATCAGCGCTTTAGGCTTGGGGCTTGCTATATGGCCCAGAGCCACGATCAGCTGGTCGAAGGCCGGGTCGACGCCAGGGCCACATATTCGTTCGATATTGGGCTCAGGATCGAAGGGAACCGTGATACACTCGCTCAGCTTCTCCTCGGCTTGTGCGATGAACTGTGTGTTTTGCAGCACGTCAGCATTCGGCAACGTGAAGGGTGTGCGAGCAGGGGGTCGGGTAGGCGTCAAGGTAACGCAACATACCGATGTAAACAAGACATGTAGGGCGTACTCGCCCACCGTCTTCTGGTCATCCTTGGAATTTCTCGGTGCGGCGGATGGGTGATGTGAATGGTCACGTCTATGTTTGCTCTGCCTCCGCTCCAGCCTCCGCTGGACAGTCCCGTGGAGGGCCACGTCGCCGGCCGAGGAGGTCCTCTCGGGAGGGAAGCCATTGGAGCCGACAGGGCCTTTCATATTCTGCTGAGAGCGAGGAGGGGCAAGTTCGGCGTCTGGTCGGGGAGCAGAAGCGGTGTGTGGGCTGTTGTCCTGTCTCTCATGGGAAGCGGCAGTCCCCGCAGCTGCGATGAGTTGGGGGCTGAGAGGACTCGATGTGGCGCTAGCTAGGCTCGCATTTCTCGAGTGCTGTATCCCGTGGACGATGGAGGTCTGGCGATGGTGCCCGTAGGCGGCGGCGTTCTTGGGGTCGACGACACGCTCTCCCCCAACTGTGCGGGAATGGGGGGCAGGCACACGGGGAGAGGCAATGGACGAGCCCGGCTGCGAGCAGTTCTTCTCGGAAGACGATTCTCGGGAGTGTGCGGGTCGGCGGGTCGATTTTGAATCGAGCGATGGGACGGGTCGTACGGTTCTCTGACAGTCGGCTTGGCTGGTGTTGTCGGCGTCCTCATCCTCCTCATCGAGCGTCGACACGGTCCGGGGGGGGAATTTGAACGGGGCCTGCAAGTGGTCCGGCAAGGACTGCGGAGGGACTGATGCGTCACACGCGCACACACGCACACACACGCACACACACACAATATGTCAGCGGGGAGGTGGGTAGTTACGGATGCTGAAACGAGCGAGCGAGCGGAAGGGTCATTCCCATGAGCCAACAGAGTTGAGTCTTTTGAGCGTGGCGTGTACCCAAGGAAAGAAAAAGAAATGAAGAAAAAAAAGAGGTGTTTGATAGCAAAGCAGCAGAACTCACCCATTTCGAGCTGTGCCGATCCCCACTTCCCTCATCCTCTAGGTATCCAGTACTCGTACAAGCAAAGTGCCATGCGCATGCGTGGGAGCGCAAGGGCACCGATAGAAGCAGGGAACGTGCGCGTGCGCGTAGAGAGGTTGCTGCGCACTCTCAAGTCGTGTACGAGTATGGTGCGTGGTGGGATGGATGGCTAGGCAGATGCGGGCTAGTCTCCTCGGTGGTGTAGTGACGATATCACACCATCACACCAATCCCGAGACGCGAGGGCGTATGATCCGGCAGCACGACGACGGGAGGTTGACAGCGGCGGTTTCGGGGCGTGGTGACGTCTCGGGTTGTACGCGTACAGGTATATACGAAGATTTAGGCGACGATGTACGGTACTGTTAGGTGCTTGATTGCTCGTTGCTATTGTTGTTGTCGGCTACATGCAAGCCATTCGCAGCAATAACGCCCCACGAGCTGGAGACGAGACGACGACCAGTTCAGTTTTGGAGAGTCAGTCCCGTCCCCTACTGTTGTAGTTCGGGCACTGGTACTCTGTAATAGAAAGTGGCTGTGGCGCAACTGCAAGGACGGCGGGGCTCAGAGCTGGCGCGGAGAGCCCAAGCCCCTTGTATGGTAATACAGCTCAGCTGTACGGCCGTCCACAACCTACGCAATATTAGTGCTCGTACTCGTAGAGGGTAGGGCCCTCCATCAGCACCTCCGGTATCGAGAGCGATATTAACTGTCGGCGTTGATATCAACGAGTGATGCGCCCCCCTAGAGCCTAGGAGCAGCACTGAGCTGTTGCCAGTACAGAAAGCCCCCTCCCCCTCATTGGCCTCCATCCTACAACTCTTATGGATGGCACGCTCATGTGTCGGATGGGCACGATGAACGCGCTAGCACCAGCTCAATCGGCAACTGCGAGGAAAGTGCCCTGCCAGCTGTGGATTGGGAAGGCCATGTCGACATTGTGATGACATGCGTCTGTCTTGCCAGGGTCGATCAGCGTCATCAACCTCGTGGCTCGTACGAGAAAGCATCATGGTCTTATCCTCAGGCTACGAAAGCGGAATAGGAGAGCGCACTGCCTATATATGTAGTGATACCAGACATGTCAAATGCTCGTACGATGCCGATAGCTATATCAAAATATCGACAAGAAGAAAAAAATCTTGTGTGCTTATCGAGGTGAAGATGAAAAGGAATCAATCGGTACGATACCGACACAGACCCGTACGTGCCGTGGTATTCCAGGGACAGGCTGGATTTGAGTCCGAACACTATACCGAACCCGATACCGAGCGGTTGGCCGAATCCTGCGCGGTCGTACTCATACCTCTCTGCTTTCTCTCAATGGAAGGTTATAGCAGCTGAGCATTCATACCTGTAGGTAGCACCGACCATGCCATCATGGCTAATGTGGTCGTCGCATGTTCTCGTCCGCGCGCAACTAACTATACACGTATATACATGTATCTCCTCATGCCAAGTACCGAGCAGTACAACATACGTCACATCCGAAACGTACACTCTCAAACTCAGTACGGGGTGCTACGTCGTAGAACTAGTAGTTGTCAATGCCACTTTGCGTTCAGGACGAACCCATGTCTACAGTAAGTATCCATCTGCCGAAGCGGGACTGTTGTTGATATCACGGCGTAGTATTAGCTTTCCGACGTTCCCGCGTACCACACATCGTACTCTGGGTCGCAGGGTAGGCCGCGATACCTCACTTGTTGAAGCTGGGCAGACAATGCTGTTGTTGTATCTTTATCCACGACAGGCAAACGCACCTGCGATGATGGCACCTGCAAGTAGATGCGCCATACCGACGAGAGAGACCCTCAGGGTTAATTCGGGAGTGACTGCCCATTCGTATGTAAAGGAGCAATAGACAGACACCACGGGTGACGGAATAGCACGACGCGTAGACTTTCAACGAAGCGGACCCCCAGCGAGGCTGGCTGGAGGGCCATGTCCTATATCAGGGTATGCCCCCTCATATCTACATGATCATTGATAGATGATGTATTAAAAAGCAAAAAAAAAAAAAAAAAAAAGARAAACTCACCGCGGCATATCCGAGATGACCCACGGGGTGAATGGAACACTGGCACCGCTTCGCTCAGTGTATGCGTAGGTGGGAACGGAGGCTATCTGTCCTTCTTTCCGAGCCCGTGCGCTTTGCTGTGTGTGACGGTGGGCGGACAGGGGCTCAAGCCTCGCATAAGATATTATCGGATGGGCCGCTCCTCCAGCGGAGCAAATCGGACAGCTTGCTGGACCCGGACGTGCGTAATAGACGTGAGAGCGGACTTTCGTATTCGTATCGATCAATGGTGGTGCGCAGTGTGTATGCGTAGAGAGTGAATACATGAGACCAATGTTCCACCCATCTACGGCAATCGTCGTGGCAGAAGAACGCTGTTCATTACCGCTAATGTACTACGTATACCGACCAGTTTTAGTAGGGAATGAACACAGTCTTTCCTAGCAATGCCTGCTGAGCCGAAAATAAACAAATAAACAAAAGGGGAGGTGCGGATAGTGTTCGTGAGGAAGACATAGTATACGTAGGTCAAAAAACCGAAAAGCGGCTACTACAGACTACGTGCACCATCATCGCATGCCTTACGGATATTGCGATACACACTTGTACCCGTGTAGGTGCACAGTAATCAATATCTTGCTTTTAAAGTATCAACTGGCCTGTAAGCCAATCCGGCAACGTGGCCTCGGGCCCTTGTGCGACGTCGGCAGAGCCGACGGGCAAGAGTGGGCAAAGCCTTAAAGGTAACCTAGTCTGTGGAAATTGTAGTCATGACAATACCTTTTTGTTTTTATTTTAGTAGCGGCTACAGAGTAGTAGTAGTAGCATTATAATGATACCGAGTACAGAGAGGCGATAGAGACAGGGAGAATGGGCTACTCGCAGCACAATAGTATCTGGCACGTCCAGTCAGTATATTGATAGGTTACCACTACAGAGCACTCCATGGTCGCATGAGTAGTGAGTGTCGCGTTTTGCAGGGAGAAGAGAGAAAAATCCACAGCTGTTACATTATTACGTGAAATAAGCAGGACACGGCCTCGGGCATCGGTCGGTATACGAGTACGAGCAGCTATCGGCACTCACAGTAGGCCTCTGACCTGCATGAGCCGATAACACTGAATTTAGTAAAACCCGGGACCGAAGCCGGGGAGGGGCAATCAATCAACGAAGGGGGATCGTTCATATTGGTCTTTGCGTGTGCGCATGCTGCTCCGTAAATACTGGGGGTATTTAGTAATATCAGTGGTAAGCACACTTGTAATCTGTACAGTACATGCAGTGGTGATATGTGGCGCGGGCTGTCAGGGCTAGATGAGTGCTGCTAGAGCTTAGAGGATCTGTAGAGTATTACTCCGTAGTCGTACGCGATGTCTCTCGAACAACATTGCCTTTCTCGCCCTTTACCCGCATTACTCGGGCTACCGAGCAGTAGTGGATGCTACTGGCATCTGGCAACCTGGTAGAGAGAAGTTATCGCGCGATTCAATTAGAACTTGTCTCTCCAACTCGCGGACCTTGCGTATTCGGAGCGCCCTTGAGACCCACAGCCCACAGCCCACAGCCCACAGCCCACAGCCCACAGCCTGCAGACCGAGCAAGCAGGCTTGGAACCGCTTACTCTCTACCTTGCTTTGGCTTTCTTTCTCCTCTCTCCTGCCAACCCTCCCCCCAGAAGCCGCCAAAAGCCCCGGACCTACCTGCTGAGCACCTGCTGAGCTGGGGCACCCTAGCCCCCGGCGCGGAACTACTGCCAGCACTACTAAAAAGTACTATTGCCATAATAATACCATTTGGTCCCTCCCTGTCCCCCTCTCCCAAGCCCTTCCTTTATGTACTTTGCCGTTGGCAGCATCGCCTGACAGAGTATCTCTCTCTTGCTTCTTCTTCTTTCTTTTTTTCTCGCTTTTCTCTCGTGAAAAGCGAAAGGAGACGACAGTTGACAGGTTCTGTCTTGTTGGCGCTTTCATATAGCCAGCCTGTTGCTGCCCGCCCTTGTCGTCTGCTACTGATCCAGCCTATCGGTGCCAACGATAGTGCTTCACCCCTCTCTCTCTGCTTTTCTGTGATTCTGCCCTCCCCCCCGCACGCGCACGCTCTCTGACCATGGCTGGACTCGACACTCTGGACATTATCGTCCTCGGGGCCATCCTGCTCGGTACCGTCGCCTACTTCACAAAGGGCACGTACTGGGCCGTCGTCAAGGACCCCTATGCCAACCCCCTGGCCGGTGCGGCCGGCGCCAAGGCCGGAAGCTCCAGGGACATACTCGCCAAGATGGAGGAGACAGGCAAGAACTGCGTCATCTTCTACGGATCCCAGACTGGAACGGCCGAGGACTACGCCTCTCGCCTCGCCAAGGAGGGCAAGAGCCGCTTCGGCCTGGAGACCATGGTTGCCGACCTGGAGGAGTACGACTTCGAGAACCTCGACGCCTTCCCCGAGGACAAGATCGCCTTCTTCGTCCTGGCCACGTACGGCGAGGGCGAGCCGACCGACAACGCCGCCGAGTTCTACGAGTTCGTCACGGGCGAGGACGTGTCCTTCTCCGAGGGCAACGACCCGCCACTGTCCAACTTCAACTACGTCGCCTTCGGTCTCGGAAACAACACCTACGAGCACTACAACCTGATGGTCCGCAAGATCGACCAGACCCTGCAGAGCCTTGGCGCCAACCGCATCGGCGAGGCTGGCGAGGGTGACGACGGCGCCGGGACCATGGAGGAGGACTTCCTCTCCTGGAAGGAGCCCATGTGGGCTGCCGTCGCCGAGAAGATGGGCCTGCAGGAGCGCGAGGCCGTCTACGAGCCCGTCTTCTCCATCATGCACCGCGACAACCTCGACGTCGACTCCCCCGAGGTCTACCTCGGCGAGCCCAACAAGCACCACCTCGAGGGCGCTGCCCGTGGTCCCTTCAACGCCCACAACCCGTACATTGCCCCCATCACCGAGTCCCGCGAGCTCTTCTCCGTCAAGGACCGTAACTGCCTGCACCTCGAGGTGGACATCTCGGGGTCCAACCTGTCCTACCAGACCGGTGATCACATTGCCGTCTGGCCCACAAACCCTGGTGACGAGGTCGACCGCTTCCTGGAGATCCTCGACCTGTCGGACAAGCGCAACGACGTCATCAGCGTCAAGGCCCTCGAACCCACTGCCAAGGTCCCCTTCCCCACGCCCACCACGTACGACGCCATCGTCCGCTACCACATGGAGATATGCGCGCCAGTGTCCCGCCAGTTCGTCTCCACCCTCGCCGCCTTTGCCCCCACGCCCGAGGCCAAGGCGGAGATGACCAAGCTCGGCAGCGACAAGGACTACTTCCACGACCAGACGACGCCCCAGTTCTACAACATCGCCGGTCTCCTGTCGGCCGTCAGCGGCGGCCAGAAGTGGTCGGCCATCCCCTTCTCGGCCTTTATCGAGGGCATCACCAAGCTCCAGCCGCGCTACTACTCCATCTCGTCCTCCTCCCTCAGCCAGCCCAAGAGCATCTCCATCACGGCCGTGGTCGAGAGCCAGGAGATCAAGGGCAGCGGCCGGTCCTTCCGCGGCGTCGCCACCAACTACCTCCTCGCGCTCAAGCAGAAGCAGAACGGCGACGCCGACCCGGAACCCTACGGGAAGACGTACGAGATCACCGGTCCCCGCAACAAGTACGACGGCATCCACGTCCCCGTCCACGTCCGCCACTCCAACTTCAAGCTCCCCTCGGACCCCACCAAGCCCATCATCATGGTCGGTCCCGGCACCGGCGTCGCCCCCTTCCGCGGATTCGTCCAGGAGCGCGCCAAGCTCGCCAGGGAGGGCACCGCCGTCGGACGCACGCTGCTCTTCTTTGGCTGCCGCAAGTCGACCGAGGACTTCCTCTACTCCGGCGAGTGGGACGAGTACAAGGAGGCCCTGGGCGACAAGTTCGAGCTCATCACGGCCTTTTCGAGAGAGGGCCCCGAGAAGGTCTACGTCCAGCACCGCCTCAAGGAGCGCTCCGAGGAGGTCTTCGAGCTGCTCTCGCAAAAGGCCTTCTTCTACGTCTGCGGTGACGCCGCCAACATGGCCCGCGAGGTGAATGCCGTCCTGGCGCAGATCATCGCCGAGGGTCGCGGTGTGACCGAGGCCAAGGGTGAGGAGGTTGTCAAGACGATGAGGTCGTCTAACCAGTACCAGGTACGTCGGTCTACTCTCCCTCCTGCATCTTCCCGCATCTCCCTGTGTCCTTCTCCCCTTCCTCCACACTACTCTTTCAACCCGACTGTCTGCTGTTCTATACGATCTTCCCCGCATTCTCACCCAACGACCTCTCACTCGGCCCCCCTTCTTTCCACCTCACGTTATATGAAACAGCCAGCTGACCTGAATTGCTACCATACAGGAGGATGTTTGGTCTTAAGAGGAAGAAGAAGTAGAAGAGGCAGAAAAGAAGAAATACACATACACACACACACACATATATATATATATATATATACAGAGATGTCACAAAAAAAAGAAAGAAAGAAGAAAACCCAGTGGAGTAGTGATCCCTTTTTGGTTGTTTCTGTCTTGTCTTTTGGATTGTGACGAATGGGGGAAGCATGGCTATCCGGGATAACGTCGGGACCTATGTTTTGTTTTGTTCTCTCACGAAATCCCGTGGTGACAGTTATACGAGAGGGTCATCTCTTGTTGGCGTTAGTCATCTTTTGTTTTCCTCTCCCCCCCTCCTCTTGTTGTCGTTTCCGGGGAGAGGTTTGCTTTCTCTCTCTCTCTTGCTTTCACCCATACACACACACACACACACACACACAGACACAATCTAACTACTACAACCTATATTACTTGCATACCGGAGGGAGGGAGGGAGAGAGGGAAAGGAAGGGATCAAGGGGGGGGGGGGAAGCGAGATGACGGCAACGGAATAAACCGCTAGAAAGGGTGTTTTCTTTTCTTTTCTCTTCCTTTCCTTTCTTTTTTCCTGTACATCTCGTTTACGAGTTGGTAACCGCTATTCAATGAAGGAAAGAAGAAATATGTGTGCGTGCATATTCTGTCAATGTACAAGTAGTGATACGTGGATGCATGGCTCATGCTAGCAGTACTGCTATGTATACTAAATACGTGGATTGCATGGGGTAAGTGGCATCATGTGTGTCTTTCTTCATATGTTTCTTCTCGTAGAAGAAGTAAATAAGAGATAGTGAGAGATGGATAAGACCTCATGGCTGAGGTGGAGGCTGTCGTGTGCCGTGTGTTGATATGAGTGTTGGCGGAGGAAGATGGTGATGATTAGTAGGTGTAATATATGAGACGAAAGGTACGGACAGACACACACGTGCATCTCATGTTTAAATCCTGTTACGACGCTCTGATAATCCTATACCCGTAGTATCAATGCTAATACTATTGCTACCAGGACTACCATCACGTGTGTAGTAGCAGTAATACTGCTACCGCATCACCAGCAGAACAAGGGAGAAAGAGATACTATTACTTCTACTCGTACATCTAGTAGGCAGCATTGTATAGAAGGGGCTGGTACAAGGCCACAACTCGGCCCGCCGATTCCCGTCTAGGGTGAATTACTTTTTCTTCTTCTTTTCTTTTTTTCTTCCTCTCAGAGCTCTCGACGTATAGTATTCTCTTGCATGGCTGTCGTCCACTGACCGCAGGTAGCGCGACTGCAGGGCGGCCAGATGGGCGCAAGGGATCTACAGCACCAGCACCCTTGTTGCAGGCGCCGAGATGGCGTGGTGATGCGTGGAGGGGGGGGGGGGGGGGGGGGGGGAGAGAGACCCTTTTTCTCCTGATTTCCCTTTTTTTCCCTTTCATCTATAGCTCATTTATTCTGTTTTGGTTACAGGTAGATATAATATATATCGATATATCTAATAAAATGTAGTGTGTGCGTGTGTGTGCGTGTGAGCGAGCCCATGATTTCATGCCATGTGGATGGAACATACCTACACACACCGCCATCCGTCGTGTCAGTCCAAGCCACACATCTGTTGATGATGATGTGTGTGTGCGAGAGAGAGAGAGGGGGAGAGAGAGGGCGAGAGAGGGAGAGACAGAGAGAGGGCGAGAGAGATGGACGCGACACACTGTGCAGACATGTATGTTAGGGAGAAGTTTCTTTTTCTTTCTTACAATACTTGCTTTTTGACCTCATCATCTCTTACAAGTATTACTCGAATCCTGGTGATTCATTCGTGATTTGATACCACTGTTATCCCCCCCCCAATGTGAAATTGCATTCGATGCTGATCATGGACCATTCTCTTCCTTCAGGCGTCAGGGTTCTGTTTGCCTTGCTTTTCATTGATCTGTCCGATGAACCGCTCCTTGATCTCCTTGATCTGCCTGCCCTTTTCTTTTGGGGTTGGGAGGGGAAAGGGGGTCCTAACCCCCCGATATGCAGGTTCATATATGATCAGTCGTGTTTGGCTTCAGCCCTTGAATCGTGTCCTTTCAACGAGGGGAGGGCGGAGGGGCTGGGGCTGGATATCAAGTGTAACTCGTACAAGTACTACTACTACTACTACTACTACTACTAATACATACCTAGTGACTTGTCTATATTACTGCATCTGTAAGGGAACCCCGTCCTTGTCAAGAAAAAGAAAAAGACCGTGCTCTTGCAGAAGGAAAAAATCCCCGGGAAATAAAAGGGCAGAGTGCTCAGTATCAATCATCAATATTATTATTACTGCTAGCAGTAGAGAGAAAAGAGGGAGAGGCCCCGCACGGGGCGCCCCATCCTCCGTCCCTCTGTGGACGCCGATTGTTCCTGACATTGACGGCTGGTTCTTTACTCCGTTATCCCCAGGGATTTTCCCTTTGAGTATTTTAGTATTCATCTTTCAACATCTCTTCTTAAATCCTATCCTATCTCTTTACTATTATTATCATTATCATAATGATCATTTTACAGGGGTCCGTGTGGCTTTCAAGCCTACCCGACTCAAGACATCTTTTGATGAAATACTCCGTAATGAATCACCATCAAGTATTCCTCCGTACTTGGTCGAGAAGTAATGTTGCCTCGCTCCTAACGGCCTGCCTCAGTATTTTGGGGGAGGAGATGGAGGGGGGTGGAGAGGTCTCTTCCCTTGATCCATCTCGATGTAGACTGCCACCAACCACTTCCTTCTCTGCCCACAACCAGGACGTTGCAGGAAGTTGTTTGCTTGCCACCACCCACGACTGACCTCCGGCCACCTGCCCTATTACAATTTACGGCACAGAAGTGTGTGTCTCAGAGGGAGAGGATTAGCACCGAAAAGGGACCCGAGAAAAAAAAAAGGAAAAATGAATAAAAAGAAACTATACTTGCTTGTTGTGTGCTAAATAACCGCTCGAGAGCTGAGCCCATAATATAGCAATGGTCCCCTTGCCCCCCCCC
>NW_023336187.1:1035203-1049130 GCF_012550715.1 Geosmithia morbida
CCCCCCTCTCCCCCCTCTCCTCAGTTAAGCCTGCTTTCTATATGTTCCCGGTAATGTTCCGTTCTATCCTTTGCTTCAGCAAGATACCCCCATTGCGCTGGTCTGTTCAGTATAATTAAGCATCTCGGTTTATCTATTTCTTGCTTGTCGTTGCCGTCGCCCGACCTTCCTCCTACCTCTCCTCCCCCCGGGCCCCCTTTTCCTTCGACATCTCCGTTCAGAAGTGTCAAGTGTCACTTCGGTGATATGGGCTTCTGCTACCTCGACAGCATACCGATCTCGTCCCGACACGAGTAAAGAGTCCATTCATACCACGTTCTCAAAATTGTGGCAGTGATCCGCTATCCAGCTCTATATCCAGCAACGTCCCTGGTCATAGCGCTCAACATCTGTATATCTGAATAGCAAATCTTCTGCTCAGAACCGGAACAGCTCGGCTACCTGCATATGCAGCACAGCCCTGGAGGCAATTAATAAGGTCACCGATAAATATCTGATCCGTGGCCGAGAAGCTGCGAGATACCCTGCTTGATCTGAAAACTCGGCATCGTCTTTGCAGCTGCTATCCCCCACGTTGCCGACCCTCGTTCGAACGTGTCGTGGTGGAGACCATCCGACTCACCCCATCTCTATCCATCCGACTTCTCCTCGGTGACCGGTGGAGAGATCCATTGCAGTTTTCGGAGTGAGCAGCAAACCGACACCGAACAGACAAACAGCGAGGACATCTACCAACCGCCGCGAGACCCGTCAGATCGAGGCGTATCGTGTTTCTGGGAGAACAACGACAGCTGTGCTCAACTCCTGCTCTCTCACCTCACCTCTGGAAGCTGCAAGGGAATACGGGCTTTTGGGAAGGAACGGGTGAGCCACACCTGCCTCACGAAAACAAGGAAATCCATCATTCACGCTCCTTCCTTCCGTTCATTCGAAGAAGAAAGAACAAGCAGGGGAAAAGCGTGCTTCTCACTTGACCCTCTACCTCGAGTCTCTCTTCACTTCAGACACCAGTACACCTGTAAGGCACTGGTTCTTTCCTCCGTTTAGGTCCGCGTCTTCTAGGAAATCGACTGTCATCTCACCTGGAAGTTCTCAAGGCGCCGTACGGTACTCGACTCCATTCATTCTTCCTCTTTCCGTTCACTTTACTTTCGTCTCCGTCACCGGCATCCTTCTTCTGTTTTCACTATAAGAGGCAGTCGCTCTCCCGACTCCAAGCCCAACATCTATTGCTCTTCTCCTTCTACGCATCACCTCTTCTCTTTTATCCATCATCTTACCATTCCCACATCCAGAGTGGTGACGCCTTCTCTATTCTTCGACTGTTCTCAGTGTTTCATACCTTCCCTCTTTAGTATCAATTCCTTCCCAAATCATTAGGTGAGTAATCGTTCTTGATCTTTTCTTTTTCTTCCCATCTCGATGTCCATGATCCCCCTCCCTCTCTGCCACCTCTCTCTCCTCTACTTCACATCTTCCCCCTCCCAACCCATTTTCTCTTTTTTTTCTTTCTTTTTTTTCTTGCTTCATCGTCTGAGCATATCACATCACTCTTCGAAAAGAAATCTTTCCCCACCAAAACCCGCATTCGATCTTTGTTCTTCTCTGCCAAAATCCCCCATCTTGCTAGATAGCTTGCTCTATCTTACAAACTCCCGCTCATCTCCAAGTCTTGGTAGCCAAAATTTGCCCGGATCGGTATCTCCAAGCCTTGTCCAGGAAAGAAAACGTTCATTTGGAGTTTCAGAAAAAGTGAGTTGCTTCAACATGGGCCATGATATCACTGAAACATGGAGCCTGCCGTCACCACACACCATATCAGTCGCGCCTTTTCCATCTCGTTCGCTCCTCTCTAGTTTTCTACGCAAGGACGCGTGGCTTCTCATCACATCTGCATTCGATACCTCTGTACAACCCCTTTTCTTGATGAATACCACTGTCCCTCCGTCGCCCTCCTCATGATCCTGTTGCTATGACACTGCTCCGATCTTCTGTTCTGACAGCTTTTAGTTTGCTTCGGAACATCCAATCATTCTCGCGATAGAACAATCTGCTGTCATCAAGGCAAGTCACATCCTCCCACCTGATAACAAAGTTTGGGAATACCACGGTGCTCCTGCTTGGCCTCCGTCGAGGCCCAGAGCTTGACCGAGGGTTCTCTCTGGAGAGTGTTGATTGTAATTTCTTGGAGCCCTACAGCATTTGGTCCTATCCTTGCTGACTTGGATCATTGAAAGTTTACCCCAATTATTATCGTCCTCGTTGTGAGAGAATTGCCGACATGGAAGGAAACCATGGTGGCTTTGTCAGTGCTGGCAATCCTCGGAACCGGAACCACCACGGACCAGTTCCCACCGGACCGGTCAACACAGCTGACCCGAATGGCCTCGTCAACACCTTCGGAGGGATGGCCCTCAATGGAATGAATGTTCCGACCAACCCTGGTACCATTCCTCTTGGTTGGTTCGTCGACAATGGCTATCCGGCCGGTCTCAATGCCATGCATCACAATATCGCCATGGTTCACAACGACGGTCCCTATGCACAGATTCAGGGCCACACCCACGGCTACCCGGGTGCCTTCTTTGGCCTTCAGATGCCAATTTCAGGACTGCCCCCCTACACTCCTGGTCGGAGGAACATGGCCCAACCTCGAGCCCACCGTGGGCAGTCTGACGTTCCAAGTCTCGAGAATCGCCGGGGCTCCTATTCTACCAACGAATCCACGCCCGCTACCCCTTTTTGGGCTGGTGTGCCCAACCGAGAGAATGCCCCGAGGGTAGCGAGCCTTGACCGGTCTGCATATACGACGCCGTCTCCGCAACAGCTCGGCATGTCGGCCATTCACGGAGATCCCACAAAACCAGTCACTTCGGCAGTCTCAGACACGGCTCTAGATGCGCTTTTGCAGCAGGACCCACCAGTCCCAAAGGCTGTTCCTGCCGTCTTCACACCCCCGGGCCAGATGAAGACCGTTGATCAGAGCCTCGAGAACCGCATTCCTGGAAATAGGAATGTTTACATTCGTGGGCTTCACCCTACGACTGACGATGAGCTTCTCTACCAGTTCGCCGCCCGCTTTGGCGCTGTTGAAACTTCAAAGGCTATTATTGACACTGCGACCGGCGCTTGCAAGGGGTATGTGACTGTTCATTCTCGTGACGGATATGGATGTTGACAGGCTATAGATTCGGCTTCGCCAAGTTCTACAGTGTCCGAGACTCGGAAATGTGTATCCGAGGTTTCCACAGGCTGGGATACGAGGTTGGATTCGCTCGTGTGAGTCCTGTCACCGGCTTCGTTTTCAATTGTGGACAAGAGCTGACCCTACACAGGAATCCTTCAACTCTCGTCTCAAGTCTCAGGGGGACGAGGGTTCTACTAACCTGTACATCTCCAACCTTCCCAAGACCCTCAATGAGGTGGTGAGTCCCTTCTACCACATGGCATTTGATGTTTTTTGTGTCTCATGTGCCAATCTAGGAGCTTGGAACAATTTTCCTTGGGTTTACCATACTGTCGAGCAAGATCCTGCGTGACAGCATGGGGAACAGCCGCGGGGTCGGATTTGCTCGGTAAGTTGGAAGTGAAGCAACCTCCATGCTCGCGTGATTAACGTATACCTAGGTTTGAGTCTCGCGACGTTTGCGATGAAATCATCAGCAAGTTCAATGGCGTCGGTATTGGCGAGGAAGGCTTGTTGATGAACATCCGCTACGCCGATACCCCAGCTCAAAAGGAGCTCAAGCGTGTGACGGCCGAGAGACGCCAGTTCCGCACCAACGAGTACAACATCGGTGCCTATGGCACCCCGCTCGTTGGCATGAGCCCCAACCTTCTCGGCAGACAGAGTCAATGGCGTCACAGTGGCGGACCAGGCCGAAGGTGAGTGGAACTAGAGTGCTGTGAACCACTTCATGATCTGACACCTGGACAGTGACGAGACAGACACAGGCTTGAACCATGGGACATCGGGATCTCAGCCTGGTGATTCCCAGTATGAGTCGTCTCATGGAGGCCAACTTGTGGACTATCTGACCAAGTATTTGCAGGACGGCAACTACCGCGAGCACTGATCCGGCGGGAAGCGTCTCGACCCCGACCTCGTCGGAATTCGACGAGGGAGTCACGATACACGCAGAACAGAACCCCGGAGTCCTTGCGAGCGCGAGCGCCCAGTCTTCCCCTTCTGGAAAGAAGCCTGTGTCCAAGAGGAAGGACATTCGTCTCTAATCAAGAATGAGAGCTGTGGTTGCTTTGGGTTTGCTGTCCTAGGCACTTGTCGCTAGAGTTGTTTTGCTTCGATGACTAGCTTGGTGTTTCTTTCTTTCTTCTTCCTTTCTTCTTACCATCCTCTTGACTCTTTGTTCCCTTGATATTTTTTTTTTTTTGCTTGCAGCCAATCATTCATGAGGAGTCAGAGAACTGTTCTGCAATTACGGAAAGTTATACGGTCCGAGGAGACCAAGTCGCGGTTGATGCATTTGCGGTAATGGTTTATCTCAGAGCTTTTGTACTTTAGAGATTCGAGGGGATCAGACTCGGTTACGGAAGGGGGAAAAAAAGCTTGCGGGCATGCTATGGTAGCAGCTAAGACGGATGGGGTTCATGGTTATGTTCAAAGGTGCCATGCCCCCCCATTCTAGTCATGGCGTAAATGAAAAGTAATTATTACGGAAATCCCGTGAAATTCCGTGGAACAGCATCGTGGTTATTATGCAAGAGGGTATCATTGGGTGAAGTTATTGCGTACTGGTAGCTCCATGTTACAGAGCCAGCTTGTCCATACCCTTTTTCAACTCCTCTGACTTGTTGCTTGGGTCATCAAGTGTGTTTCCTTGATGAGGGCTGGCATCATCATCTTGTACTTCAGGTGAAACATCCTCCTCTTGCTGCCCGTGGGCAGCCTCTTCACTGGCTACGGCCTCGTCCTTGTCCTCGTCATCATCGTAATCACCATCTGAGTGGGTACCTTCCTCTTCCTTGGGGCCCCTATCCTTGATCGCTGCCTCAAGATCCTTCAACATCTTCTTTGTAAAACCAGATGCCTCGACAGCAGCATCTAGGCGCGGGGTATCGTCTTTGCCGACAGTCTTCTTCGCATCCTTGAAGAAGGGACCGGGTTCGGTGCTGGTGAAGCCAAACCTGCGGTAGAAGAAGCGTTTGATACATTCGACGTCCCTGTCAAAGTACATCTCTGCGTTCTGATGCTCCATAGAGACCATCTGAGGGAAATCAATCAGGACAGGTTCTAAGCGGACCGACGCCTCTTGGGAGCCGTCGTCCTTTTCCGAGGTGGTCTCAATCTCCTTGACGAGGATGTTGAACTCGTTGAAATCACCGTGAATGAGACCGTGCTTTGCGAGGCGGAGGATGAGGCCGATGAGGTCTGCGTATAGGGAAGCCGGGTCGGGGACATCGGAGATCTGCCTGAGGGGAAAGGCGTCGATGAGGGCCATGACGATGGTGTGACGGGACTGGCCGATCGGGTGAGGGACGGGGAAGCCTGCTTCTTCGAGGGCCTTCATAAAGGCAAACTCCTTCATGGCGGCGAGGCGGGACAGGTACATCCACGACGCGGACTGCCTGTTCTTGAGGTAGTCACGGTTGGACTTGACGGAGCGGAACGAGATGCGGCCCAGGCGGTGGATCTTGAGGACGTGCTGCACGCCCTTCTCGTCGGAGACGACCATGATGTCGCTCTCCTTTCCCACGCCTATCCTGCTGCCGACGCTGTAGACGTCCTTGCGAGACGAGTGGGTGTGCAGGGCTAGGTAATCCAGCCCGCCGTACGTGAGGCGGTACCCATCGTACTTGGCTTCCTTGACACGGGCGATGAGGCCCACCTTGGCCAGGGCGGAGATGCTCCTGTGCACACCGCTGGCGCCGCCGCGCAGACGAGAGAGCTTCTCGATCAGAGGCGTTGGGACAATCTCGTGGTTCTTGCTGCCCATCTCGACCTGTATCACCGGGGCATGTACATGTCAGCTTACAGGGGTCTAAATGAACAAACGATCGGAGGGTGGTTTCATATCCCTGTTGACCTACAGCTGTGAGGACACGCCAGTCCTCTGATGCCAGATGGCGCATAGCCCGCGTATCGAGCTTCATGACGGATGCGTAGGTGTACTGATGTATAAAGCCACAAGGCGGAGAGACTGGGCTTGAAAAAGTTCGAGGGCGGTTGAGGTTGGGAGGGACGGGACGTGTACGTGGGGAGAAACTTGGTGGGGGATAAAAGGAAAATTCACTGATAAGACATGATGTATCTAATCGATAGCATTTGACTTATCAAGGGACATGGATGGTCGATCAACAGCCCCGTGGACGATGATGGAAATACTACGGAAGGAAAGAAGAAGATACAGAAAAGCTCTTCAGGATCGTTGAGTTTGAGATCCACTTGACCGTCTTGGCCAGTATCGTCTTTCATCTTCGGCAGTTTGGAATACAGATGAGACTTTGAACTTAGCTGACGCTGGCTACGGTTGGTTCATCGCATCGTGGTCTTGGACAGCCCTGTTGGCTCCAGCGATCGTGCTTACTAAATAGAGAAGCACGTGACTTTCTTGGCGGCGACAGGTAGCAGCAGGCGGCAGCAGCGTCACGTAACCTAAGCTCCGGGCAGCTAGCCTTGGTCAACTTGCGGCATCGCACCTGCTTCTTTCTACCACCGCCACAACCCGCCCATTCATTCTCTCAAATCATTGCGATCCTCTCGCCTCTTACTACGAACCCTTTCCCAGAAACATCACTCCTTACTACCACACCGAAACGCGGCGTCTGGCTGTTTGGTGAAACTCTCTTTGGGAGGAACCCGCCCACCGACGACGTCAACATGGCCCCCCCAGACAGCGACAAGCCCGCGTCGGCCGACAAGGGCAAGGGAAAGGCTGCGGAAAGCTCCAAGGAGGAGAAGCCTGCCGTCAACGGGAAGAAGGATGGGGGCGACAAGAAAGACGGTATGTTTTGCTGCCTGTTATCCCCCAAGGGACTTGGGCGCCCCGCTCCCTTGGATAAACTGGCTGACCAACTTGCTCTTCTGCAGCTGCCGAGGAGGAGCTCAGCGAGGAGGACCAGCAGCTCAAGAACGAGCTGGATATGATGGTCGAGCGCTTGACGGTTAGTTTGCACGCACGCAGGCTTGCTGATGATGCAATACAGCAATGACTGACACAAATGCAGGAGTCGGACAGCTCGCTCTACAAGCCTGCCATAGAAGGCATGAAGACGGCAATCAAGACGTCAACGTCATCTATGACTGCAGTCCCCAAGCCCCTCAAGTTTCTGCGACCGCACTACGAGACATTGACGAAGCTGTACGAAGAGTGGCCCAAGGGCGAGGACCAGACTTCCCTTGCCGATGTCCTATCCGTCATCGGCATGACCTTCTCGGACGAGGATAAGCAGGACACGCTGAAATACCGGCTGCTCGCGCCCTCATCTGACATTGCTTCGTGGGGTCACGAATACGTCAGGCACCTGGCGCTCGAGATCGGAGAGGTTCATGCAAAGAGGGTCGCAGAGGACCAGCCCGTAAAGGACCTGATCGATCTCGCCCTCGTGCTGGTTCCTCTCTTTATCAAGAGTAACGCTGAGGCCGACGCCGTCGACCTGATGAGCGAGCTCGAGATCATTGAGGAGATGCCTAAGTTCGTCGACGAGAACACGTATGCTAGGGTATGCCTGTACATGGCTAGTATGGTTAATCTTCTGACCTACCCCGATAACGATACTTTCCTGCGTACTGCCCACGCCATCTACATGCAGCACAAGCAGTATACCCAGGCCATGGTCCTCGCCATCCGCCTGCACGACGTCGACCTCATCAAGTCGGACTACGCCCAGACCGAGGACCACTCCCTGAAGAAGCAGCTGGGGTTCCTCATCGCTCGCCAGAAGATCGCCATCGACCTGGACGAGGATGATGAGTTGGAGCAGGATAACGAGGACATCGAGTGCCTGAGCAACCAGCGCCTGTCGGAGCACTTCAAGTCCCTGGGCAGGGAGCTTAACATTCTCGACCCCAAGACCACCGAAGACATCTACAAGAGTCATCTGGAGAGTAGCCGAGTCGCGGGCATGACCAACCTGGACTCTGCCAGGCACAACCTGGCCGCTGCATTTGTCAACGCATTTGTTAACGCCGGCTTCGGAAACGACAAGATGATGCTCGTGGACGGAGAGAAGGAGTCGTGGGTCTGGAAGACCAAGTCGGATGGCATGCTGTCGACCGCTGCCTCAATGGGTACACTCATGATGTGGGACATTGAGAACGGCCTCGACAAGATTGACAAGTACACGTATGCCAACGAGCCCGAGATCCAGGCCGGAGCCATGCTCGCCATCGGAATCATGAACTCTGGTGTGCGCATAGACTCAGAGCCGGCCCTGGCCCTGCTGGGAGACTCCAACAAGCTGAACAGCGAGTCACCCCTCATCTCGACAGCCTCCATCATGGGCCTGGGTCTGTCGTATGCCGGTTCCAACAAGGAGGACGTCCTTGAGCTTCTGCTCCCGCTCATCTCGGATTCGAGCCAGAGCATGCAGATCTCCGCCATGGCGGCGCTATCGTGCGGTCTCATCTTTGTCGGCTCGTCGCACGCCGAGGTCAGCGAGGCGATTGTGACGACGCTCATGGACGATGACCGCAAGAACCAGCTGACGGACAAGTGGACTCGATTCCTGGCCCTGGGCCTGGGACTGCTCTTCTTCGGGCGCCAGGAGGAGGTCGATGTTATCCTGGAGACGCTCAAGGCCATCGAACACCCCATGTCTAAATCGACTGCGGTGCTTGCCGAGATCTGTGCGTGGGCGGGAACGGGAACTGTGCTCAAGATCCAGGAGCTCCTGCACATCTGCACGGAACACAAGGAGGAGTCGGACGACAAGAAGGGTGACGAGCTGATGCAGGCGTATGCCGTCATCGGCATCGCACTGGTGGCGATGGGCGAAGACATCGGACAGGAGATGGTCCTTCGACAGTTTGGACACTTGATGCACTACGGCGAGCCCAACATCCGCAAGGCCGTGCCCCTGGCCATGGGCCTGGTGAGCCCGAGTAACCCCCAGATGAAGGTATACGACACGCTGTCCCGGTACTCTCACGACAATGACCCAGAGGTCGCCATCAACGCCATATTCGCCATGGGCATGCTGGGTGCTGGCACCAACAACGCCAGGTTAGCACAGCTGCTCCGCCAGCTGGCCAGCTACTACCATCGCGACCAGGACGCCCTCTTCATGGTGCGCATCGCTCAGGGCCTCCTGCACATGGGCAAGGGCACCATGACGCTCAACCCCTTTCACACTGACCGACAGGTCCTGTCTCGCGTCTCGGCGGCTGGACTCCTCGCCACCGTTGTGGCCCTCATCGACGCCAAGGATTTCGTCACCTCAGACTCGCACTACCTCCTGTACTACCTCGTCACCGCCATGCACCCTCGCTTCCTCGTCACCCTCGACGAGAAGCTCCAGCCCATCAAGGTCAACGTCCGCATCGGACAGGCCGTCGATGTCGTCGGACAGGCCGGCCGTCCCAAGACGATCACGGGTTGGCAGACGCAGAGCACCCCTGTACTCCTGGGGTATGGCGAGCGTGCCGAGCTCGAGGATGAAGAGTACCTCAGCCTCAACAGTACATTGGAGGGTCTGGTGATTTTGCGCAAGGTATGCCGCACTTTTTATCTCATTTTCGTTTTTCTCCTTTAAACTCTCGTTTGACTCTACTAACTCATCTCTTCTTGCAGAATCCGGAATGGGAGGAGGAGAAATAAAAATTGGGAAGAAGTAGAAAGTATTCCCCTTCAAAGTCTCTCTAGCTTCCTTGTTGTAATTTCCTTTCTTGGTATGATAGAGGAGCAAATGGAAATGAAGATGAGAAAAAAAAAAGACGGCACTGGAGCTGTATAGTAGATTCACGGATGCGCGAGTAGTCAGATTAAATGAACATAAAACTGAAACCGCAAAGAAAAAAGTCAACTCTCAATGAATAGATATTTCAAGACTTATACTTTTGGTGAGAGTAATTTTTGTAAAGAAGAAAGAAAAAAACCGTCATATTCGTAATGGTGCGATTTGACCTTGTATCCAAAAGGGTCCCATAAACCGAAGAAAGAAAGAAAACACCACCCCAAACCCAAACCATTGGAGTATAAACATTATCCAGACCCTAGAAAAGTGAACCCCAAAGGACAAAAAAAACACAGATATCCAGAGACCAAAAGGATAAAAAGAAAGAAAAAGGTATGCCCATGAAGAAATGTATGTGTATGCGTATGCATGCATGTCTACTGCAATGTGTGTTGTAATGATGATGAGTGATGAGGGAGTCGTGGCAATGACCAGAATCACCAACTATCAGGGCCAAAGTGCTCTCCAGGTGGGAGTGTAGCATACGGACAGGCCTGCCAGTCGCAGCCCTGCTTGTGAATCTCGGTGCCCCACCATGAGAAGCCGTCCATCCAGCCGGGGTATATGAAGCCGAAGAAGACGACTAGGATGCCGATGGCGAGGCCGGAGTCGAGGGCGGCGCTGAGGGTCATGGTGTACTTTGCCCACCAGGCCGAGGCGCGTCTCTTGATGTGGAAGTTGAAGACGTAGCAGACGAGGGCCCAGACGGAGAAGTTGAGGCCGGTGGCGGGCGGGATCCAGCCCATAGCGCCGAAGACGACAGGGAGGTTGATCTTGCGGACGATGCTGTGCTTCCTGCGGCGGGCGTACAGCCACAGGGGTACCGGCAGGACGGCGCCCAGGGCGAAGCACCAGACCAGGGCGCGGTAGATGGCGTCCGGGCCGAAGAACTCGTTGACGCCCACCACACCCCACAGGATGGACCCGTTGAAGTGGACGCGGGCGATGGGGCAGGTGAAGCCGTTGACGGCCTCCGGCGTGCACAGCCCGCTGACGTTGACAAACATCCAGTTCAGGACGGCGATCTGCGTCAGCGACGACACGAGCGTGGCCACCACCTGCACCGTGAACATGGTCCGCGGCGGTATCTTCATGTAGTGCCCCAGCTTGAGGTCCGACGCAAACTTGATGCCCTGCGCCGACGAGATGTACCCGTACGTCACGAAGACCATGTTGGCTATCGGCCGCCCGGGGAAGACGGCGCCGCAGATGAGCTGGCAGATGAGGTAGATGGAGCTGTGCTGGTTGGTAACGGCCATGATGATGCCGTTGGGGATGAAGAAGATGGCCCCGATGCCGAGAGACAGCAGCAGCCCGTACCAGGGCAGGTGCACCGGGTAGTACTCTACCAGGAACATGCCGATGGTGGCCATGGAGACGAACGTGCCCAGGTACCAAGACATGGGCACGTCCCTGTACCGCTTCATCAGACGGCTGTGGATGTCCTCGCGCGTCAGGAGCCCGTCGGCGTGGGACGGCGATCTCGACCGGCAGTCGCCGTCGTCATCGCTGGCGCCGCTGCGGCCGCTGCGGCTGGGCCCGCCAAAGACCTGCTCGGATCCTGCCGACACTGGCTGATAGGCCGTCTTCTCCTCGTCGCGGGCCTCATCCAGCGCCTCCTTCCACGTCGTCCAGATGTCCTTGCCGTGCCAGCAGGCCGTGTGGGTCAGCAGGGCGGCCAGGCCGGCAAACTGCATGCCGTAGCTGAGCATGTAGGTGATGGGCAGGAAGACGCGGCTGTAGTCTCGGTAGGCCTGCCGGTCGAAGACGAAGTCGTCCGTGAGGATGCGGCTGACGTTGTAGAGGTTTCCCGTGTTGTCGAAGACGGCAGTAGAGATGATGGGCATGTACGACGTGTAGAGCACGTTGGCGTAGTACATGATCGGTGCAATGATCCACATGACAAGGGTCAGGCCGCCGACAACGTTGACTGCGGCCCAGAAGGGCACGAGCAGAGGGCTGCCGATGTACGTGATCTGGGCCCAGTCAAAGGTCAGGGGGAACAAGCCCAGACCGGACGAGACACCGAACAGGTTGGCGACGACGACATTGTCAGGCGCGAACCAGGTGACGACATTGAAGTAGCTCAGGCACGGCATCAGCAGTCCCGGGAGGAAGTAGAAGAGGAAGGCGCCAGAGCACACAATGTAGAAGAAGTTCCACCTGCTGACTGTCCAGCCATTGGCGGGCTTGTTGTCCTGCCTGTGCAGGGTGCCGAACATGGCGGCCGACATGAGGGTGCCGGGCCAGATCATGCCGCTCGGGCGGACGAGAAAGCGGCGGGCCAGGCCGGCAAAGCCATAGCCCAGGACCTGAGTGGATATGGTGAGGAGGATCTGATACATGATGGGAGCCGGTTGGTTGTAGAATTGGGTCTGCTCGACAATGACATCCGTGGCGAAGGCGAAGCCAAAGGCAACGTTGCTGCTCACGTACACACACGTATGCTCCTTTTCGTTCCACCGTCCCTGGGCAAGCCACAGGCGCCAGGAGCGGGGACTCTCGCCGGCGGACCCGGAACGGTGTCCCTCGACGAACTCGTCCTTGGGGTCGTGAGAGCGTTTGAGCAAGAAGTCCCACATGTGACCCAACGGGTGGACGAGGAGCAGGGCGATAACGGGGGTGATGGCGACGCTGGGGTAGCGGAGGGAGAAGAAGAGGTTGGTCGAAGATCCCAGGATGGAGAAGAGGACGGAGAGACACCACATACGAGGGGTGTTTATGGACAGGGTGGTGTCGTCGGTGGGGGGTACCGAAGCCCGGACGGCCTCGTGGGGTGAGTTCTCCTCATCGGCAATCGAGGCCTCGGACTCATCGTCGGAGTCGACCCCTCCCACAAGCGGCACATCGTCATCGGTGTCGGTCACGTAGGCGTCAGACACGGCACCGGTTACGCTCTCGGCCATGGGGGTCTCGGTAACACCAAAACGGCCCTCGATGCCGGAGACGAGCATGGAGGCGTCGAGGTCCTCTGAAATGCGGGAGGACGACTTGGAGAGCATGGATCGGTGCGAGGTGGAGGCGTTGCTCCGGAGGGTGCCCGAAGTCACGAAGGCATGATGCCTGCCTACGGCGGCGGCGGCGTGCTCGTCGTCGTCGTCGTCGCCGTCGCCGTCGCCGTCGTCGCTGTCGAGCGACGTGTCGCGGCTGGGAGCGTTGGAGAGGGAACCGTAGGGTCCGTCAGGGCGCTGGCCGCCAGCGGTGTTGGCAAGAAAGGGCGACCGGTGCGAGGCCATGGTGCCGGGGTCGTCGGGGTCGTCGGGGTCGTCGGGGTCAGCGGCGTCGACGGCAGCGGAAGTCAGATTGATGTCGAGGACAGCAGCAGGCGCCCAGGCGACAGGAGGAGGGGAAGCTATCGCCTCGTGGCTTGCAGACGGTCGGTGACCATGGTGGGGTGGCTTAGATGAGGGCAGCGTTGGGAGGGAGGGAGAGGGAGAGGACGACGGGTGATTATAATATGCGTGGGCATGTGTCTCACGGCCAGGTTGGGCGGGACTGGCGTCTGAGTCTGGGACGAGGGGTGGCACGGAGGGGTTTGGCAGAGACTGCAAGGACCGCAAGGGCTGCAAGGGCTGCAGCGGCACGGCGTCGTCGTGGTGCAGAAGGGAATGCGCCAAGGTGGAGTCGACGCTGGATCTCGACCTTGACCTCGGCCTGGCCCTGAGGCGATTCTCGACGGCGGATGCGATGACAGGAGCAGTTTCCAGGTCCCTGTCCTCGTCACCGTCCGCGCTCTCGTTCTCACTCCTGTTGCTACCGCCGCTTCCAGGGACGGCAGGGACGGGAACTGGGACGGGGGGTGAGTGAGGGCCAGAGCTAGAAAGGGAGGGAGGGAGAGGGAGGGAGGAGGACTCGGGCGGGGGCTCGGGATGAGGCGAGGGCGGCGAGTCGGCGTGATGACTCGATGGATCCATGGTGGGTAAACGGGTTTTGGCGGTTGGCTGTGTGGGGATTCCTCCCAGAGACCACGGGATGGAGGGAGGGATGGAGGGCCTAAGGAGGGGATTGGGGGGGG
>NW_023336187.1:1049145-1058881 GCF_012550715.1 Geosmithia morbida
GATGAAGCGAATCAAGTCGGTTGGTCTGTCGACCAGGTGAGACTGGCTGACGCGATCCACTCGTAGGTATGAGTATAGGTACGTGGTAGGGGATGAGTACGGGATAGTCTATCGGAGGATTCTAGAGGGGTGCGAGCGTGACTGCAATGAGTAGGTACGAGTACGAGTAGATGGGGAGATGCAGGTGATGCAAGGTGCGGTGACGGTGCAGACGGTGTGCATCGGCCCCAGCAGGAGAAGGAAAAAAAAAAGAGCGGAGAGCAGGGGACGGGTACGACGTACGAGTACGAGTAGTAATATCGTATTACTATTACAGATTATATGTACGAATTATCTAGTGACCGAGAAAGATCTGCGTAGCTGTGTAATCCCTGCAATCGTGGGTGCAATATATATATATATATATATATATATTAAATATTGAAAAAAAAAAAATTAGTACGGATTACTGCTACTGCTGTTACTAACCATCACGGCTACCAGCACGGATTACGTCGCAATCATCCTCTCCTGCCCCGGGAAACTAGCTAGTGATGAAGAATGAGAGATACTCGCTAATACTGTCAAGATCATTCGTCCTGGCCTCCCATCCAGAGCAGGGATGTGCGGCTACTTTGGCACTAGCAGACGATGCTAGCGGTGGTATCGTACTCGTTAGCAGCTGACGATATCAGCGATGGCTGAATAGCTGCTAGGCAGTAGTGATGGTAATTAATCGTAATGATATGACCGTATGGGAGCAGTGCCAAGGTATCCTCTTCCTCTTCACGGCTGAGTGCGAGCAGGTGGATGCTACTGACGGCTAGGTGCCGGTGTTATCGCATCACGACCACAGATGACTACGGATTACAGATTACTAAGTAATACTCCATACTCGGTAGTTTTCTTCTTCTTCTTTTTTTTTCTTTTTCTTTTTTTTTCTTTCTTCTCATGGTGATTACAGACCTGCTACCCTGGGTGTCGCATATGTGAAATGTCCATCATCCTGTTGGCCATGCTGTCGGTCATGCTGTCGGTCACGTAACGTGTCGGAACGCTACACAGAGTAGTAGCTGCTTCATCTTCGGACGATGACCGTCGTCGTGACGTCACAGAGTAGCCACACCTGACCCCCGGATACGTGTACGGTGTTTATACGCGATATCGTGATATCTATTACATGTATCGAGAGTGATAGCAGTGATGTAGTAATAGTACGGATGACGGTACCGTCAAGTCATCTGAACAGCCTCATCGATTGCTCCTATCCATCCCGCTGAAAGGGTGGAAAGGAATGACAAGAGAAGAGTCATGGCGGAAAAGATTCGGAGGAAAACTGGGAAAATTGGGAAAATTGAAACAGAGAGTATCAGAGTACACCTGGTTTTCAAGGAAGGCGCGCTCGGTAAGACATCATGCTCCTTCCCAAATATTCATCCTGCCCCACCGCTCGTCGTGGTACGGACGGCTGATTACATATGATCCATGCACGATCCGGCCATGTATCGCGAATGTATCGCTACGTCACGCTATTCTGTAGATCCGCAGATCGGCGACGAGACGCAGCACGCTACATCGGGACACGATGGGTACTAGCTGAGTCGCTGGCACGGCGAGCATCGCTACCTAGCCGTATACCGTACGTGCAGCACCAGCATGGAAGAGACGAGACGCCGCCGGGATGCATCGTGCTGCCTGGCCCTGACAGTAGGTGACGGAGGGAGCGAATCATCTGGCCAGCATTACCACTCCGGCTCCCGCTATACGCTGCCCATGGTGGCGCGGCACGCCTCAGCCCGTGTACGTCTGTCGAGACGCACAATCGATTCGCGTCAGGCGACGTGATGCGGCATGCATACATGTACCTGCTCGAGCCCCACGCGTTGCTCTGCGAAGCTGTGTCTGGCACCGCATCGGCCAGCCAGCTGGGCCCGGTATCGTACGTACATACGACCAGTACGGAGAGCAGGTGGTATGGCCCCCAGCAGAGGTGCAGCGTATGATGCTCGTACATGTACGTACATATCATCATATAGCGGTGCAGCGTGGTGGTGGGCCTGGGTCCTAGAGGGCCAAGACTCTTCCAACCGATATCCTGGGAAAAGTGGGTAGCACCACCACCACCTAATAATCCATTCCATCATTCATCATCCACTTACCCATCTCGACCATCCATCATCATCCTTGGGCGGCCCTTACTCGTAGACCCTGCCACGGCTTGCTTACCCATCCAGCCTTGTTGTCCGATAGCGTCTCACCTTTTTTTTTTTTTCCTTCCTTTTTTCTTTTTTTTTCTTCTTCTTCAGAGGTACGGATACTCGTACTCGCCACCGTACACGTACCTGCAAGACAGGCGGGACGGGACGACACCGTGTGCGAGACATGGCATCGACACTGACGGCTGCCAAGCAGCAGCTCAGGGCTGTCATGAAGCAGCGCCTCGCTGGCGTGACTCAAGATTCCGTATCATCGCAGAGTATGTCGGATATCGTGATATCAGGCTCAATCCCTCCAGGCGGCAGACAACAGTGCCGCGCAGTCGAAGCCCAACAAGTGCTTACAATACTACCCAAGGCATACGCATCTTCGACGCCATCCAGTCCTTCAAGCCATACCAGGATGCAGACCGCATAAGCGTCTATCTGTCCATGCCTGCCGCCGAGGTGCAGACTGACGCCATCGTCCGTCACGCCCTGAGCGCAGGCAAGCATGTCTTTGTCCCGTACCTCCACAAGTCTTCCCTGCAGGAGACGACACCGGACGCTCCGGCTCGCGTCATGGACATGGTCCGTCTCCGTAGCCTCCACGACTACGAGACTCTCCGGAGGGATCACTGGGGTATACCCAGCATCGACCCGGCCACCGTCGACGGCCGGGAGCGTGTTCTCGGCGGCGCACCGGATGCCACCTCCGTCACCACCACCATCGACCTGATGCTCCTACCGGGCGTCGCCTTTGACGTCGACGAGGCCGGACGTGTCCGGAGACTTGGACACGGCAAGGGCTTCTATGACTTCTTCCTCAACCGCTACCTTGCGAGGCAGGGCATCCCCGGAGACCAGGACAGCACCCTGCAGCTCTACGCCTTGGGCCTGACGGAGCAGCTCTTGACCCCCGGATCAGGCCAGGAGATTCCCGTCGGGCCGCTGGACCGCTGTCTGCACGGCCTTGTTCTGGGGAATGGAGAGATACTGGGGATGGTGCCGAGGTGATCGCCCCGTCGTCTACCGAGTGTTCGGCAGTGTCGGGGCCCCGGCTACTCGCCGAGCAGAGACCCCCGTAGCCTCATCCGGTGCGGGGGCGGAGGGGTCGTTCACGTCAAAGGTGGCTGTGATGGGAGTGGATGAGAGGGCGGCCCTCCCAGAGTCGCCTCTCTACCCTGTACGCTGTTGCTGAGAGTATCTGCCGTCGCAGCCCATAGTCTGCCTGAGCAGAACTTCGAGGCTGGCTGTCGGTCCGGAGCGCCCACACTGGGGAATGGGTGACAGAAAGAAGAAGAACAAGAAGAAGAACAAGAAGAAGAACAAGAAGAAGAACAAGAAGAAGAACAAGAAGAAGAAGAAGAAAGGACGGCCTACGTGGAGGATACGAGTCGTAGAGCTACCTACGGGTCACATATCTGATGGGGGATCTGCATAGCGTACTTATCCTCAGGGTATTTCAACTCTCATACAGACATCATACTCCTTCCCCTCTATAACCTGATACCGACGTTCCGGCATGTTCATATACGAGATATGAAAGCCTGGGCGGTGATGTAACATCTTGTTTGCTTTATACATACATACATATATATATATATATATATATATATATTTTTTTTTTTTTTTTTTGTCACGTTGTCCAACCAACCCCCCTCGGGGGATGGAAAAACCCTGCTGCCGCCGTCGCAATCTTTCTCTGTGCCTGGTGGGTTAATTTTGTGATTTTGCCCCGCCAATGCCCGGCTCCACATGTCATAGGCTTTTTTGGTACCAGCAGAGGGAAGTACGTAGCAGAGAATCCGACTTCAACGACCTTGGTGGGCGTCACGCTGTTCAAACATCCTTATCCTCCCCTCATTTTATCTGCTCTTCTCCCCCCTTTATCCTGCGCCACCAGGAAATCTCGAGACACGCCTGCACCGCAGCCTCCATCTCTGCTCCCTCCCTCCCTCCCTCCCTCCCTCTCTTTCCCCCTTCCTTTGGAAAGACGACCGAGATCCAGCCTTGAAGGCACGCGAGCCGATCCAACCCAGGACCTTATTTCCCCGCGCGGCGACCCCCAACGAACCGGCCGCAAAGCACCATCCTTTCCTCCCTGTTTTATGCGCCCGCACGCGCCTCGGGTCGTGGGCTATCAAGACAGAAGAGTCAGCATCTTGGTTGTAGAGACGCGCGACAGTATTCTCGCCTCCGACACCTGTGCAAGCATGGCTTCCAACGCCGATGGCGAGGCTTTTGCGCCCACCGACGTCCTGGCTGCTGTCATGGCGATGCGGGGTGGCGAGCAGGAGAGCAAGAAGAAGGCTCACGAGTACCTCGAGCGGTTCCAGAAGTCGGTATGTCGGGAACGGAACAGGCAACCCCCGCGGAAACGGACGATCCTAACTCTGTGCAGAAAGGCTCCTGGGCCACGACAATCGGTATCCTCCAGGAGCAGGCCGAGCCCGAGGCTACGCTGTTTGCTGCCATTACGCTCCGCGGAAAGGTAAGGGAGGGAGAGGGGGAGGGCCAGATGTGTAGGCTCTGTCACGATGCTGACATCTCCTCGCCTTGCAGATCACCTATGACCTGGCCACCCAGGTCTCCCCGGCCGAACTCGACTCGCTCCGAAACCAGATCCTCCTCCTCCTCCAGCGCTACGCTTCCGGGCCCAAGCCCATCCGTGTACAGCTGTCCGTCTGCCTGGCCATCCTGGCCATACAGATGAAGGACTGGAACGACGTCCTGCAGTCCGTTGTCTCGTCGCTCAGCAGCAGCCCCGAGAGCCACGCGGCCATACTCGACTTCCTGCGGGTCCTGCCCGAGGAGGTGACCGAAGGTCGAAAAATCACCCTCTCTGTACGTGGAACGCGCCAAAAAAAAAAAAAAAACTTCTTGCCGGCTTGAACCGATACTCTCTCTCTTCGCCACCGACCCCTCCACCCCCCTACGGTCGATGATGGATTATCAGCAGCGGGCAGAGGAGAAGAATAGAAGCAGAGAAGAGGGACGTGTCTAATCTTGATGATGTCGAACTAGGAAGAGGACTTGGCGGCCCGGACTCAAGCCCTGCTGGCCGACAACGCCGACCATGTCGTGCAGCTCCTGCTAAACTACTCACAATCTTCGCGTACGTCTTTACCACCGTGCCATACCCGTTGCAGCTGCTGACGTTCCACCGACAGCTGCCGCTGCGCAGAACCCCCAGCTCATGGAGTGTCTCACCTCTTGGCTCAGGGAGGTTCCCGTCGCCAACATTGTCAAGTCACCACTGCTGGATATCGTGTTCAACGGCGTGTCGGGCGACGACAGCACGCAAGAGGCTTCCGAGTGCCTCTGCACCATACTCAGGGAGACGGCAGACGTCGACGAGAGCCAGGACGTCATCGAGGTGCTCTTTCCACGCATCATCGCGCTGGGATCCCAGATCGACACGGTGGTCGAGGAAGAGGATACGGAGCGCTTCAAGGCGCTGACAAAGGTGTTCGCGACGGCGGCCGAGTGCTGGGTGGTTGCTATCGCGCGTCAGCCCTCGCACTTCAAGCCGCTGGTCGACGCCGTGCTGCAGTGCGCCGCAAAGGACGCGGACAAGGACGTGATCGAGTTCACCTTCAACTTCTGGTACGACCTCAAGCAGTACCTCGTCCTGGACCGTTACATCGAGAGCAGGCTGGCCCTGGCCGAGGTCTACTCGAAGCTGGTCGACATCCTGCTCAGGCAGCTGTGCTACCCCCAGCCCGACAGCGGCGACGAGGCGGACCTCTTTGACGGCGACCGCGAGCAGGAGGAAAAGTTCCGCGAGTTTCGGCACCACATGGGCGACACGCTCAAGGACTCGTGCGAGGTGCTGGGCGTGACCGAGTGCCTGAACAAGGTCCTCCAGTCGATCCAGGTGTGGATGCAGAAGTACGCCAGCCAGGCATCGGAGACGTCGGTGCCGCACTGGCAGGAGCTCGAGGCGCCCATCTTCGGTGTGCGCGCCCTGGGCAAGATGGTGGACCGCGACGAGGGCGTCGTGCTGCCCCAGCTGATGCCGCTCCTCGTCCAGATCCCCAACCACGAGAAGCTCCGGTTCGCCACCATCATGGTGCTGGGCCGATACACCGAGTGGACGGCCGCCCACCCCGAGTACCTGGAGCCCCAGTTCAGCTACATCGTCTCGTCCTTCTCGTCGGACTCCAAGGAGATCACCCGCGCCGCCGCCCTGTCGATGAAGTTCTTCTGCCAGGACTGCAAGCACCTCCTGAGCGGCCAGGTCCTCCAGCTGCAGACCTTTTACGACTCCGTCCTCGACCAGCTCCCCGACGTCAGCAAAGAGGAGATTACCGACGGCGTCGCCAGCGTCGTCGCCGTGCAGCCGGTCGAGGAGACGTACCGCCTTCTCAAGACGTACTGCGGGCCTCTCATCCAGAGGCTCATGGACAAGGCCAACGCCGCCACCGACGAGGACGGCAAGCTAGCATTGGCGGGTGAGTCGACGACAAAACCTCCCCCCTCCCCCCTCCCCTTTTTTTTCTTTTTTCTTCTCCCTTCCTCCTCCCCCTTTCCTGATGTAGGAACATGTAAGCAAGAGACTGACGACTTTGTGTGTGTGTGTGTACCTAGACCACCTCCAGCTCATCACGGTATTCGTGCAAAACGTCATCCCGCCGGTCAAGCCGGGCCAGGAGAACCCGGCTATCAAGTACTGGCAGGAGGTGTTCCCTATCCTTGCGACGGTGCTCGACAACTTCCTCGACTTCAGCCCGATCTGCGAGCGCGTGTGCCGGTGCTGGCGGAATATGGTGATCTCGTACCGGACGGCCATCTCGCCGATGCTGCCGGACATGGCCAACAAGCTGGCGACCGGCTTCGCAGCGTCGCGCGAGGGCTGCTTCCTGTGGGTGACGTCGGCCATCCTGCGCGAGTTCTCGGAGGAGCGTGACCACGTGGACCAGGGGACGACGGACGACATCTACACCTTCTTCGAGGCGCAGACGACGGCCTTCCTCCGGGTGATGACGGAGCTGCAGCCCAAGGAGCTGCCGGACGTGATCGACGACTTCTTCCGTCTGATGATTGACGCGCTGCTGTACTACTCGCAGCGTCTCCTCCCGTCGCCGCTCATGGCGCCCATCTTCGAGGCGGCCGTGTACGCGCTGACGCTGGAGCAGCGCGACCCGCTGTCGTCGACGCTCCACTTCCTCCGGGACCTGCTGTCCTACGGAGGCGACAACCCGGCGACGAGCGAGCACATCTCGGAGCCGGCCAAGGCGCAGATGCAGGCGGTCGTGCGATCTCTCCTGGCATCGCACGGCCCCAGCCTGGTGAAGCAGGTCATGGCAGGCATGATGATCACCTTCCCCCGCGACTGCTTCGCCGACGGCTCCGGCGTCCTCCTCTCTCTGTTTGAGCTGCTCCCGGCCGAGACGACGGCGTGGGTGTCTCAGACTATCCGCATGCTCCCCGAGGGTACCATGCCGCCGGTCGAGGCGGAGAGGCTCCTGACCAAGATCGGAGAGAAGCTTCAGCTGCGGCCCGAGGACGGAGGGGTCAGGGGCGTGCGCGTTCTCCTGCAGGACTTTACGAATGCGTATCGTCGCCGGAACGTGGCCCCTCGTGACGGCCTGGGTCAGCTCGAAGCTGCCAAGTTTCAGTTTTCTGGTTGACCGGTGTTGAGAGGACCGAAGGAAATTAGAGAGTTTTTTTTTTTGCCCCCTCTCTCCAAGCAAGGTTAGATTTTCTCTTTTTTCTCATAAAACAAAGAAGAAGAAGGAAGGAAGAAGAGCAACGAAAAAGAAGAGAAGAGAAAAATCACCCCAAGATACCAAGAGAGAGAGAGAGAAAAGAATGATGTTGCAAAATAACATGACAGGCAGAAGTTCTCATACTAGCTAGCTATTCAGGGGAGGGTTTAATTGGGGAGAGAGGAATAAACGTAGCATTTGAGATGATTGCTGCTGCTGTTTGTTGTATCACGAGAGAGGTACGACGGAGGCAAGTACATGTAGAGCAGGTCAAGAAGGAACCGATGAAGATGACTCGTACCGCAGAAGGTGTCTATTATCACTGCTCGTGAATGAGTTTCCCGAGGAAGATTCTTCCACCCATCCATAAACAGAGCTGTGTCAGATGTACTCTTCCCACCTCTCAAACAAGGCAGGGCGTCTTGGAGGGGGGGGGGGGGGAGGGGGAAGAGAAGAGAAGAGAAGAGAAGAAGAAGAGTTTGTAATGCTCGTACAAGGAAGTAGGGAAGCAGGTCGCACGAGGACGGAAGAATGAGAAATGATGTATGTGACAAGACGCATGTAATATTGTATACAGTTGATTATATAGTCTATAGGAAGGATAGTGACTATCATGTATCCCCCCCCCCTCCATCTGCAAGAGTTTATCCCATCACCAACGTTTTTTTTTTTTTTTTTTTTTGAATCTTAATCTTGCTGTTTTGACCATGAAGAAAGAAACCAGTAGACATCAGGTGACTTGTTATTGTCATGATTATCAATATTCATACTCTCTCTGTATTCACACATTGTCTTCTACAGACGAGCAAAACAGGGAACGCAACCCCGCAACCTGCAAGCGCTTTTATCATCACTTTATCTCTCTCTCTCTCTCTATCCCTCTCCCAAATATATATATATATATATATATAGCCTACAATAATAGATGATAGGAAACTGTGGGAATCTTTTTTTCTTCTTCACTCTTTCTTTTTTCTTCCCCAAGTGCGCCGCCGCAAGGTCAGGCCACACACGCGCGCACACGCCTTCTCTCTATATTGTATATCTAAAAACATGTTACTCTCACAGATTAGATAGCATCAGCATCACACTCTTACACATCTTGGACAGCTTTTTCCTCTTCTTTCTGTACTCCTTCATAATCATCCGTATCCGTTCATCTGTAAGTTAGTTACAACCCCTATTCGTCACCCTCTTCTCTCTTTATTCCTTTGATTCCCTTGGGCCTCTTCATCCATCAGAAGGTCATCGGCGGAACAAATGTCCGATGTGAGCAGCAGCAGCACAGAGGGGAACCACTAGACATCGGAGGTGATGTCGAGAGTAGGCAGAAGGGGGGCTTGTTCAGGAGAGCAGACACCTTTTTCGTTACCATTACCTCTTACTTCCGACGAGCAGTGATAGCCGATACGTCATGTCGTATCTCACAGGACATGCGTTGTGCGGACACGCGCCAGGTTCCTCATGTGATGTGATTTTTGAAAGCTTGTGTTTTCTTCGATTGATTGATTGATTGATACAGATACAGAAACGGTTGTCGGTCAACTCTTGCTATGTAATGAGAATGAAGTTGAGAGAGACAGGAGGGAAAAGATAGATAAATGAATATACAAGACAGAATGCGACGAAAAGAGAATAAGTAGATCCTGAGGCCAGACAGGAAGAAGGGAGAGAAAGGCCCTTGATAAGGAATGTGAGGAAGATAGCAGGTTGAAGAGAGGTTAGAAAGAAGTGAAGAATAAGAATAAAATGGTAAGATAAAAATAAAAATTTAAAAAGATGAAAATATGGAGGGGAAAAAAAAGAGTCCATTGTTAGATAACCATACAACAAAATAGAATGGAGAAT
>NW_023336187.1:1059116-1100626 GCF_012550715.1 Geosmithia morbida
ATGAAAGAAGAGAATGTAAAGGAAGAAGAAAAGAAAAAAGGAAAAAAGAGAGAAAGAAGACAGAACAAAAAGCGGAAAATTCATTGATTTCCCCCCTCTTGACAATTGAAATGCTCTCTGGGTTGCGTTCCCTAGGTCATGATGGATTAACATGATGTAAGAATAAAAGAAACGGAGAAAGAAGAACGGCAGGAGGGAAAGAAAAAGAAGAGTGAGAGAGTAGGACGTCGACGATGAAACCCTCCTTGTACCCAAGTCGGCTCCTCTCATCTCAACCGCCGCGTCTCATCATCTCGTCAGAGAAGGACGCTCGTCTGAAATGCCACAAAGTGTAGAGCGATTCCTCGCCCGTGTTCCGTGTTCAAGCGTGCGTGAGCGCGTGCTGTGCCTATATATATATGTGTTGTGTCCCCCTCTTGCATTCCTCTGCCTGGGCCTTCTCTCCCGTCTCACCTCGCCTTTCGTCTTCTTTTCCGCAAGCTTCGCGTACGCACGCAGATAAAAAATAAGAAAAAAACAATAGGTGGTATAATCATCCGCCGTTTTGAAATTTCATCGTCAAATGAGCCCCGCGGGTATCTCTTCACCAAAAATATCTCTTTTTTTGCTCCTTTCCTGATCCTGCCGTCTGTCAATGTAAATGGTATTGTGCTTTGGTGTATTCGTGTTTGTGTTTTTGGTGTTTGTGTGTTCGGGTGCGGGTGCGGGTGCCGACATGCGCGCATATGCAGCGTCCTGCTTTACATGACGATGCACTTGGCGCAGCAGCCAGCCTCGTTCTCACCATCCTCCATGTCCATCTGCTTGTTGCCGCCGCCGAGACCGCTGGGGCCGCCGCTGCCGGTCGAGTAGCCTTGCATCTCGCGGTTGTACCTGCGGATCTCGCGAACGACGTCGTAAAAGGCCTTTTCGACATTGAGGCGCGACTTGGCCGAGGTCTCGATGAACTTGCAGTTGAAGTTGCGGGCCAGGTTCTCGCCCTCTGCCGTCCTTGTCAGACCTTGTTCTCCGAGGGAAGGGGAAACGGCCTGGGAGGGCCGTGTATACATGATGCAGAGGGGGTCCAGACGTACCTTGACGGGAAACCTCGCGCTCGCTCTCGAGATCGCACTTGTTGCCGACCACCACCATGGGGAAGTAGTCCTTGTCCTTGACGCGGAGGATCTGCTGCTGGAACGTAGTGATCTCCTCGAAGCTCTGACGCGAGGTGATGTCGTAGACGAGCAGAAACCCCTCGCCGGTCCTCATGTACTGCTCGCGCATGGCGCTGTACTCTTCCTGGCCGGCCGTGTCGAGAACGTCGAGGAGGGCGACCTCATCGTCAATGTCACACTGCTTGCGGTACGAGTCTGGGCAGGTCGGTCAGCTAACTCCCTCGGTCTGCATCCGCCCCATCTCTGGAGGGCGTCGGCAGGGCAGGTAGGTACAAGAAAAAAAGAAAAGGGGGGGGAAAAACTCCTCACCTTCAATTGTCGGGTCGTACTCGTCGACGAAATGGCTCTGGATCAATTGAATGGTCAGGCAAGATTTACCGACGCCGCCACCACCGACGACGACGAGCTTGTACTCTCGCAGGAACTGTGAGAGGGATGATATCATTGTCAGCTAAACTGCCACGACGGCGCAGAGCAGAAGAATGAAGCAGGCGACGAAAACGGCAATGGGACCGATTCGGGACGAGGGATCGGGCGACGCCGTGCGCGCGCGTCGCGGGTGCACAGATAAATCAGTGGGGGGGGAGGGGGGAGGGGGTTATGCTGTGTGTTTTATCTGCCTGTTCTTGCTCGATATGTCTGTCGTACCTTGGCAGCTGCTGTGGCCATTGTGACTGTGTGTGTGTGTGTGTGTGCGTGTGTTATGGGTATGTTGCGTTGCGTAGCTGGGATCGAGGGAAGAGCAGGAGTTCAGCTGGCTGCTGATTGCTGCTTCTGTTGATCGTAGCGATAAGAGAGACGGCGGTACTCCCTAGGCTGATACGGGCAAGACTGACACTGGCGCCGGAGAAACAGGGGTTGGTAGGTTGGCTTCGTTTCTGGTGGCTGGATTGGAGTGTCTCGGGTTCCGGTGAGCAGGAAGAGAGACAGAGCGAGGTCGTCGAGAAGCTGCGGCGCGTTGAAGACGAAAAAGGTAAAAGAGTGTGTCGGAGGGGGAGGATGAGAAACGGTCGTCGGCAGATGGGCGACGTTGATGAGAGGGAGGGAGGGGGGGGTGGTGATGAGAGGGAAAAGAGAGAGAGGAGGACGAGAGAGCGAGAGATGGAAGGAGAGGAAGGTGGAGGAGATGGAAGGACCGAAAGAGGGAAGGAGGGAAGGAGGATGGGATGGCTGGTGTGACGATTTGCGGCGGCCAGTGGGTTGCTGTGTTTTTCCCGCGGGGGGGGGGGGGGGGGGGGGGTGGGGGGGGAGGGGGGTTCTCTAGAGACTCAGGGAGGCCAGTCAGGGAGACACACAGCGCCTACTCGGGCAGGATACAAGGATACAGTGAGCTGTACCTGCCTATTGCTACCATCACCATCGACTGGAGTCCTCCGTCCTAGGGGACGTCCCCTACAGCAAGGTGCTACTACGGAGTCGATAGTAGCAGTACATCACCTGTAGTAGCGCGCTAGGGGGGTCGTGTTGGGGGGTTGCGTTGCTGCTGGGGGGGGGGGGGGACTGGCCGTGGGATAGGATAGGATGGATTGGGATGAGCTCAAGAGGTAAAGGGGTACACGTCCTCTGCCGCTGCTCGCACTCGTAAATGAAGTATATTGCGGTGTAACGGATACGTTTCTAGGTACGAGTAATCTGTACTCGTACATATACATCGGCGCTCGGGCAGACATCACAACAGGCGGGCCGGCAGATTGTAGGAGAGAGGGCCAGACCCAGAAGCCAAGCTGCCAGTGGAGAGGGGATGGCTGTTTAGTGGGGTCTGGCTGGTACGTGGCCGGGGGTATTGACCAGGGGCAGATTGACGGATTAATGCCGTGGTTGTGTTGACTGGTGGACGGCCATTGGTAAGGCCCTTCCTTGTACGTATTATGGTACGAGTTCTTTTCTTCGTCTGTAATCTGTACGGAGTACCGAGTATGATTACGAGTAAAATACTACTCACATGTAATAATGAGGGTTATACGGAGTACAGGTACGGAGTAGTAGTGTTGATACTGCCAGTATCATCTGTTATTATTATTATTATTGTCGTTATTATTATTATTGTCACTGTTGTTATTGTTGTTGTTGTTATTGTTATTATTATTATTATTATTACTCTCATCATCATCATCCTTACTCCGTAGCGTCACTCCGTAATAGCATGCATGTACTCGTACATAATACTGACTAATACTACGGACCTGCTGCTTCGGTCTTCTACGTATCGTCAACTCCTGTACAGATTCCAGGTACTCCATTACTCCTGTGCAGCTTACAGATTAGTCTGTATGCAGTCTGCAGAGCAGCTCTCTCGGGCTTGCACGTGGTAGCGCCTCAGTGTCGGCTACCTAGACTCTAGAGTCGTTGCTAGTAGCTGGCAATGGTAGCGTTGACTCGTAGCGTAGTCCGTGTAATTACACGTATTACACGAGTAGATAATCAAACTCGTGGGAGGTTCGATTGTTTCCGTTGGTAATGAATCATGTCAATCCACAGGATGCCCGCTAGCTGCAAGTACAGAGTACGGATTGCAGGGGATAAGAAATGGTCGGTCCGCTGTCTCTGGTAATCATACGGAGTGCAGCGTTCTTGGAATACCAGCAGAGGCAGGTTGAGGCGACTACAGATTACGAGTAAGATGTAATACAGATTACTCGTATATAGGCAGGCAATCAACCACCACAACGACGACCGGGCGCCGCAAGCTTAAACGGTCACTACTCATACATGTATATATATATATATATATATATATATATATATACACGCACCTACACGCACACATACACGCACCTACACACACANATATATATACACGCACCTACACGCACACATACACGCACCTACACACACACACACACGCACACACACATATAAATATATATATATATATATATTCATATACGCCTGCACAGATGGCTCTGTATTGATATCCTACCATCGTACTCGTTACTCGTACCGCATACGAGCATGTGTAACATGTACAGAGTCTACGTATATTATCGCACGTAGTCCTGGACCCTGTAATATGTACAGCCTCCTCCGCTCTACGATACGCATAGTATTACATGATGTAGTTTTTCCTCCCCCCCCTTCTAAACCGTGACAACCGTGACAACCGTCGTCAGTGGAGCAAGCAGCCAGCTGGTGGCTGGTGCACGGCAGGATATTAAACCCGTATGATGACTTTGATGATGAACCGGTGGTCAACTGAACAAGAGGATTCATTACGACGTAAATGACAATACTCGTACTCCACATCACATATACTCGTATGCTGGTCTTGCTACCAGAGTAGAGAGATGATGCGAGTGATCATCTCAACAAAACAAAACAAACAAAACAAAACAAAAAAACACGAATCGACCGCAGCGACAGCAATGACAAACCAGTCATAAACGGAGAGATGGAGACGGAGAGAGAGGGATAGAGAGAGAGAGAGAGAGAGAGAGAGAGAGAGAGAGAGAGAGAGAGGAAGAGATGAGCTGACTACCGACGATTTTTTTGATCTGGACATGGCAAGATATCCACCTACGTCGCAATACTAGGGGGTCCGGCTCAACTTCCGCCGTCCGACCCCCATCAGCTTTTTTTTTCCATTTGATTTCTTTCCCTCTTCTTTATATTATTTTGCTTTGCGACCCTTCCCCCCCCCTATTTATCCTATCATCAAGTACTTATCAAATACTACCACTATTACTGCTACTACTACTGCTACTACTACTGCTACTACTACTGCTACTACTACTGCTACTACTAATCACTACTGCTAATACTACTACTAACACTACTACTGCTAGATACTATAGATACTACTAACACTAACACTGCCAACACTATTACTACTACCAACTCAGTGCGTGAGTTGGTAGTACTCCTGAGTTGGTAGTACTCCTACAGCAGCAACCCTGTGGCGGCGATAACCTGTAGCACAGCACTAGACTGATAGCTCCTCCGTACGACGCGATACTTACTACCCGTCTGCCTAACACCGTGAATCCGATGGCAAACCGCCGTAAATCGACACGGATGCCAATCCGTAGTGCTCCGTAATACACCGTAATATCCACCAGTGTTGACTATCAAGCACTAGAATATCCACCCCAAACCCAACTTGAACAACGTCCCCCCACCCCGTCCATGTCCTTCTTTTCTGGAAGCCTGTTCTTTGCCGGGCCTGATACCTCTGATCCTTGCAATGCGACTCACGGTGGTGTGCGAGTATTGCTCGTACGAGTATGTTGATCGACCGTATATTAGCATGCGAGTAGAGAGCTTTGATAATCAGCCAAGCGAGGCTAGCAGCAATAGTGATACTCCTGTAGCGCCACGTGCAGCATTGCCCGCAATCAGTACGAGACATGTAATCATCATGCCCCAGTACCCTTTTCTTCCTCGGAGTCATCCTCGCCTTCCGTCTGGATGCGTCTGCCCTTGACATTCTTCTCGACATCCGGTACTAGGCTCTCAAGGAAGGCCAGGTCCCTTTTTTTTTTTTTTTTTTGCAACGGCTTCTTGTCAGCGGTAATTCCACTTTGTATACGGAGCGCAGGACGGAGACGGAGATGAATCTTACCTTCCGACCAGAGTCACCGTGTTACTCTTCTTGCCCCATCGCGGGTAGCTTCCCACCTTGACGCCCTCGGCCTCTACCTTGGCCGCTAGCTCGGTGAGGTACGCGGCCACGGTGCTCTCGGGCAACGGCGTCGACACCATAATCCTGTGCGTCCCCTTACCCTCGGGGTCGACCAGCCTCGAGGCCAGATGGGGCCTCAGCCCGTCAAGCAGCCTCTGGACTGTTCGGCGCATCAGCTTCCGTCCCTTCTCTCTTACAGGGTAGAGGCCGGAGAGGTGGAGGCTCGGAGGGAAAGGGGGGGGGTTGCTCACACAGACTCGGGATTCCGGGTAGGATATGAATGTTCCTATTCACCACCGCCACGGGAACCCATAGGTCGTCATGCGGGAAGATGAACTGGTCCCTGAGATCGCGCGACTCGTCCGTCGGCAGCTCCGCCATGCGCAGCCTCGCCTTGAGGGTCGGCGACTCCAGGTCGTTCCAGTCAAAGGGCGGGTCGTTGGGTCTGGCCTTGCTGAGCTTCTTCATCTTCTCAAACGTCTCCTGGTGGAGCTTGAGCGGGAGGTTGAATGCCTTAGCCATAGACTGGTATGTGATGTCATCGTGTCTGGGACTGTCAGCGAAGTGGACGAGACGATAAAAGGGGTGGGGGGGTCCGATGCTCACGTGGGACCGATGCCGCCGCTTGCCAAGTGTAGATCGTGTCAGTATGCGCTCCAGTCTCGTCAGATCATCTCCAACCCAAATACCTCGTCACCACAATGTCGTAGCGCTCGCTCATGCGGCGGGCCGCCTCTACAATCTCGCTCTCGTCATCTTCAATGACCTCTATACGCTTGAAGTTCTGGTTTTCCGACTCGGTAAGCCTGGTGTTCCAGACGGCTCCCGACTGGCGATCTGAACCTACTATTCCTTGAGAGAAGCACCACTTGGCCATGTACGCCGAGTTGGTCTACCATTGCGTCGTCAATACAAGTGGCTGCTATGCCGGGTCCAGATTCCGTGGAACCTACATCAACCGTCTGTCGAATGGCATGTCAGGAGCTTGTTCGGAACCTTCATAGAGTTGCAAGGTGGGAAAGGAGAGCCTGGCTGATCTTACCTTGCCGCCGAGAATCTCATCGCCGATAATCAGGCATGCCGCCGTATGGATAGTGCTGCTCCCGCCCATGATGCTACCCGGTATCACGACTGGTCTTCTTCCCGCGTTCGTGCTGGCGAGGGACGGTGAGAGTTGGCGAGTTATCTGTGAGATGCGCGAGAGCATGAGTTCAAGAGCCGAGGGAGGCGGGAGGTATTCCAATCTCGGCAGATGTGAAGATGCTGCTTTCATGTGGGTGACGGTGGGTGGGGGGGGGGGGAGGGGCAAGAACAAAGAGATCGAGTGGTGTAGTCCCCTGGTTTGTCATGACGCCATTGGGTGCTGAGCTGACTACATTGGACACAAAAAAGTAGTCAGAAGACCCGCTCAGGTAGTATGCGGACTTGAGTGCGGGCTTTCTGTCAGCCGGGAAAGCGCCACAGTGTACGGAGTGATACGTAGGTGGGGGGTTGTGTTTCGTTTCGCCGCGGGGCAATCCCGCAGCTTTCCCACCATCACACCAGCAATCTGCCACCTGCGCGCGACAGAAGAGACCGGCCAACATAGTGCCTCTACCAACATGGTATGTCAATTTCGCTGCTTTCTATGTTTTCCATGTTTTATGTACAATGGTGACTAGCCCGGTGTGGGAGGCGATACACTGGCTAACGTTGCGTACCGCGCGCGTGGTAGGCGTCTGAATCTCGACTCTACACCTTCTCGCCCGAGAGCAAGGACCACCTCCGAAAATTTCGCCTCACGACCTCGCGCGCCAAGGGCCCCCAGGCAGTAATATGTAAGTGTCGTGTGACCGACGGAGATGAGACCATACGGACCGGCCCTCCCCCGCTGAACAGATATTCTTTCTATGCAGACCTGATTGATAAGAATACGCACGAGATCCGCCAGGACGAGGACAAGGTCGTGTACAAGTCCCTCGACGAGATTGCAGAGGACCTGCCTGACCACTCGCCGCGATACGTTCTCCTGAGCTATCCCCTCACAATGGTGACGAATACCCGAGAGATCCTTCGCTCCCTCCCTTCTGTTCTGACCTCTCTTGGTGTAGCCGGACGGACGATTGTCGGTGCCGTATGTGCTGCTGTATTACCTCCCTATAACTTGCAACGCCGAGATGCGCATGCTGTACGCCGGCGCCAAGGAGCTGATGAGGAATACCAGCGAGGTGGGGAGGGTGATTGACATTGAGTCCGCTGAGGACCTAGAGGAGATCCCTGAAAAGTTGGAGAGCTAGGCGGCGTATGTTTGTCTTGTAGACCTTCGTCAGGGTGGTTCTTCCTTCCCGGTAAAGAAATATATGCGGCAGACAAAGATTGCACATTCTGTCAGAGGACCCACGTCTCGCCAGAGCAGCGCCCCTCTCTCGTGTAGAGTGACCACATCAATCTATCCCTCCGGGAGCACCTGTCGCTTGTCGAGGCCCATCTGGACAGCAAGGCTCTCGACGACTTGCTTGAAGGCCAGGCAGGCAGGACTATCGGGGAAAGAGTCGAAGAAGCTCTCGCCGTAGTCGCAGGCCATACCAATCCTGGGGTCGAGGGGCACAGCTCCGAGGAAGGGGACATTCATCTCGCTGGCAAGGGCCTTGCCACCACCCGTGCTGGGACGGAAGATCTGGCTCTCACCCTTGCACTTGGGGCAGACGAAGCCGCTCATGTTTTCGGCGAGGCCCAGGATACGGATGCCCGCTTTACGGCAAAAGTCGATCTCCTTGCGGACGTCGAGCAGCGAGACCTCCTGCGGCGTGGTGACGACGACAGCCCCGTCGATGCCGCTCTCCTTGAGGAGAGAGTTGACGCTGAGGTGCTCGTCGCTGGTGCCGGGGGGTGTATCGACGAGGAGGAAGTCGAGCTCGCCCCACTCGACGTCCTTGAGGAATTGCTTGATGATGCCGTTCTTCTTGGGCCCCCTCCAGATGACGGCGTCGTCCCGGTTCGGCAGCATGAATTGGATGCTCATGACTCCCAGGTTGTCCATGACCCACACGGGCGACCATCCCGTCCCGCTGACGTGGATCGTCTCGTCCTCCACACCCATCATCTTGGGGATGCTGGGGCCGCAAATGTCCGTGTCCATGATGCCCACGTTGCTGTCTGGGTTGGTGGCGAAGGCGTGGGCTAGGAGAGATGTGAACGTGCTCTTTCCCACGCCGCCCTTGCCGCTCAGCACGAGAATCTTGTGCTTCACGTCTGCCAGTCGTGCGGACACGGCGGGGATGTCGGGGTCGGGTCCCTTGGGTGCTGAAGCGCAAACGGCCTGGTTGGGACACCCAGCGCACGAGTCCGCCTTGCCGGCCTGCTGTGATTCGGGGCCCGGGCAGTGCTCTGGTTCGGGGGCTACTAGGTCCGGCTTTTGCTTTAGAGGGTTCTTGAAGACGTCTTCGGCCCGCTCAGGCTCCTCGAGCGATGGCGCCATGGTGCAAGCGTGGCTACGACGCAGATCGGGTCGAAGGCGCTGCGGTGCTCTCCCGGATCGTCGCCTTGTGTGATGGTGCGAGAGTGAATGGAGTTCTGATATTGTGGAGAGAAATGTGTATCATCTGCAGATGTATGTTGTGGGTTATCAGAGGCTTGGAATTGACGTTGGGCCTTCTCTCTTCTGGTGGCGAGTTTGGCACTAGCATTAATAATGTTCGGGTCAGCGAGCGAAGCCAGCGACGCTAAACCGCTTGCTTATTAAGTTGAACAGATGGCGGGGTGGATAGTCAATCATGTCTACGAGTAACAACAACGTTGATTTTCTCCTTTTGTCTTTTTTTCTGATGCTTATCATTTTTGTCCGACACTGTTATATTCCGTCGTTATAATCATTAGTTATAACTATCTTCTGTAACGTATTCGTACTTTGTAGAACTCTTCACAAGGCGGAACTCGAGCTATTCTGGCTGCTCGAGTTCCCCAGTCACGTGCGTTGACCGATAATAATATTAATACTAGAGACCTCGACCGTTCTCCAGAGGACGCAGGTGCAACTTCCTCCCACCTTCACCATCAAAGTACGGAGCGCTACTCTGTACCGACTACTATTCCATACATGTAACAGCATTATTACGAGTACTATTACCACCACCATACTTGAGATACTACGTTCGCTCCTGGTATGGAGGCCTACGAGCTGTTATCACTAAAATGCACCATTCTCTTCCATTTCTACCAAATCAATGAGTGTTGCATCAATCACCAGACTCCTGGCCGTCACGCTGCAGATGCCCCTTCATCCATTCGTCTAGGATGCAGCGCCTCCTCCTGATGCCAACATCCTCATGCGGATGGAGCGTCATTGTCTACGGATACTCGCGTTGCATGTAGAGTGCCTGCGTGTCAGCCTGACTCACTGATAGCTTATAGGCTGTCTAGGCCATTCTGCCCCGATGCGAAGCCTCATCGAAGTGGGGGAAGCATTGAAGCGTGCATTTTAGAGGATCCGGTCACATGAAAATGACGGTTTGCACCACCCTGTGAACATGGGAACCAGAGGAACGGTAAATGCCAACCCTTCCTACCGTGTGGCCCGGGCGGCGAACGTCAGGTCAGGCACCTGAGAAGCACGGCTTGTTCAGACCCTATCCCGGAAGATATGATCTAGAGTCATGTAATGTTGAGTGAGTAAAGGCGATGGTAATGATTGCTAGCCTCTGGAATGTGAGAGCTGATATAGTAAACGTGTGACCCCTTTGTAGCATTGTCGCTCTGCATGGTCTCAACGGTGATGCCCTCAAGACATGGTCCGAAAAGGATGGCCACCTGTGGCTGCGGGACTCGTTGCCCGATCACATCCCCAACACAAGCATCTTGCATCTTGCAGACTTCGCCGAGGACTTCCTAGCTCGCCTAATCTATAACAGAGAGCACCCGCTCAAGAGGGATCGCCGTCTCGCCGTCATCTGCCACAGCCTGGGTGGTTTGGTCATCAAGCAGGCTCTCATCATGGCGCGATTGGACCGGCACTGCATACGATTCTACCCCCAGCTGTACATCAAGAATTGCTTTCTTTGGAACGCCCCATCAAGACTCCAGAAGCGTATCGCCGGCTAGCATCTTGTCGCGAATGGTCAACGCTGCTAGCCTTGCAAGCAGCGTGCGCTCTGATTTGCTCGGCGCACTGAAAATCAACTCGCGGCTCTTGGATAGTCTGGCGAGAATGTCGACCGGGATTCTTTCCGACATCTCGCTCATCTCCTTTTACGAGCAGAGATCGCACAAGACGACGGGAACTTTGGTCTGCCTGGCCTCATCTCCCCTGTAATGCACTCATCACATGTGCCTTACATTAAAGCTCGCATTCGAGCAAAGCCTGAAAACCAATAGGGTGGATGGTATTGGTCGTTGAACCACCTTCAGCCATCCTAGGCCTGCCAAATGAGCGGGCTATCCCTGTCAACGAAGACCACCGTGGCCTCAGGCGTTGCTCGCCGCGGAATCCCCATCGATACTTGCCCGCTTGATCCTCATAAGGGACCTAGTAGACAGTACGGAATTCCCCCATCTTATTCGCTGACATGTTCCGCTTAGAAAAGGAATACAGGATCGCCACTAGAGGCCTGTGAAGAAGAATATGACAAGCTACTAGAATACTTGTTCTGTCGATTGCAAGACACTGCAGCTCCGGCACCGCTAGCCGCATCACGGAATATGCAATTGAATCTTGCAGGATCCCACCTTTCAAAGATGGCTTAGATCGCCCGAGCCAGAGCTATTGCTTCTCTCTGCTCCAGCGGGGTTTGGGAAGAGCATCATGATCCGCCACGTAACGGAAGAGGCCCTCGCTGGCCGCCGCATGCAGGGCATGGGGGCACCAGCGGCCGCGGCCGGTGCAAGTATCGGGGCGAGGAATGGGGCCTGGTAAAAGCGGAACGCGAGATAATGCTGGGCCCCCGCAAGCATTCCCGTACATGCCCTCTCCCCGGATCATATACAACTTGATACCCATAGCATTACTCCGGGGACATATCGTGTTGCGCTTGCACGGTTTCTCTACGAAGCCCCGATGAAGGATGGGCAGCAGGCCTCACGCTTCTGAGAAAGCTATGACCAGGCCACGCAGATGCACCAGCGTCATAGGGGATCTAATTGAGAATCGAGAGTTTGGGCAGGAGTCATATCGATACCTACGGTAGCTCTGGCGCCGAAAAAGAAAGAAAGAGAAGGCCACGATGGCAGCGGGCACATGCGCTTGTTATGATATACCGGATAGCGGGGTGGTATATGTTTAGCTCTGTATTATTATTATGGCACGAACGGGTAATCAGCACGCACGCGGGCGACGAATGGTGGGGGGTCCCGGAACATCTCGACATATGCACGTTCGGCTCCGCACTCTAGTTTGCACATACATTCCCATCATTGCCGATCTCTTTCCATCTATTCACCTGCAAGACCTCCTGCTGTAGAGAGGAGAAAGCATTGCGTCCACGACCAGAAGGGAAGCCCAGAAAGAAGGGAAGAAGAAAGGCACCAACATGTCGGCCCCCATCACGGTCATCGTATCATCCAAGAACCCCACCAAGATCAGAGCTGCCGAGGAGGGCTTCGCGCAGCTCCTCCCGGCAACATACCACGTGCGCGGCATCAGCGTCGCCTCCGGCGTGCCCGACCAGCCCTTCTCCGACAAGGAGACCCTCCTGGGCGCCGTGAATCGCGTGCAGAACGCCAGGGCTGAGGAGCCCGACGCCGACTACTGGGTCGGCATCGAGGGTGGGGTGCACTTTGAGCTGGACGGCGGCCCCATACAGTCGTTCGCCTGGGTCGTCGTCGCTGGGAAGGATGGGCGGGTGGGAAAGTCGCGCACGGCGACGTACTACCTCGCCGAGGAGACGGCCAAGCTGCTGCGCGCGGGGATGGAGCTGGGACACGCCGACGACGTCATCTTTGGCGAGTCGAACTCCAAGCACAAGAGCGGTTCGGTCGGGCTGTTGACGGACGACGTCGTCACTCGTACGGGGTACTATATTCCCGCTGTTGTGCTGGCTCTTATCCCGTTCAAGAACACTGCCTTGACGTTTCAATAGATACGCGTCCCATCTTCACGGATACTCGTTGATGGACTAGTGCCGTTTCTTCTCAGGCGTCAAGCTGAACCGTATCGCGAGTATATATATAGTCGGGGTTCCCATTATTATTGGTACAAGTATTATCAGTACAAAGGGAATTGAGGAATGAATGAGAGTCCAAATGACTGTCGATGAGTTGTGGAAGCAGGAAATTCCTGAGTATTAAGAGACCAAAAAAAAGAGAGAGAGCCAGTAAAAGAAAAGGAGGAAAATAGAAAAAACTAGGTCCTAGAGGGAGTCGAACCCTCGCTGGCGGAATCAGAATCCGCAGTCATAACCGTTAGACCATAGAACCTCTAGAAGAGCCAGGTCATCTGAATGTAGAAGTGGCTCAGTCTATTTTGCATTATATTCCCCTCCGCTGCGGGGGTCCTGCTCGCTCCACTGAGCTGCCACTAATACGACCTCCAGAGTTCTGTCAAAGTTGAAGCGTGAGATGTCATGTCATGGCAAAGTTTTGAATTGAAGGGCCTACAAATTTTCTTCATCTTTTTTTTCTTCTCCTTCTTTTCTCTTCTCCTTGTTCTTACAGCTAATTACCGCATCTCCCCCGCAAGCGACTTGCCTACATCTTCTGCATTTCTATGTCTGGGGCGCCAACTTGTTTTTTTCTTCCTTCTCGTTTCACTCAAATCACCCCACCTTCCAGCAGGGTCCCCTACCCACCTAATTTTTTTTCCTCTTTTATCTCGGCGATACGGATTATCGGAGGAGGGGCAGATTTCCTAAAAAGAAAACGCTTCTCGTTTACAACGTGCAAACCCTTTTCCATTGTAAAAATTATCGCATATCAAGGGAGAATTGAGAAAGCGAAGAAAAGAAAAAACCATGGCTCCCGCTGCAGACTCCCCCACAGAGACTTCGTCTTCGGTCTTTACCACCATCGCCAGCCTGCGCGAGAGCCTGTGCTCTGAGGAGGCGGCGCTGTCGCTCCGATTCCGGGCCCTCTTCTCGCTCAAGCATGTTGGGCAGACGTCAGAGGACCCCGCGGTAGTCACCGCCGTCATCGATGCCATCGCGGCGGCGCTGTCGTCCCCGTCCGCGCTCCTCAAGCACGAGCTCGCCTACTGCCTGGGCCAGACCAACAGCGACGCGGCCATCAAGCCTCTGAGCGACGCGCTCTCCGACCTGGACGAGGACGTCATGTGCCGCCATGAGGCCGCCGAGGCCCTGGGCGCCCTGGGCTTCACCGAGAGCCTCAACCTGCTCAGGAAGTTCCGCGACCGCGAGGGCGAGTCCGTCGTCATCACAGAGACGTGCGAGATTGCCATCGACAGGATCGAGTGGGCCAACTCCAAGGAGAGGCAGGCCGAGAAGCTGCGCCAGAGGTATGCTTCCAACTAGCCCCCCCACACACACACCCTTCCTTCTATACCCTCCACCTCCCTGCCTTACAACCTGATCTTGACTTGCTTTGACTAAAAAAAAAATCAAAAAAAATCAAATGGAAACAGCGACTTTGCTTCCATCGACCCCGCTCCCCCGATGCCCGAGACAAACACCACAAAGTCGGTCGAGGATCTCGGCGCCGCCCTCATGGACACGTCCAAGCCCCTATTCAAGCGCTACCGCGCCATGTTCGCCCTGCGTGACCTGGCCTCCCCTCCCGACCTGCCCACGGCCGTCCCGGCCGTTCAGGCCCTGGCCAAGGGCTTCTCCGATGAGTCCGCCCTCTTCCGTCACGAGATCGCCTTCGTCTTCGGCCAGCTGTGCCACCCCGCCTCAGTAGACGCCCTCACCAAGGCCCTCAGTGACGTCAACGAGGCCAGCATGGTCAGGCATGAGGCTGCCGAGGCTCTCGGCAGTCTAGGTGACGAGGAGGGTGTCGAGGACACTCTCAGGAAATTCCTCAACGACGCCGACAGTGTCGTCCGTGATAGCATCATCGTTGCCCTCGACATGGCTGAGCACGAGAAGAGCGCCGAGGCCGAGTATGCTCTGATTCCCGACGCTCTGACTGCTACGGCGTAGACCATTTTTGCTCTTCTTTCCTTCGTTTTCTTTCTTGCTTTTGATTGGTTTAGAATTGAATAGGCTAGGGTGTCACAAAAAGGGTTATGGAAAGGGACTCGAAAAAGTTTACGATCAATGAATAATGTTCTTCTTCTTCTCTCGCACGTATGCATCCTGCATTGCCAAGCGGTGTGCTTGGGACCTCTTGAGTATCACGCATATGCCAACGCGCCAGTAGACATCAAAGGAAACGCATCGAGACTTCCGGTATGACTAGTAATACTGCAGGTCAGGTCAATAAGTGGGCTAAGAATACTGACCGGGGCTATCAATCTACACCGTCGGCCATCTCAAAAGAGGATAAGTTCAGGTATCGGGACGAGGGGAATAAGAAGAACAGGGTAGAATGTTGGTCGCATGTCAAGCGTGATGGTGCCTATAAAAGGACGGGAACAAGCTTCTCTGTCTCTTTAACTGACACGAATCACTCCTGCTTAAGTGATATCATTTTATTTTCCCTGTTATCCACTTTGGGTTGACATGAACCAAGGTTTCGGATAATACTCTGTTTATGTGGATGAATGTGTCTACGAGCACATACAATCTGTAAACCTGGCTGTATTTCTTCTCTTCACCTTTGCCATGTAATCTGTATTATCGGGGGGTAATATGCTTGCCGGGTAAGTACGAGCAAGGACAGCTGATGCTGCCACCACCACCCGTGAAGCCGTCGCTGTCTACAGCGATAAGATAAAAAAAGAAATTTCAGAGCGCGAGATCGACCAGGTACGTACAGACATACATAATATTAATACATGTACTCGTAATCTGTATACTCCGTACTCCGTACAGATTATTACAGTGGCCGTAGTATTACAGAGTATCATCACCACAGAGGGCTAATGTTAATATAGCGTTGATTGGCCCCGTAATCGAGAAACCTACCTGTTAACCCCCATACGCCGTAACCAGGCGGGTGAAGGTACGAATATTACAGTTGCGCCGTAATAACATGCATGGTAGGCTGTAGCCGCGCATCTTCCCAAGCTTCCATCTTGAACGTGCCAACTTTCACTCTGCAAGCAACCCCCCCCCTCCCGGGCTATGGCACCCACGACAATCGCTTGAAAACACGTCACGGCTAAACACAGACCGACACCGATATAAATCATACCCCGTCTCGCGCTCCCGCACAGCCTCTCTCCGACTCTGAGCCCCAACCGTTTCCGTCTTCGATGCGACTTTGGGCGAATGCTAGGTCCCCCGGATCAATCATGCAGAATCGCGACCAGTCCTAAGCGCAGAGCCGACTCCGTATGGTCAACATGCATCAACCAGGGGCAAACGGGACCCCGAATGGGGCCTATGCCCATCACCAGATGCACGCGTCGCATCGTACAGCGCCCGACCGAGGCCGTCCCGACACCTCACGGCCGCTCTCGTTTCGCGAAGCTCTCCCGTACTCTCCCCAGACGACGACGCTCCCTTTCATACCTGGTACGCTGCGCTTGCGCCCTCCTTGTCGCGTCGCCGATCCTGTATCGCATAGTGCGGCTCTAGATCTGGCGGTTGACTGCTCATCTGACGCTTGTTTCTTTGTTGTGGCAGATTTGATACCGACGCCGATGCTGGGATCTGGGTCGTCTGCTCTTTCCACGGCTGGGCTCCTTCCCGTCAACGAACTCGACAGTCTCAACAGGGAAGCCGCGACCCATGGCCACCTCTCTAAAAATGGAAAGCAGGCCCTCGAGCATGTCCTTCACGACTTGAAGCTTCCGCAACGGACGAAATAGTAAGCTCCATTCTCCCCATGTCGTCCAGCTCTTCCATCTTGCGTCTTGTGCCCTGCCACTGCTGACCACCGAGACAGCAAATTCACACCAGTCCCGATGCATGCCGCTGCGTCTGTTCAGCAGGCATCTTCCATAGCGGCCGACCTCTCGCCCTGTGCCAGAACCTTCTTCGACAAGGTTGGCGGTTACTTCAAGGATACGAGGCCGCCGACTGCAAGCCCTATATCCAATGGCCCGAAGCAGGAAAAGATCAAGCTTGAGTCGCCCGTCGTACCCAACGCGTACCGACCAGATCAGCACCAGCATCAGCACCAGCATCAGCACCAGCATCAGCAACAGCAACAGCACCAGCAACAGCACCAGCAACAGCAACAGCAGCAACGGCCCCCGGGCAGTTCACAGGCCAATACAGTAACCCAATCTAGGGTCGAGGTCTCCATACCAGCCAAGAACGCTCTCGACCGCTCTGCATATGCCGATCCTGGGCAGCTGGCCCAACCTGAGCCCGTGGTGAATGAGCCTATTGCCCAACAGTTGCCGCCGGATCCACAACGGCAAGCTTCAGTGCAATCGATGCAACCCGTGCTGGCTGCCAATAACGCGTTCAGCATCAACCTCACCGCTCCAAGTTTCGGCCGCGATCAGTATGTCGAGGTCCCCTCGGCGGTGGACGGACCTCACACCCTGTCCCGTATCAGAGAACGACAAGACGTTCAGATCAGTGAAGGATTACTAGGCGAGACTCTCGACCAGCGTCAACGCGCAGACTCATCGCTGAATGAGCTCCGTCGACGGACGGACATGATCAAGAGAGCCGTGCGTGGCCTGTTCGAATCTGAGCCTGGCTTCGATCACCTCGTTACTCTCAATGCGGATCATGAGCCCGCTATTACTGGTGACGAGCATAAGAAGATGTATACGGCCATCCAGAAAGTCATCTCGCTCAGTCGCTTCGACCAGGTCCCTGTCGATGACCTCACCCAAATTCTCCGCCTGAGCGAGACAAGCCTCAAGGATGCCCTCGCTCTTGATATTCAGGTCGACAAGAACTGGGACGAGACGTCTGTTGAGTTCTGGATCCAACAGTTGCCCAAAACGGACGCCGCCATCCGAGCTTCGAGGACGAGCCTGCGAATTCTCACCGGTGGCAGGGAGGATCGCCAGCTGTACTCGGAGGGCATCATCGAGAACAGCATCAAGGTCTTCCAGAAGGTTGCCGACGATGTAATCATGCCACTCGTCGAGTTTCGCAACTCTGGTCCCTCCGGAAGCGCCTTCAAGATCCTTGCCAGGTACAAGAAGGACATATCCGGCATCTTCGTCGGCTGTCAGAAGCTTCTGAGCATGCTTGCCGAGCTGGTCTCCAAGGTTCAGCTCACCGATCTCTCGCTCAACACCCTCGAGTTTGTCTCGTCCAATCTCATCTTTGTCGAAAACGCCTACTACGAGAAGGACTCCATCGCTGGAGTGCAAAAGTTCGACGGAATACGCTCGGCAGCCATGGATACTCTCTGCCAAATCTTCCTGGTCAAGCCTGAGCAAAGGCAGGGCATTCTGAACGAAATACTGACGTCGCTCTCCAAACTCCCAGCCGGCAAGCAGAGCTCGAGGCAATTCAAGCTGTCTGAAGGAGGCAGTGTCCAGCCCGTATCAGCGCTGGTGATGCGGCTGGTGCAAGCCAGCGCGGCCTGCCCTGACAAGTCCAGTGAAGACCGCCGCTCCGACATGATGCGAGCAATCGAAAACGACTCGGAGGGCGGTGCCGATGAGCTTCAGGCGGCCCCATCCAAGAAATCCAGAGCGACATCATCCATCGATTCGGAGAGCCAGGGAGCAGAGCAACCAGATGTTGCAATGCAGGACCTCGGCCTTCTCATCCAGCCACTGGGCGAGGACGCTCAGCGGAATGCATCTCTCGTCATCAACTTCCTCGTGCAACGAGCCGCAGGATCAAGCAAGTCGGGAGAGAGCCCGTACCGCAACCTTCTGGATCTCTGCGTCGATGACTTTACAGTCTGCCTGGACTCCCCAGACTGGCCGGCTGCCGAGCTCATCCTTCGCTGCCTCATGTCGTCGATGATTATACTGTTCGAGGGAGACAGAACAGCTGCTCCTGTGAAGAACATGGCTCTGGAAGTTCTTGGCAATATGAGTGCTGCGATCTCTCGCCTTCGTTCACATGTGAAGAAGATGGCTGCTTCTTCCGAGGGCACCGACAGCGGCGGCCTGTCAAACTTCCTTTCTACCCTTGCCAGCCAGGTCATCGACAAGGAGAGCCGGCTAGACCTCGTCCTGTCCTGGACCGGCCCCTACCGCGTTGTCCTGGAGTCCCTCCAATCACGGGGGGGGAATAGCGCTCACCTAGCCGGAGCTTCGTCGTTCATAATGGCAAGCTGGGCCAACCGCGCCCGGGCGTACTTCGATAACAGCGCAGATGACGACGAATATCGCTACCGCGAACTCGGACGGATGGCTTTCCGGCTGCGCATGATGGTGGAGGATCGCACCTGGCTCTCCAGTCAATTCGAGTTCAGCACCGTTTCCCCGAACCAAGTGAAGTTGGCATACTCTATTCTTCTCCTGGGCTCACCACTGTGCGAAGCCTTCGAGAGGATGCTGGCCATATTGCTACGTTCCATGACCAGTGACCAGGCAACGGTCCGCAGCAAGAGTCTGAAGAGCATCAACTCGGTTCTCGAGACGGACCCCTCCATCCTAGATGGCAACTCGACCGTCGTGGACCGCATCCTCGAGTGCTCTAGGGACCCGTCGCCCCAAGTGCGTGAGTCCGCTCTCAGCCTCATTGGAAACTGTATTCAGATGAGGCCAGCCCTGGAAGAATCGCTCACGCAGCCCATCATGGAGCGAGTCTCCGATGCTGGAGTTTCGGTGCGCCGGCGTGCAATGCGGTTGGCCCGCGACATCTACCTCCGTAACCGTGACAAAACCCTCCGAAGCAACGTTGCCAGCGGCTTGCTCCGCCGTGTCACCACGGACCTCGACGACAGTGTGCGAGAAGCTGCTCGGCAGATGGTCGAAGAAATCTGGTTCGTCCCTTTTTACCAGATGGATGATACGGCAGTGTTCCAAACTCTTCTCGCCGAGCACACCGCCCTCATAATTCGCACGGTCAAGAGCGGAGGCATGGATACTACGCTCGATAAAGTCTTTCAGTCCATTCTCAAGGGCCCGGAAGGCAAGCTTGCCACGGGTCCATACTCCGTCTGCTCCAAGCTAGTCTCCAACATGTTTGGCTTCATCAACAACCCCCCCTCTGATGACCCCACTGTGCCGTCTGGACGAGAAGCGTTGCACGTGCTCACCATATTTGCGAGGGCTGAGCCGAAGCTCTTTACATTCGAGCAGGTTCGACTCCTCAAGCCCCAGCTGGCCAGCGCCGACGTCAAGGACCCAGAAGACCTGAATGCGTTCCGAGCCGTCGTCATTATACTCAAGTGTGTTCTTCCACAGCTGTCGACGGTCCATACGGAGTTCATAAACGAGCTCAAGACGGCGCTTCTCCCCAAGATGGGACAGGTCGACGGCCGTACCACACTTGAAGAGCTGGCCGCCTGTGTTCGTGTCGTTCTCGATCTGCTCAAGAACCCGCAGCCGGTTCTGTCCCTTGGACGGTCCGTCTTGGTCGGCGTCCACAAACTTGGTCAGATACCAAGGCAGCCTGGTGCCCCACCTGTTCCCAAGGGCTCATCGGTCAATATCCTCAATCATCAGGAAGGCCGGAAGCTCAAGGCCTACTCCACCCTGCTTGGAACGATTGCTCTGCACTTTGAACTTGACTCCCACCTTGATTTCTTCAAATCCGTCTTCAGTGACTTCAAAGGAGACTCGGTGGCGCGTCTCATGGTCGATAAGCTCGAGCCGTTTGCGAGTACGGATCAGACTTTTGAAGTACGCAAGGCGGCCGTCGAGGGCATAGCTACTGTCTGCCAGGCCTGGCCTCGTAACTACACCATCCCCAAGGTGTGGGCGCTCTTTCAGGGAGCCTTCAGGGACCGGGACCAGCAGCTGGAAGGCATCATCCTCAGGTCATTCAAGGAGTTCTTGCTCACGGAGGAGAGGCGTTCCGAAGCCTCGGCCAAGGGGGGTGGGGGGGACGAGAGGAAGCCACTGACTGTCATGGGTGGCACAAGCTACGACGATGTCGCAAGCGCCACGACCCAGCGGTTTCTCAAGGATATCACGCGGATCTCGCTAGGTAGCCAGGATGCGCATGCGTTGACGGCCCTGGAGGTGCTCGGCAGCATCAACCGGCAAGGTCTCACTCACCCCAAGGAGACCGGTGTCACACTCATCACGCTGGAGACGTCGTCGAGTAAAGCCATCTCCGAGCTGGCGTTTCGGGAGCACAGGGCTCTTCACGAGAAGCACGAATCCACGATCGAGAGAGAGTATACCAAGGCGATGCAGTCAGCCTTCGAGTACCAGCGAGATATTGTCTCAGACACGCGGGGTGCCAGGGGGGAGCCGCCCCAGTCCAAGCTCCACAACATGATGGATGTGCTCAAGATTAGCAAGATGAAGAACCGGCAGCGTCTCTTCGAGAGGGTGCTCGGGCTTCTGGATTTTGATCTGGCCACGCTGGACGCATCCCTGGAAGTGCCGCATCACATGGATTTCACCCGCTTCATTGTCGAGAACATGGCATTCTTCGAGTACCAGACCATTGGCGAGCTGCAGACTGGCGTGCGTAAGATGGAGCAGCTCTTTACCGGCATCGGCGCCACAGTAGCCCAGGCTATCGACTCGGAAATATTCAACGTCAGGGTGGAGAGCGTCGACGAGGCGCAGATGCAGATCCAGCAGCAGCTGAATGGCGAGGGCCAAGATGCCGGGCACTTCCTGCCGCCTCAACCTTTGGTCGACCCCGCCAGACTCCGCCAGCTGTCAACGGCAGCCATCACGCTACTCCTCATCTGGGAGACGAGGACGTACCTCCGCCGACTGTACGGCATGGGCACGGGACGCAATGACAGCAAGGCCAAGATGCAGTCCAAGGACCTCAACAAGACGCCAACCAAGACACAGGGCATCCACTGGGACAAGTACTGGGACGAGGTGTCGTCTCTGCCCAACGGCCTGGCATCCCCGGAGGCCATGACGCAAAAATGCAAGGCCCTTGTCGAGCTGATGAACGTGGACAATGAGCTGCAGGTGGCCGAGGAGGAAGACGACCTAGACATGGAGTCGGACGGCACGCCCAGCGAAGGCAATAATGAAGAGGAGGAGGGCAGAGGCCGTAAGAGGAAGCTCAACTCGACGCCAGGTGGACGCAAGAAGCGCGCCCGCTCTAACTCACAAGCCAATAAGCGGGGCGGATCCGTCGTCAAGGCTTCCGCCGCATCATTCGACGAGGATTTTGAGCCGGAAGTCGACTGGTTCTAACTGACCCCGAGGCCCGAGGCCACACACTTTTATTTGCTTTACTACTATGGAGAGGGAGAGAGAGGCGGGGGAGATGATGAGATGATGCATGAACATGTGCAATTAGCTAGTCTGAACCGGAGTGTTTTAGAGCTATATAGACAGCTATGGGAGGAGGCGTTTCTTATTTCGAATTCGGGGAGGATTTTCAATGGAAAGCTTTCCAGTGGAGAGGAGGCGGCGTGCATCTAGACCGAGGCAAAAAAAAAGACAGAAAATGGCGTTTTGGGAACGGAATGGAGAGGAGTCGATGAGCAGCTCTAGGCGAGCATTGTACTCTGGGGATTTGCTCTTTTTTCTTCAACTCATTTTTCAACAGAGCCATCTTTTTTTTCCAGTTTTCTTTGTACTCTTATATATTAACAATCATGACTCTTTATTTCTCCTTCATCTCTTCCCCCCCCGGTTCTATGTATGGAATACATGGTGACATTGTTATATACAAAAAGGAATCATTACATCCAGACTTGTTCTTCTCTGTCCTTCACTTTCCTTGGAAGGACTTTGGAGTGCCTGGACCGAGACTACTATGTTCAGCCTGGACACTACCCCTCCTCACAAAGGACATGGGACTGCCCATCCTCATACCGGATGTGGAGCCCATTGCTGCTGCTGCTGCGGCAGCCAAGGCGCCACCCCCCGACACTGATGCTGATGGCGGTCCCGGCCAGATGCTGGGACTGTTGTTGCTGTTGCTATTGTCGAGTATACCGGGTGGTAGACCGAGGGTAGGTATACTAGCTTCCGGGACGGCGTCGAGATGGGCGGCGGCGACGGCGACGGCAGAAGCAGACAGGTTGGTGCTTGTGGGGGTGGCAGGTGCGATGGGGGGAGGGGCGGCGCCGCGCTCGAGGGTGTCCCTGTAGAATTCCTCCAGGGCGACGGGGTCGCTGCAGAAGGCCAGGAGGTCGTCTTTTATGGCTAGGGAGTCCGCATCCGCAGGGGTGGGCGGGATGGCCGAGGCTGTGGGCTTCAGGGAGGGGGACATGGCGTATGCGGCCTTCATCATGGGGGACGACATCGGCGTCGTGTCTGCGGGAGCATAGGCGGGGGGAGCAGGAGGAGCAGGAGGAGCAGTGGGAGCAGTGGGAGCAGGGGGGGCGGGGCTGCTGAGGGATCCGGTGGAGATGAGACGGGAGGCGGCGAGGTGGGGCTGGTCGGGGCCGGCAGGGTGCATGCGGATCTGGTCGCGGGTGTTGGAGGCGCGGTTGTTGTAGAGACGGTTGGCCAGGACGAGGATGGTGCCGTCGTCAGTTATCTGGGCGACGACGACGCCGGTGCGGTGGATGAACTGCGTGTACCTGTAGTCGGGCTTGCCCCACGAGTAGTTGACGTCGACGGTCGAGGGGAAGCCGCGCGCGGCCTCCAGGTCGAGGACGAAGTCGAAGCGCCGCAGCAGGGCGATCTGGTAGTATTGCCTGTTGCTGTGGGGGGACATGGTGGGGTCGTAGAGCGGCGGGGCCGATGACGAGGCCGAGGCGAAGGGGGGCTCGAGCGACGGTGGCGGCACGGCCAGCTTGATCTCGAAGGGCTTGCGGAACGGGTTGGTGTCGCCTATGGCTGCCGCCTCGCGGATCGGTACCTCGACCAGCCGGAGGCCGTACTGGCCTGCCTCGCGGGCCCACGACTCGACAGCGTCCTCGATTAGCTTGGACGTGGCGTTCATCCACTCGATGCGGATGTGATAGCAGTTGTCCGGGTTGTGCAGCCGGTCGTAGTGCAGGTGCACGTGCTCTGGCCGGTACGACTTCTTGCGGTGGTCCACGTCGTACCGTATCACCTTGCTGAGGTCGACACGCGGCCTCCTGACGTTACCGGCCGCGGCCGCGGCCGCGGGCGGTACGCTGCGTTTGCTGTTCTCCCTCACGGCTGACATGGTCGGTGTCCGCGACGAGGAGGTGGGCGACCTGTCCTCGCCCGCGGTGGATGCCTGTCCGGGCCCGAGCCTGGGCGAGTCCCAGGCGGCGGCGGTGCCGCTGCATCCGCCCTGGCTCTGAGTCTGACTCTGTCCCGGGTTCTGTTCCGCCACCGGTGTCGCGGGAACGGTTGGGGGCTCTTTCCGGCGGGAGCCAAACCACCCGGGCAACGGCTTGGCGTACTCTCCGGCGAATTGGTAGAAGTAGTTTCCGTCACGGAACTGGTGGCGCTTCTCGACGTGGACGAACAGACCTCCCTCGCTAGGCTTACCGTCGTCGTCGTAGACCACCATGAGGCGGTTTCCGAGGGCCTCGGCGTCGTCGCGGCCTTCCAGGTCCTCAAAGTTGTTGAGCAGCCACGTCGTCATGTCGGATCCGATGAACGAGTTCTGATGCAGACGCAGATGCCACCTCCTGTTGCGCAGCGGCACGCCCCCCTGTTCCACAGGCTGCTGCATGGCCTCGGCCAGTGCGGCCAGATTGCTGTTCACCGTGGACTTCTTGAACCGCTCCAGGCTGTTGACGAGATAGCCCTTACCGGTGGCGCCAGCTTCGAGAAAAGGTAGCGTCTCGAGCTCGGCTGAGACCACGACCGACGGGTCTTCGGTCTTGTATACGATATCGAGGGGGCTCGGGTTGGCGGCACGGCGCCTGTGGTGGCCGCTGTTTTGGTTATTGTGACCGCCGCCGCCGCCGCCGCCGCCGCCATCGCCCGTCGATAGATATCGCCGCTCCGACGGAGGCACGTACCGATGCTTCTGCCACAGGCGGGCCAGCTTCTTGATGCCCTCGATGCGCACCTCCTCCGGGTTGTCGCCCGACTGGGGTTTGGTGTTGGAGTATGTCTTGGACAGCAGGGGGATGAGCACGAAGCGTGCCCTCCAGAAGCGCAGCGACTCCATCATCTCATCATGGTGTCCCGCCAAGAAAGTGTCTATGGTGTTCCAGTTGCGCTCCTGGTTAGCCGACCATATGTCAATGTGCCGCGTCCTGTAGCTGTCATCGAGGAGGGTGCGGATGGCCGGCCTGTACGCGGACGTGGACGACGGGAGGCCGCCACTTTGCGGGCCTGACGACGTCGAGATAGGCGGCTTGCGCACGTGGATGTTGATCTCCACCTCCGTGCCGTTGACGCACGAAAGCTCGTGGATCGTGTTGCCCATGGACATGAAGACGCTGGTGCCGTCCTCGAGGGGCTGGTCGCGCGACAGGATGTCGGCAATCTTCATCACCTTTTGCCCAAAGGCTTTGGCCACGGCCGGCCCCACCACCACCTGAAAGCCCTGGGAGAAGCGCAGGCCGATCAGGTCCATCATGAACTTCTGGCGCGTTCTCGGTCCGTCGGAAAGGTCATCGTCCGGGTTCTGGTCCACGTTATACGGGTGTCGCTGGTACTCGGCATCAAACTGCGACTTCGTCGGGAAATACTCAGTCGTCAGCGGCACCGACGCCGGACAGCACAGCGCCTTCCACTTCTGAACTTTCATCTCCGACGTCTCGGGAAAGACGTGCTGCCACCTGCTATATAGTGCCGTGTCGTCTATCCGGCTCTTCTCCGGGTTGGACGGGTTGAGCAGCGTCAGCCACGGCGTGATGGCCGTCGTTGGAGACAAATTCGTCGGTAGGTCCGGGAACACGCCGGCCCGCAGCTTGTTGGTGTACACCCTCTGCGCATCCTCTGCACGCAGCGTATCCGAGTGCTCCACGTCCCGGTTATCCGGCCGCTTGCTTCCACGGAACGCCAGCGCGGGGGCTGGCTTGACCGTCAACCCGTATCCATCATCATCGTCGTCAGCAGCTGCGTCGGGACGGGACTGGCCGGCCTTGGTCGTGATGGGGATGCTCGGGGTCGATGCTATGTCCTCCAACGTTCTGAGCCCGCCGGGGGCAAGGCTGCCCTTCTCCTTCATCTGTGCCTTGACCGATATCGACGACGACCGGCTCGCAATCGTCTTTGGCGACGAGGAGCCCAGCCGCGACAGGGGACCCGCCACCGATCTGTTCTCTGCCGTCGACCTGTCTGACGCGTTGACGCTCTCCACCTTGACCTCGGCCACGGTGGCTTTTGCTGCGGAGATTCCGAAGCCGCGCTGGCCAAGGCTGATCTGGCGCATGATCTTGGGCTTCTTGGTCGGGGATGGCGGCATTCTGGAGTTAGCAGCATTGGAGGAGTTTCGAGGTCGTGCCGTCGCATTCGTCGATTCCTGCGCGACGATGGGCCTGTCCAGCTCGGCCAGGGTGGTAGAGAACTTCCTACCGGGCCGCAAGGTACTCTTCACCTTGGTGTCTGGGAGCGAAGTGCCAAAGAGCTTGGACTCCTCGGTAAGTTGCCGCCTCGTCGCGTCCTCGATGTCGTCCGCCAACCTGGATGGGCGGGGCAGACGTTTGATCCGTGGCAGTCGGGCTCTGGTGTCATCGAACTCCTTGAGCTGCTTCCACAGAGACGGCTCCCCGGGCCTGACGAGCCTGTCGGGATTGAACCGCTGGAACCCGTAGACGTGATCGAAGAGGGTATCCGGGATGCGGCGATTGGCGAGGTATATGGGGGAGTTGTCGAGGGCAGGACCGGTGCGGCGCAGTTTGGGAGAGAGCGGCTCGAGGGCCTGAGTGGGGAAGTTGGGGTCGGCCTGGAGTGGTTGGGTCTCGATCTCGTTAGTCTCGAGCACGCTCCTCATCTGCAGGTCGTACATGCGGCAGCGGATGGTGAACTCGTCCTCATCGTCGCGCTGGACCTCGTTCGACACGGACAGTGCTATGCCTGCATAGGACAGGGCCTCCTCGGACGCGCCAGTCCAGAAGGACACGTGCACCCAGTGCGGAAGGGCGAAGCACCACTCCTCGTTGGATCTCATGCTCGAGATGGGTGAGTCGCCGTGCTTCGCAAGGCTGGACGACTTGGAGGGAGAGAAGGACTCGGACATGGACTGGAAGCTCCCGACAACAGGGGTGTGGTAGGCCGGGGTACTGTCCCGGCTCTGATAGGACTTGGACAGGTTGGCCTGGCGGCTGTGACCGCCGCCCCTGTCGTTGGAGGAGGAGAACTGGGGGTTCCGGTACTTGAAGAGGGGCACCGAGTGCAGCGGCATCCTCGGCAGGCAAATGAGGTCGATGCCTATGCCGTTGCCGACCATGGCTTCCGTTGTCCGCCGCAGCGTCTCGTAATCGACCTCGAAGACTCCCGGGCCGGGTGTGATGACGATGATGGATATGCCGGTGCGGGTCAGGTCTCGGTCAATGTAGTCGTACGAAAACTGGGTCGAGGCCAGTTGGATGGCCTCGAGAACGTTCCCGTACATGGCCAGGGAGGTCTCTGCCTTGACACGGTTGGTAGGTATGTCCTGGGGAGCGTCACCGTCCTCGCCCTGCTGTTCGAAGCACTGGCGCACTCGCTGATGATGCAGACTAAAATCTCGGCGGAAGTAGCTAAACTCCTTCTTGAGCTGGTGGAGGATTGTGGTCCACTCGTTGCTAGCCATGTCGCTGACGACGACGCGGTAAAAGTCCTTGTAGGGCCTCCTAGCGCCCGTGGGCTGGATACCGGTGTAAAAGTCGTCGGCGAGGACGTTGGAGGCGAGGTCCGTGGCCAGACCGGTGTCATACTCTACGCGCGCGAACAGGACTATGCTGACGAGATGCTTTGCTTTAAGGGAGGCCCATCTCTTGAACAGGGCGGGCAAAAAACCGTTGACAGCCTTGTTGAACATGATCTCACCCGAATTCTCCGAATCGAAGTCCCACATCTCGCGGGCCATCTGGATGAAGATTGTGAACCTAGCCGACTCGCTGCGGAAGATGGGCCGCGTGTCCCTGGTGAAGAAGCCCGAGTGGACGCGGCGCCCACCGACGAAGATGGCCGAGACTTGGGCCTTTATGGTGCCCATGAAGAGGATGGACTGGCCCTTGTAGAGGGAGCGCTGCGTGAGCTCGCCCACCGTCATCCTCCAGAGGTCGGAACGCGAGAGGTACTGGTCCTTGAACAGGAGCTCGACGTGCGTCGCCTTGATGGCGGGGTTGTCCTCGTCAATCTACCAAACGTCAGCGTTTCCAGTTCCATGCCGGATGCATCGGTCAGCCGCTTAAAGCTTACCGGACTCAGCAAGACATGTGAGCTTTTCCTCATGCCAAAGGCATCGGCAATGTGTTTGGGTATGCTGATGTCGACATCGGGATGGCGGGCCTTGACGTCCTTGGGCATCTCTGACGAGACAAAGACGTAACGGTAGCAGTACACGTCCTTTTCGGGGAATCCATATCCGCTTTCGGGCCTAGAGCCTCCGGTGACGGTCGACTTGTGAAGGCCAGTGTAGGCCGTGGACGGATCGCCCTTGATGGCGGTGATGGCCAGGAGCGAACCGGGCTCGAAGTCGGATCCCAGGCGGTCAAAGTTGACGAGGACGTCATCCTTGAGGTATCCATCATTGACGACGATAGTGCAGTATCGCTCGCGGGGCTGGCGGTGGTGGCCGTGGTGACCATGGTGGTGGTGGTGGTGGTGATGGTGGTGCGACTCCTTCACGGTCGAGTGCGTCGACTCGCTCCTGGGCGACGAAGCTGAGTCGGTGGTGATGGACAAGGGTCGGTCGGGCCTGGACGAAGATGGTGATGACGCGATGGTGTCGTAGTGCCGCAGGCGAGACCACTGGTGGCCTCTGCGAGGGCCCTGGCCCGGCGTCCCATGATGGTGGCGCGTCATGGTACCTGCGGTTCAGAGTGACGCTTATCGCGATGGCTGGTGGGCTGGCGGTGGGATTGGCAGCATGGCTTCGCAAAGGGAAGATGCTCGCCGAGGCGTCGGAGACGGTGGGGTCTAAGAGGGTCGCGTATCTGGCGTCTACTCTGGATGCGAGGATTCGCGAGGGCGATTGCGACGGCGATGGTGCATGCCGGTAAGGTTGGAGAGAGCAGATGTCGTCAACTTCGCTTTCTCCAATATTATTCCGCAATCCGCATGCCGCACATATGGGCTTCCTCTGGGACGATGGCAGAATAGAAGCTGTCAGGATTGTGGGGAAGGCTTCTCCGCCTTCCCTTTTGGGAAGACAGCTTCGCTCCCAGCCTCACCTTGCTCCGCCAGCACATGATGGAGACGTTGGGGAAGAGACGGGATGGAGTGAAGCGAATAAAGGATTGATAGTCTAAGGCGGAAGATGTGAAGAACTATCAGCTACACTATCAGCTACAGTAGTGTGATGGCATTCATGCGGAGAATTGACCGTCTGATTTATGAGAGGTGACGATAGCATCGTCGCGGGACGTTGCTGCCCCTCTGTTAGTCACAGGCCCCCCACCTCCTTCCCTTATATCTACTTCATATGCGAGCCGTCAAGGAGATGATGATCTAGGGTCAGACGGGGGAGTTGGCTGTCTGGCCTCCTCTTCTCCGACGGTTGCCGTTATGCTTCCCTCTTTACCGTATGAGCCCAACATCAACTGTCTGGTGTCGCGGTGATTGATGACAAAGCGGAGAGGGAGGCAAGGTAGAGAGAGCGGGGGTCGGAGGGGTTGATGACGATGCTCTGAATCCCAAACTACACGAAATACGGGTCCGATACATGCTCTATGGCAAAGTAGACGAAGCAGCCGTACATATGCGGCATTACTGGACGGACGAGGCAACGGAATCTCACTCATGTCGTCTGCGGAGGCTCGGGGGGTCTGGCACGAGCACGGGTAATATGCTCATGCGACGACAGACGAGCATGATGATGTCTACAGACAGTACTGCACTGCGAGTCGTACGTATCGTGAGATACGACGCTTGCTGTATGCACGTGGTGTGTACATGCGACTGCATGTGCACCGAGCTCGTACATGGTGGCGGCTGGTGAAGAATAGATGTATTCTGTGCTGGTTGGATGGATATAGAAGGTAGGTCATGCTCTGGGTCGTGCGGGACGGGCTGGACATGCCTTGACACGTCCTGGGCTGCCGATGATCGACCTGCTATTGCTGTCTACCTGTATGGAGTGTTGATAGTGCTTGTACTTGTCACGGCGGTGGTGTATTTTGCGTGTTGATATGATCTATGCAGCATCGTCACCTCTACTCGTACAGGAGGATATGGTGATATCCCTACAAGTAATACTCGATCGGTGCCGCGTGCGGGATGCCTACAGAATGCCTGCAGAATGCCTGCATGGGGAGAGAGCCAGAGGGCCAGAAAGGGACAAGGGTTCGATGCGGACCAGGAGGTTCAGAACAGGTTTTGAGCGTCGCCATGTAAGTCCGTGACACGGGGGACTCTTCACCGCAATTCTGGAGGCGGGCGTTGTCGAAGCGCACATGGGCAGATGCATGAAAACGAGCGGGGGTCTTGGGTACAAGATGTACGAGAGTCGAGTTAGCAGCCGGAAGGGCAGAGGAGGTGTGGTGATGCCGGCAATGACTGGCGCGCGCACCCGGTCCGATCCTACACAATCTATCTACATTGCCGTCTACGTGGCCGAGCGGTGTACGTCAGAGGCATGAGGAGAGACAGGCAGATAGAGAGCGATTGTGAGGAGAGAGTGGGAGGAGATGGCAGAGAGCGGGAGAGAGCCGAGAGGTGAGACTGGCCTTGCGAGGTATTACCCTCTATATTACAAAATACGAGAAGCATCCTATCAGCAGCATCAGCAACCGGCTGCCATCGCAATAGGGCCAAGACCGGTAAAACGATGGAGCTTGATACCCCGCAGCAACGACCCTCTATTACCCAAGCAGAGATACCCTGAGCACATCTCAAGATTGCATGCACACACTGTACAGATTCCACAGCCATAGAATACGGGTGGTGCTCGACGGGCTGCTTGCTACTCACCAACCTATCCGCTGTGACGCTGCCGGATGAGCCACTACGAGAACTCGTGCGAGTATCACGACCCGGCGCGCCGGATCGACGGTAGACGGGGCGGGGGCGCCTGCAGAAGGGGGGACCCTGCTGGCTGCGTGCCCTCTGACCACCCAAGCGTACGATTAGTGATGCCCGCCGGCAACCAGAGGCACCCACTGAGGCACCCACCGAGGCACCCACTGAGGCACTTTTACAAAACGCACGACCTACAAGCAACACGACGAGTATTATGGCGCACTCCGTAGTGGATGCGGTGGAATGGTTAGAGAGGCCCCTTACCTGTAAGAAGCCTATATTACGAATATCGAGCTATAGCCGGGCCGTGGATCTGCGTGTCTCTGGTCTTCTCAGTGGTGGATCCAGAGCTCCACATACCGACCTTTCTGGCTTGACCTCTGCTAGACATGGAGACGAGAGAAATCGACAGCGAGCCTGTCAACCTGTAAAGCACATGAGGGTGAGGGTGAGCGACGATGAGGGGAGATGGACAGAGAGGGGGGGGGGGAGAAGGGAATGTGGTCAATGTACCGGTGGTGGGTGGAACCTTCCAGTATTCCATACCTCGTCCTCTTATTACGGAGAATTACACGTACATATCTACCTGCGCTCGTACTGTATCGTTACAGCGACCCGTGCCTCTGTACGGAGTATCATCACTGGAGCACGGAATCCTTGGATGGAGCCTGGCTCCATCGTAGGCGCTGGATCAGTGGAGAGTCGTGCATCTGCTGCAGCCCACTGCAGCCCGCTGCAGCCCACTGGAGAGACCCCGCCAAAGCCCTGAGAGTCCACTCTTGAGCCTTCCATGACGCCCTGTGCGGCTTTGCGGGAAGCCAGCGGCAAATCAATCGAAGCGGGCAAGCGGGCATTTTGCATGTTTGCATGGATGTATAGAGGCAGTAATAACACATGCAGAAATTACGGAGTACTACGTGCAGTACGTATCAATACTTCACGGGGCGTTTTGCGATGGGACGCGCCCGTCCTGTTGTTTACCATATGGGTACCAGCAGTAGTACCATTACCTAGCAGTACTGCCCTAGTACGGAGCAGTAGCAGTGATGATACTGCTCGTAGGCTGTAATAGCTGGTACCCGTACAGTATCTCTGACCATCCGTACCCACCCGCTCGTCCCATCTCTTCGATCCCTCCATTGTTGACCTTTTCCCCCTCTGAATATTACTCTGTATTACTTGCAGTAGCAACTTCGACACATTCCCTAAGCCCTACCGGTTGCTCACATGATACGGCCATCACCACTCCGGATCTGAATATATCGCCCGTCGTCTGCCGCCGTCACTTGCCCCGACCTACCGATCCGACAACGCTTGCCCTAGCCTTCGTCGCCCGAGCTGTCCCCCAACTACGAGTAGACCGTCTCTCTCTCGGTTCCGCATACCACATAATACCTCCCGATCCTTATTACGACGTATTATTATACGCCTCCCCCCCTTCTTGCCACCTCGTCAACCCCTTGAACCCCGTCGACTGCGACATCTGTTTCTCCGGAGACCTGCACCGGCCTGACGGTATTCAACACGGCTCGGAACTCTGCTACTCTGCTCAGACACATGATATCCTCGTCATAGCAGCAGAATCCACCACCCTTGCGAGTACCGTCAGCCGTCAGCCGTCAGCCGTCAGCCTCTCTTCTCTGAAGACGGCCTCTCCGAATTTTAAGCTCGCGCTACGTAGGACCTGAGCCGACGCCTTTTCCGACGCCTGCTTATCCATCCTGAGGAACTTGACCCCAACAGCTTACTATGTGTTCATCGTCCTCCTCTCAGCAGGTACTGGCTGTGCGCGCAGCTCTGACTTGACCGTGGTGCTGAGAACTTGCACCCTCTCACACTATCTCGACCTTCTCGGTCGGCCTTCGCGCCCCTTCTCCGTGCTCCCTTTGGGGCCCCTGAGCCCACAGCTGCATCACCCGACATCTACCAGCCATGATCGGGAGGCTTCTGAATTTGGGCAGCGGTGGAGGTGCTTCGGCTCCCTCCAATTCCCAGTCGTCTGCCTATGCGCCCGTGGCATCTCTCGACTCCGTCCAGGAAGACATACACACACGAAACCTGCTCTTCCCAGATCCCGACACCCTCTCCCACGGACGCGCCGACCAGTTCTTTCCCTTTCACGCCGCGCCTCTCTCCCTGCCGCCCCCCGGCTCCTCCCCCGCCTTCGATACGAACGACGATGTCGACCTCGACATCCAGGATGTCCGCCTCCTCATCATGCAGGACACCCTTGGCCACACCAATGCTACCCTTCTCTTCGACAGTCACCCGGGCCCTGCGCCAGCACCCCCAACTACGACCACCGACCGCACATATCCTCCCGACTCCCGTCGCACCCCAGCCTCCTCCCGCAAGGGAAGTCTCGGCCACGCTTCCAGGCGACCTAGCATATATACCGAAAACACCCTTCCTCGTCACGGCGCCTTTGACCGCCGGGGCTCTCACCACGGGCGTACCCAGAGCTTCGCCGAGACGGAGCCGCAAAAGGCCGCTCGCGAGTACCGCGACGAGCTCGCCACCATCTCCAGCTGCATATTCGGCAACTCAGAGCTCATGGCCTATAAGGGAACGTCCACAAAGGTCCACGTTGTGCCTTCCGAATCTCGCGCGGCTGACGCGGCCTCACTGTTCGGCGACGGACGAGGCTCCATTGGCCGATCAAGCACTCGGTCCAGTAAACTCTCGCAGTCCTTTACCTCTCAGACCTTTCTACCCAGCGCCCCCTTTGGCTCGAGCTCTCGAGCTCCCAAGAAGAAAGTCCTCATCACTCGTCTCTTCCCCGTCAATGTCGCCAACGACGAATGGGAAGCGAACCCCACCCCCGCAAGCAGGCTCTCCGACGATCAGACCGCGTACCCTTTTCCCACCGGCAGTGACGAGGCCGGGCCCAGCAGAGTGCCTCCTGTGCAACGGCGTACACCCATGTACGCGATTGTTCTCGTTGTGCAGCTGCCTGCCCGGTCGTCCGCAGGGCTGACGCCCAAGTTGGCGTTCCGCGAGTCAGGATCCTATCCAGACCAAGACGTATTCTCCTCCTCCTACGGCTCAGCACGTCCCGCATGGTGGAATACAGCCGCCGCCGGCGCCTACGGCGAGGCAGCCGAGTCTTCCTTCTCCGCAGACGTAGAAGACCAGATTGACTCACTGACCCAGCACTGGGACATCATCATGAGGACCTTGACTCACCTCCAGTCCGTGGCGGCCACGACTCTCAAGGGCATGCTGAAGCAGGCCGACCTTCTCCTGCAGGAGGCCGCTTCCTCCTCGATCTCGCACGGTGTGACGCTCCCTTCCCGGGCCTCCGTGCAATCTGACCGACGGAGCGCCGACGTATCGCGCCCCAAACCACCCAAGAGCAGCGTCAGGCTTGTTGCGATCAGCCAGAATTCTCTACCGGACAACCCCAACATCGCAGCCGAGGTCAGCATCGCACGTTGGCGAATCGTGACAGGTCTTAAGGCGTCCAGGGTCGTCACGGGTCAGGGACGATGGGGCATCTGGCGTGACGAGGCCCTGTGGACATCGAAGTGGTCACAGTCGGTCGAGGGGGGCACATTCCTGTGCAACCTGCTCACCGGCTTCCTGGCCACCCATACCGACTGGCTGCAGGCTCTGGCTCCCTCATACTACCGGCGTCGCTACCTCGGCTGCAGGCAGCACGCCGAGGGCGAGGACCTGGCGCTCCCATCCCGGACCGTCATCATGTCCGAGGACAAGATGGCCGCACGCCGTCTCGTCTTCCTCCTCTCCGCCTTCTTACCAGCCAGCCAGCACCTGCCCTCGACGCGCGCGCACCGACCGAGCACATCTGCGTCCGTCGGCGGTTTCGCACACTCGCCCCCGACATATGTCGTCCCTGTCCTGCGCGAGGAGTCGCTGCGCCGCAAGATCAACCGTCGCACAGGAAACAGGCGTACATCGCACTCGCGGAATGTGAGCCAGAGCACGCGGGCGTCTGCTGTCCCCGCTCAGCTGGCCCATCTCAGCATGGACCGTAGCCATGAACGTCGAGTTTCGGATGCCGGGTCCATCAAGCCATCCGCCCTGGCCATGCCGGGTAACGACCTGGCAAGCAGGAAGAGCAGCGCTGCCACGACGGCCGCCGTCGTACCCGAGACTACCATGGCACACTTCTCGTCGCTGCAGCGCGACGCCGGCAACAGAGACTACCGCCCGGACAGTAGCGGAAGCCTGGCAACGGACGACCTGAAACGCTCTCTGCGCAGGGGCGAGAGCAGCCAAGTCAGTACGTCGAGCACGGATTCCCGGAGTCAGGCCTCCCGATGGGGAAGCGTCATCAGTGGTTTCTGGGGCCCGAAGCGTCGAGATTCCTCCACCATGACCTCACCCGGGCAGCTGAGTGATAACCCAAGGTCTCCCATCAAGAAGTCGCCAGCCAGGAGGGACAGACTATCCGAGATGGTGCAGGAGGCGTCCATGATGGTGCAGAAATCTACGGCTGGGACCGACGCCACTGCCGATGGTCAGCCGATCCCGCGAGATGTGGCCCCCCAGATCGGAGAGCAGGCGGTGCCCCGGAGCTCTCAATCATCGACACTGATCAAGGGAGATGCGCCACCGGTCGACCCCTTGGGTACCCTCGAATCGCCCGTCAAGACATGCATCAATGAGGACGACGGTGTCATCGATGTGGACTTCCCCTTCCCAGAGTACATAACATCTTTTGAGTCGGCCATCAGCTCCCCCTCGAGCAGCGGCTACCTCTCCACACCCGGCATAGGGGGCAGCCTGGAGTCTTTTGAGCACTCGGCTAGGGTATCGGCAGCTGATGGGGACCCGCCCATCAACGCGGCTGGGTGGCTGACACATTTCCACCCGGACTTTTCTCTCCAAGCGATCCCACCGCAAGACGACCTGATGGAACAGATCAAGGCGACGCTGCGGGCAGAGCCCACACCTTGTCTCGGTGTCGTGCGTGGCAGCTCTTCGGAGCAGTGGGTCGAAGTAGGCTGCGTTACTGTTGCCGACGTGTCGGCCAGCTCTGTGCGACGCATTGCCCTCCGACGTCTAGTGGGACCGTCCACACATGGCGGCGCTCATGAGCAGCTCCCATCGGTGACCACTATGGCCGGCAGCGGCAGCAACGTCACCCCCACGAGCCAGTCGACCGCTCCACTGCACACGCCATCCACGGTGCCTCCCTACGAGAACTGTCTCGGCGAGGAATTCGTCGAAGAGACGGTATATACAGCCGACAGCCTACTTCTCGATGCCATGGAGCGTGTCATGGGTTCCAAGCCGGGCACTACAAAGGAAAGCCCCCTGTCCCGCAGCGCCCCGCGTGCTGAAGACGAAGACGACGAGGCCGACACGCGGCAGTACAACGTCGATACGCCCCGAGCTCAGTGCCGCACTGTCATCCTTTCCGCCCTGGAGGACCTCATCCGCGACGTGGTGGACGAGCATGAACCCACCGTCAACTACCGCCCTCAGAAGAGTCTCCTACAGGATGCCGTCCGGAATTGGATCTCCCGTCTTGACGCCATGGACTAGGCTATCCTTGTCCGGGATATGATCACATGAATCATCACCAACTGATGCCGACTGTCTCTTATCCGATGATATACGATACCCAATGTCATGATGTAGAGCCATATCTTTGTTTTTCTTTATCCCCTTTTCTATTATTATCATCTTGCCTCTTATAACTCGTTTTAATCTCGTCTTGTTTTTTTGTGCGTTTGTTCTCTTGCGTCTTGGGTGGATTAGGAGGGTTTTCTTCATCAACTCGGGGTTTCCCCCCCCCTGGCGTTTCATGCAATTGAATATCTGAGCAACAGGGCATATAGTTATGATGACTAGCTGGTAGGTACTATTAGAAATTTACCATTTGCTCTTCAAGCTTCTACTGTTCTTTTCACATTTCATCACATTACTCCTTTTAAGAAAAGTTTCGACATGATGATTCGACGTAATAACATTGCGACGTGTATCTTTTATATACAGGAGTGATGACACTGTGCTGAAAGTTGGAGGAGAAGAGAGGGGGGACAGAGAAAACAGATCACTTCCTCTTCTTGGTCGGACGGGCATTCTTCTCCTTGCGCTGCTGCTGCTGCTTTCTGGCCTTGCGAACGTCGTCTATGCCCTTGAGCTCCTTCTTGCTGCCCATGCCGTCCCTAAAGCGACCGACGCGCTTCTCCCTCGCCTCGTCGACGCGCTTTTTGCGTTCCTTGAAGTCGTCCCTGTACTTGTCTGCCTCCTTGGGGGCCTTCTCCTGCTTGTGCTTGTAGCGTGGGCCGATGCCGGTGCCGGGGCCGGACTGCAGGTTCTGCGAGCCGGGGCCGGACTTCTCCGCCTCGCCGACGCGGGGCATGCGGCCTACGCGCTTGTCGCGCCTCCACCTGTCGAAGCGGCCGGACTGGAAGCTGGCGGCGATCTTGACACCAGACTCTCCGGTGACCATGCGCGCGCCCTTTGAGCCGTCCTCGTCGTTGTCGCGCGACACGTACCGACGGCCCTTGGCATCCCAGCGCATGCGGGACCGGGTCGGCACGCCAAACGAGCGCGAGGACTCGTCGTTGTTCAGGTCCATTGCCACGTCGCGGGCGGCCTCGACAAAGCTGGAGCCCGCGCCGCCGGAGTGCACGCCGTAGCCGCGCTCTTCGGCCGCGTTGGTCGTGCGGGGTGTGTACGACATGAAGATCTCGCTATCGCGGAAGTCGTTCTTGCCCTTGCTCTTCTTGGCCGAGTGGTTGTGGTTCGAGACTGTTACCTCGAGACCGTCGTCGTCGTCGTCGTCATCCTCCTCCTCTACTACGCCTTCTTGTTGGTCCTCAGAGTCTTCTTCGGAGTCTTCGAGATCGTGGCGGTTGACCTTGGCGGCTGGCACGTCGGGCATGTAGTCGTCATCGTCGAAACCGTCGGCCTCGTCGGCCGCCGATGCCGGCTTCTGCTGCCTGTTCTTGGGGACGATACGCTTGCGCAGATCCTTCATCATCTCGGCAGCCTCACTCTTGCCCTTGTCGCCGTGGCCGACCTCGAAGATGGTCTCGTTGGGCTTGAAGCCGCTGATCCTGGCCAGCATGGAGGCGCGCGCGCGCTCGTCACCGTCGACGTCGTCACCAAACAGCCTGTGCAGCTCGTTCCACCCGTTGGTCTTGACAATCTCTCTGGCGCGCTTAGCGCTCTGCGTCGACGCCGAGTTGCGCGTCTTCATGTACAGCTTCTCGGCCTTGGCCGCCACGGTCCGCAGCGCGTCCAGGTCCTCGTTATCCTTGAGCACCCTGTTCAGCCACTCCACACTCTCCTCCACGGGGTCCCTCTTCAGTGCGCCCACCACCACGTCCGTGGTGAATGACGGGGGCTCGCCCTCCTGCCCGATGGCTAGCCTCCTGCCTAGGAACAGCTGCAGGTCTAGCAGGTAGGGCGCGTCGATGTCCCGGATAAGGCTGTAGGCCCAGCCGCGCTGGCCGGCTCGGGCCGTTCGACCGACGCGGTGCACAAAGATCTTGGGCTGCGTGGGGAAGTCGTAGTTGATGACGTTGGCCAGCACGGGGATATCCACACCACGGGCCGCCACGTCCGTCACCACCAGGATGTTTGTTTTTCCCGCCCTGAACTCCTCGACCTGGATGCGTCGTGCTGTCTGGTCCAGGGATCCGTAGACGTGAGAGACGGCGTAGCCGGCTTCTCGCAGCAGATTGGCGAGGTATTCGACGTGGTGCTTGGTGGCGGTGAAGACAATGGTCGAATGCTTGGTCGGTCTGCCTGCGCCCTCTGGGGCTCGCTTCCTCTTTTTCGACGGCTTGTCATCCTTCTTCTCACCTTCGTCTTCTGGGGAGCCAGTGGGCATCTTGATGACGTCCTGCAGGATGTGAAGCAGGGAGCCCTCTTTCTCGGCACCCTTGACGGAGAAGAAGGCGCTCTCGAGATCTGGGGACACCTTGGTCTCGGCGTCCAGACGCACCAGACTCGGGTCCTGGAGACCGGCACGGGCAAACTCGACGAGAGAGCCAGGCAGGGTGGCCGAGAAGAGGAGTGTCTGCCTCGAGGGGGGCAGTGCGTGCAGGATCTCGGCTAGCTGGGCGGCGAAACCCATCTCGAAGAGACGGTCGGCCTCGTCGAAGACGACGTACTCCATGGATGACAGGTCAAGCGACATCTCGACCTTGAGATGCAAGAAACGGCCGGGAGTGGCGATGACAATGTCCGGGTTGCTCGACATGAAGCCGAACTGGTCCTCGAGACTGTCACCACCCACGAGCAGCACAGTCTTGAGGTCGGTGCCGCGGCCGAACTCCTTGACGACCTTGAGGGTCTGGATGGCCAGCTCTCGCGAGGGCGACATGATGAGGGCGCGGGTGCCGAAGCGGCCGCTGTGGGCGCGCAGGCGTTCGATCATGGGTATCACGAAGGCGGCCGTCTTTCCAGAACCGGTCCTGGCCATACCGACTACATCCTTCTTCTCTAGTACGAGGGGGATCGTTTTTCGCTGAATCGGGGTGGGTACGGAGAACCCCTTTCTCGTGATGGCCTTGAGGAGGTTGGCATTGAGGCCTACCAAGGTCAGTCAGCTAACGAGATGGTGGAGAGAGGAGAGAGACGCTGTCAACTCACCCATTGCCTGGAAACCTCCACCCTTTTTGACCGTCCTGCCCTTGAGATTGGAAGATTTTCGGTACGATGCGGCCTGCTGCAGGGCAATAAAGGCCGCGTCACCATCGTCCCCCGCGTTGGGGCCAGGAGCGTTGATGATGTCGCCAAAGTCAGCGTCTAACGACATGGCGTTCTGTGCGTCGTCAGCATCATCTCCGGGGTAGAGAGAGCCAAGGATGTCGACCTCGGCATCCGAAGGAGTCGGCGATATGCCACGTGAAGGCATCGTGTCTGTCTTCTTCTTTTTTTCTCGTCCTGGTGGTCGTGAGGGACCAGAAGGGAGAGTCAGATGGGGGATTATAATGTGATGTCCAAGCTTGATGCGAAGTAAACTGTTTTTTTTTTTTTTTTTTTTTCTTTTTTGTAATAATACACCTTGAAATTCTCCTTATCTTATCGTCGCGGGGCAGTTGAGTGAGAGTGGGTCTGAGGATTCTAGGAAGTGTCTACAGCCTACAGCCTCGCTACTTCCTTGCGTCGCAGGGCTGTCAGAATGCTGGAGCGCCCCACTCGGTTTCTCCCGGTACTTAAGCTTCGAATCTCTGACTCTGGCTCTGGCTCTGGCTCTGACCTTGGCTCCAACATCTTCTCACCGCCCGACAAACAGAAGATACACAGACACTTTCGATCACAGAGCGGAACAACACGTGATCCATTGCCATCTCCGCCCCCGAGCGATTCCCCACTGGCGTCGATACAGGGCACCGTTAACGATCACGAGTGATAACAAACATCATGGCCGACAAGGTCGAGGCAGACGACAAGGACGCCCTCGATGCTCTCGAGCTAGAGGCCAAGGAATTCGACAAGGTGAGTGCACGTGCAAGCCAGCCGCACAGCCGACGCAGATACTGACAAGGTTGGAAAATAGGATGCCGAGATCGACCGTATCCTCAAGGCCTTCCGCCTAGACGCGTGAGTGCACGCATGCACATTCGAAGACCGGCCCCTTTCCCTGACTGACTCCGAACCAGCTATGCCGTTTTGGACCTCAACCCCGGCGTTCCAGAGTCCGACATCAAGATGTGCTACCGCAAGAAGTCCCTCCTGATTCACCCGGACAAGACCAAGAACCCCCTCGCGCCCGATGCCTTTGACCGCCTGAAGAAGGCCCAGACGGAGCTTATGGACGAGAAGCACCGCGAGCGGCTGGACGAGGCCATCGCCGACGCGCGCATGCTCCTCATCCGCGAGAACAAGTGGACGGTCGACAGTCCCGAGCTCAAGACGGCCGAGTTCCAGCGCAGCTGGCGCGCCAAGACGCGCGAGGTCCTCGTGGACAATGAGCATCGTCGCCGCCGGCAGATGAAGGCCCAGATGCAGGAGGAAGGCAGGGAGCAGCGCAAGCAGGAGCAGGAGATTGAGGAGCGGAAGCGCAAGAGGCAGCATGACCAGGACTGGGAGGCCACGAGGGACGAGAGGATCAGCAGCTGGAGGCAGTTTCAAAAGGGCAAGTCATCGTCTGCTGCCGATGACGACGTAGATGGCGCCGGCAAGAAGAAGAAGAAGAAGAAGAAGCTCAAGCCTATTGGCTGATGTCGGCGACAAGATGAGGAGGAGGAGGAGGAGATATTAATGATTTACGCTTGACTATATTAATAAACAACAAGACACCTTGACTCCTGACCTCTGCAACCATGTGCGGACAGTCAACACCATTACGTCATGGTGAGACTGAAGATGAAGATGGGAGGTAACGGTGTGTGTGTGTGTATTGCGTGTATTGGGGCTCTCTGCAAGGAGAAATATCTATGGTATGGATATCTGTAGGATCCTGGACCTACCGTCATTGTTCATAGAGGGGAGAGAGTGAAGAGACATGGGCTCTTCTTGACTAGAGGCGCATGAGTCGGGGTACTTTCAACGTGTAGACATGAGCAATGATGAGGAGAATGACCCCGCTGCTCTCTTGTCCTCACACACACACACACACACACACACCACACACCACACACCACACACACATATATATATTATATATATATATCTATACTAACACCACCCAACTCGCTTCTAGTGTACAGCTGTCTGGCATCCTTGCTACTACTAATCTACATAGGACTTCGGGGGGGAGGGA
>NW_023336187.1:1100796-1161761 GCF_012550715.1 Geosmithia morbida
GAGGGAAGAAATGGATCATTCCATGGACGCCATCGAAAAAGGGGATAATAAGGGGTAACAATACAGAATAAATGACCAGCCCGTTTTTTTATAACACCATCAATATGCAACCTCGCATCTTCTCTGGATCTGGACATCTCACGCCGGTGATGGAGAAAGAAGAAGAAGAAACAATCCCACCAGAGCCAGATGATACACTCATATGATACACATCCCACGATGAGGGGATGATTTAGCTAGAGTTGGACTTTTTTTTTTCGTCATCCTCGTCAGTCTTTCTTGCCTGACTTGTCGTCCTTGGACCTGTCCGTGGCGCTGCCCGACTCTCCCTCCCCGTTCTGGTGGGCAGGGTGGTTGGTGAGGCTATGCCAGATGGACTTGAGGAAGCCTTCGTTCCTGTGAGACTCAGGATCGGAGGAAGGTGCTCTGAACAGGTCACAGTGTTAGAGGAGCTCGATTGGCTTGATGATCTGGGCTCGAGTGGGTGGTATAGCGCTCACTGGTTGGAAGACGGCGACGACACGTTCATGACCCGCTTGGCTTTCTTGTCGCCCATCTCATCGGCCAGCATCTCCATGAGAGTCCTCTGGTTGGCGCTGAGGTACTTGGGCATGTTGACGCGGAACTCGACGTGGAGGTCGCCGGCGCCACCCCTGCGGGAGCCCAGTCGGTTCATGCCCATGCCCGACAGCGTGATCTTGTCGCCCGTGTTGGTACCCGTGGCGACCTTGACGTTGACGGCGCCGTCGAGAGTAGGCACCTCGATCTGGCCACCGAGGATGGCCGTCGTGAGGGGCAGCGAAGCCGTGTAGAGGATGTTGGAGCCTTCGCGGCGGAAGTTGGGGTCCTTGGCCACGCGGACGAAGACGTACAGGTCGCCGCGCTGGCTGCGGGCGTTGGGGTCGGCCGACTTGCCCGTGGGAGGGGCGTCACCGGCGCCGTCGACGCGGAGCCTCATGCCGTCCTCGATACCCGCGGGGATGTCGATGGTGATGGTCTTGCGCTCGCGCACCACGCCGTCTCCGTGGCACGACTTGCACTCGCCGCCCTTGGGGATGGTGGTTCCGGTGCCCTCGCACGAGCCACAGGTCGACGCCATCTGGAAGCCGCCCTGCATGAAGTGGACGCGTGTGCCGGTGCCGTTGCAGGACCCGCACGACGACCTCTGCGTGCCGGCCTTGAGGCCGTTGCCGCCGCACGTGCCGCAGGGAACCTGGGGCGTCAGGCTGATGGTCTTGCTCGTGCCCTTGGCCGCCTCCATGAAGCTGATGCTGGCCTGGACCTCGACATTGTCACCGACCAGGATCTCCTGCTGGAAGGGGTTCGACCGTCCACCCCGACGTCCGCCGGCGCCGCCAAACGGTCCGCCCTGCTGGCCGGCAAAGGCCGAGAAGATGTCGTCAAAGTTGAAACCTCCGCCGAAGCCGCCCTGTGCGCCGCCGAAGCCGTGGAAGGGGTTGCCGCCGCCGCCGAATCCGCCGCCGAATCCGCCGCCACCGGTGGGGTTGCCACTGGGGTCGAATCCGGCAGCACCAAACTGGTCGTACTGCTCTTTCTTTTTAGGGTCGGAGAGGATCTCGTAGGCGGACTGGATCTCGGCAAACTTGTCCTTGGCAGAAGGGTCCTTGTTCGTGTCGGGGTGGTACTTCTTGGCGAGGCCGTAGTATGCCTTTTTGATGTCGGAGGCCGAGGCGCTCTTCGCCACACCGAGGGTCCCGTACGGGTCCTTCTGAAGCAGCGAGCTGGTGGCGTGGAAGGGCTGGCGAGACAGGGCGAAGTTGTTAGCCGTTTACCGCAAACAAAGGTGACGCCAGGATGCGTCCTTGGGGAAGAGGAAGAAGATGGGCCTACCCGTATCAAGGGCGGCGACTTTGCACCGGACCTCTGGACAGAGGGACGCTTGCTCGAAGCGGCACCACGAGTGGCAGTGGCCGTGTGGAACGCTGCACCGTTCATCTTGGATTGCCGGCACAGGGGCCGGTGACGAGCAGCAAAGGCTCGGGCGGGACCCGAAGCCTTGGTGAGAAGGCCAGAGTTCATGCTGTGAAGTATGATCAAAACAGAATCATTTGAGAGAAGAGAGGGGAGAGAGAGAGCAGAGAGTAAACAGAGAAAGAATGGAAGAGGCGGAAGGGGGGCGGGGGGGGAGGGGGGGGTAGAGGAGGTGGTGTGATGGGAGTAAAAGAAAGAAAGGAAGCTATCGAGGAGTCAAAAAAACGACGACGGTGCTCGAAGTTACCAGCCGAACGACGGAGGTGCAGTTCTGGAACCAGTCGCGATTACTGCAAATAAATTCTTTGCGCTTCGATAGGTACGTTTGGACCATTCGATTAATCTGGTTAGTAAAACTTCCATGACCCACTTAATCCTCGTTGTCTTTGCCGCTCATATATGTACGGATATATACTCGTAATCTGTATAAGTACGGAGTAATCTGTATTACAGAGAGTACTTAGTGTCAGTACTCCGTAGTCGTATGCCTAAGGCTACAATGCCGTCATACCGTTAGAAGCCGAAATAGTCGTGGGAGTACTCTTCTCCTCCTTCCCATACGGTCGACCCCTTTACCCGACTGAGTGTGTGTATATACCGTACTATTTTAATCGATAGTAATACTATGAAAGATTTCATCAACTGCCTACTATTTCCTTTCCATGTGCGGGACATTGACCGAAGATGTTCCCTCTGCGTGTACATCTCGGAAGCCTCCGCGCACAGAAAAAATAAAAATCGGCATGGATTGATGGACCCCGAGAGAGAGGGAGAGAAGAAAAGGAAATGAATAGATCTATCAAAAAAAGCCGTACGAATAACCCAAAGAAACAATCCCGGCACTCCCAAAAATCGACCCATGCCGTATGTGTATACCACTATAACGCCCGGATGACCAATCAATCCGTGGAGAGGGCAGAAGAAGAGTCAAAAGCCACGCCTCCCCCTTTTCCCCGATGCCCCGAACGCCTAGAAGATGCAATGAGAAGCAAGTATGCATGAGAAAGAGACTGTGGTCGAGAGATGCGGCAGAAGGCTGCTGGATCATTCGGACGCAATGCCAGATAGCTTTTGGGGGCCTCTCCTCTTGGCCAAATCGTCGCTGCGCAGCTTGTAGATCAGGTCGACAATGACATCGTTCTCCTGGATGCCCAACCCATTAAAGTGTTTGCGGACAGATTGCGTGAGCTGCTCCTTACTCTGCCGCTGCTTCTTGCGACGAAGCATGGTGGGAGAGTAGGCGCCGATGCCCGCCGGCTGGGCCAGGATGGTCTGGTGGTATGTGCTGGTGAAGCAGCTCGGGTAGTTGAGCTTGTGTTCGCGCGTGTACGAGTGGAGCATGGCGCGATCGAACGTGTTCCATTGAAGCTGCTCGGAAAGGGTCAGTATTGACCAGTGACCAGGAGAAGTGCAGAGAAGAGAGAGAAGAAGGAAGCGTACCCCAGGTGTTGGCTGCGTCGTGGCCGGGCGTGCAGCCGCTGCAGCTGCAGCGCTCGTCGCCGACGCGTTGGTCACCTCACGCAGATTGGAGCTCTGCTGGCTAGCCCCGCGGCGCATCTTGGCAGACGTTTGGCCGGTAGCCCTCTCCTTTGCTGTCTCGGCCTTGCCGTCATCGTGGTTGCGGGAAGATTTGGCTGGCGCCATGGCTGTTTTTGTGGGCGCCCGGTCGGGAAAAACTCTCGAGCAGAAGGGTAGCGCAGGAGGTAGAGGAGGGAGAGGAAAAAAGCTGAGTGGGGTGGGGGGGGGGACTAGAGTTCGGGTACTGCTAGCTGTATAATGCTGGTGGTGAAAAAGACTGGATGACAATTGTATCACGTCGTGGCCAAGAGAGATTGTATGGTAGAAGAAGAGTGTTCATGGTGTGTGCTGCTGAAGTGAGGGACCACCGAGACCGGGAGGAGAAGAAGGGGTCTTATCACACTCTCTCTCCTTCTCATCACTCAGCCTTGGCCGAGCGGAAGAGTGGGGGGGCAGAATTCTGGGCGGTGAACGGCGATTGTGGGAAACCACCGATTACTGCGATTACTGTTTGAAGTGTTAGCGCAGAGGACTAGCGCAGCCGCACAGGCACACCCGCTCTCATTGGTCTGGCGGAGACGCTCTAGGGTAATCGTTCCATCAGCGGGAAGCACGCGCCGTCGACGTCACTGCCGAACAGTTGAGCTACCCAAATAGTGGGGTACCTGTTATTATTGTTTACGCGAGGTCGGGGCCCAGAGGCAGACCCGTACAGCATGAACGCCATATTACCCCGTGCCATCCATCTGGTTCCTCCCGAGAGACCTCCGAGATGGCGATACTCCCCTCAACCACACTCCTCACTGCGCCTCCTCTGTGCTGTTGACAGCCTCCAGGCTTCCAAGATCAAAATCGAAAAAGTCCATCAGGCTATAGTCGAACACCACGTCGCCCAGTCCCTCAACCGGTCCCAGGTCGGTCACAGCCACAGCCATGGACGTGATGGGCGGTGCATCCTGGAGCACGTCCAGGTCGTAGCACATGCCGCGAGGGAACGGGAATAATTCTCGATGCCCCACGGCAGGATCCCTACCACGCAAAGGTCCCGTGGGTCCTGACAGATGGGCATCGCCATTCATGGCCTCTACCCTCCTAAGCAGCCAATTCATCTTCTCCAGAATCACATGGGCGTCTCCGTAGCCGTCGCGCATCGTCGACACCACCGACCGCAGCACCTCGATCTTTTCGGAATGCCGGTGGCGCTCTTCCGTGCCGGGACCGTCGCAGATGAGTGGCAGTGTGGCCGTGAGAGAGAAGAAGCCGTGCATTGGCAGCAGCCCCACCGTGTCGTCACGGCAGCCCATCTCGTCGTACAGCATCACGATACACGACGCGGCCACCGACGCGTACACGGATAAGGTGGGTGGGTGCCGCCGCATGCGCTCGCCCACGGGATGTCTCGGCATCAGGCTCAGGATGACGGCGACAAAGTACAGGATGAAAAGCTCGGATGCGGGGCGGTAGTACGGCCTGCGACGGCCGTCGGGTCCGTATATCTGCAGCTCAGCCGGTACGTCGGCGATCCAGTCGGCAAGGGCCGCATCGATGCTGGCCATTGCGGGAGCGCTCTCGGTCGACGCCATCTCGGCCATCCGGGCAAGTATCACGCACAACTTTGACTTTTCGACAAAGACGAGGGCCTGCGGTGACAGGGTTTCAAAGTCATTCCTCTCAAGTGGTTCGACATCATGATCCCTCCTTCGCAGGAGAGGCGGCCGGCCCCAGCATGCTGTCTGGAGGACGTCGCAGTTCTGCAGATGATCAGCGTCAGGGCCGTCGCCTGGGACTAGTAGACGACGGGATGCAGATCCGAAACATACATGTAGATACCAAAAGATGCGCTTCAGACACGCCGAATCGAGATGGTCAGCGTACGCCGCGCGCCTATGCAGCCCCATCTGCACCATGAGCCGCACCCCAGCTCCGATCCAGTGCCACGCCCCGTACAGGCTAGCCTGCGCCGTCGGCGCGCCGTCCCAGCATGATACGAGGCACAGGGATTTTAGCAGCTGCACGCGGTTCTGCTCGTAGTCGACGGCCAACAAGAGGCTCAGCTTCTCAACCAGGTCGCCCGCCACCCGCGGTGCCCGGGTGTCGTGCCTCACCATATTCCCCACGAGGCACAGGCCCAGATTGACCGCGACGGATGAACCCTCCGGCGGCAAGTCCCCCGTCTCGACGACGGGGCAGTGGTGAAAGGCCTTGCTCATGAAAGCCTCACTCCAAGCACTCAGGAGACCGGGCCGCGGCAGCGACGAAGGCTTGATCAGCAGCATGACGGCCTGGCGTAGACGCGCTGCAAACGGCCGCGCCAGAGCAGTATCGTAGGATTCGCGAGGCATCGAGGCCACCGTCTCAGAGGGCAGTCCGGCAAAGTAACATTGTCCGCCGAAGCCGTCGTCTGCGGTGGGTGAGTCCGAGCCGGGCGTGGACTGTTGTGGGCGCTCGGCGGGCGACGCATGTTCCCGGTTAGATTGGCGCCTCGAAGACGGCCGTGCCAAGGCGCTGCTCTTCCTCTTCCTGGCGCCAAGTCTCCGGCTTTATCAGGGCACTGGCTTAGCGAGTGCCGTTCAGGGGAGTTGACACGAGGCGAGGATACGGGCTTCGACCTACACACAAGGCTGCCGAAGCCGACGGCAGTTGTGGCATACCCCGTCTGGGCTGTCTTGCAGATCGCACTTTACCTGGACGGGGGTCTCCATCTCAGCAACGGAAGCCTGGACGCAGCGGCAGGACCATCAGGATTGGACGCGATCGTCACGTGTGTTCACCTACCTTTCGCTCGTGGCAATCGGTACAGACGACACCTGCTCGCCGAGGGAGCGGCATGGTGCGGCGAGCGAACGTAGGTGGGATGCGATGTGCACCGATACGGTCTTTGTCGAGCTCGAAGTGCCGAGTAACGTTGAGTTCATTCCATCGAGTTTGGTACTCGCCGTGAATAGAGACCAGCATGGGCAAAAGTTGACGATATGCAGGTGGTGGCCATGGCCATGTCAGTATCTGGGGAGATTTCGGTACCCGGTACCCGGCACTCGGCACATGGACGAGAAGGGGAAGGTCGTGTAAGCGACTATCATCATTGATGCATGGGTCCAACTCTTTCGTTTGTTCAATCTTTTCCCCCCCTCTTCTCTTATCAGGACGTGTCGCAGAATCTTGATTTGGAAACAGTAGAGTAGACTATGAAGCAAACCCGAATAACGACATTGCTGGTTGAGCATAGGATGTGAGTTGGTAGACGGCATCTACACCCATGGTGCTTCTCTACTGAAGGTATCATTAGTTAGCATTCCATGAACAATCTGGTGTACACATGTATCTCCCATCATACGTAACTGCCTCTCTCTTACGATAATCACGGAGTCCGAAGGGAGGGGAGAAAAAAAAAAGAAAAGATATTCTGAGAGACGAGAAGTAAAAAGCAAAGAAAACTGTGGTGGTGCCTTCATCCTAGCTGCACTCGTCTACAGCGACGCTACACGCACATCCAACCCACGTCCCATCCAGTATACATAACTACGTACGACTACTTCTACTGGATGCCATCCTACCTAATCTCCGTCGCAGCCTCCAGGTCACGCAAGAACCGCCACATGGTCACCTCCTTCCAGCCCTTGGACTTCCAGTCATTCATCGTCTGGGGGAACAGATCTACCACGCCCTCGACCGTCATATCGTGCGCGGCAATGTAGAAGACATTCTCCTGCGCGTCAGCCCACTGAGCTGAGCGGATAGATCCGGCAGCCGCGTCGAGGTCATCCGCCAGAACGGCATCGAAGAACGGCTCGTCTCCCCCGCGGCCACGCCGGACGTTGATCTGTCGGAAGCAGCACCCTCGCGGACGGGCTGCTCCCTGCTCGTCGTCGTCGAGACCGTAGTCGACCGTGTCGGGAATGGGGAGGCTGGCCGAGGGCCGCATCTCACCGGCGTGGTGGGTCGTGTCGGCCCCCATGAGGATGAAGGTGTCCGGGCCGCAGCCGGTGGTGGTGGTGGTGCGTACCAGGCCGGCCATGTGGCCTGTGCTGTGACCTGGTGCGTCGATGAGGTAAAAGGATCCGTCGCCGAAGAAGTCGTGGGCGCGGACGGGGCCGATGAGCAGAGCATCGGTGTCGAAGCTGATCTCTCGCACGTGCCGGTCCCTGCGAAGGAGGGACAGCATTAGGACCGAGGCAGAGACGAATGCCAGTCTGGTCTTGTCCTACCTGAAATAGCTCTCTTGGATATGAGAATCCGGATACCGGGGATAGCCAGGATGAAAGGCCTTCATGAAGCCGGGACCGACAACGAGCTCCGTCGTGCCCGGGAATTCTGTCACGTCACCGACGTGGTCCCAGTGCCAATGGCTGAGATGAGCATGAGTACTGTTGTTCACGAATTCTTGACCAGGTGAGAAGGCGTACCTCCATATAGCAGAGTCAATGTCGCCGAGGCTGATGCCATGCTGCTCGATGACATCGCCCACCGTCCTCTCGGACTCGAGTCTCGCCCCGGCACCCTCGAGCTGCGCCTTGACAGAGGGCGGACAAGTCTCCGGGCCAGACGGCATTCCGAGATCAAACAGGGCCTTCTTGCCCGTGGAACTCTCGATGAGGAACGACCACGTCGCGAGCGGTGGCATCACCTCCAGACCGTTAACCGACGGTTTCAGCAGCCACGATGACCGGAGCATGTGGAGGCGCGATGCCGTGTCTATCATGGAGACTCTGGCGACGGCGCCGGAAGGTGGGTTGAATGACATTGTCGGGAGAGGATTCTCTCTCGTCTTCTCTTCCTGTCCTCCTTCTTCCTTGTCATGAAGAATGTATGCGGATCTGACATCAGAGGGTTACGCATGCTCGTCGACGTCCGTCTATTTATCTTCGTTTCGGCGCTCGGCTGCTATAGAGCTTGGACTTACCGAGCGCCGACGGCGATCAGACGAGATGCGACGCCTCGGTCGTGCCTTTGGACATGGCGATAAAAGAGGGTCCTGCTCTCGATGCAGTGCATGATGCCTCCGCCGGACTTCGGAGAGCAGTAGATGCGGTGTCGTCAAGTGGTGAGGCCATGTCACATGCACCGTCCAAGACACACCTTACACGCCAAGCAACAGGACAGACAGTCTCCAAGGTTGTTGCCACCTCGGAGCTGTGGCTTTACATAGGGCCGACACTGAAGACGAGTATCGATACATGAGAGTAGGGTAGCGAACATGGCAGAATCTGGCTACTTCTGTCTCATCAGGGGGCGTCACATCCGAACCCTTCAGGATATATAAAGATACTGCAAGTGACGCACACATGATCGTTCTGACAGATGATAACCCTGCTAGGTCATATTCAGATACCGTCGAGTAGGACCTCGGTCTCCAACTTGAAAACGGACGATCTATCTCGGCTCATACCCAGTAAAGGATCCCAAGATCTGTGGCCGAGCCAGAAAACGTGGCATCGTCGACCGGACTGAGCCGGGCACTCTGTCAAGTCACTCTTCTCCCCCCGGGAACAATAAGCCGAATTGACGGATGTACGTGTGACTGGAATCCTGAATCCCAGATATCGGATGTTGGGTTCGCGACACGCTGCATGCGATGCCATCCATCCTGCATCTTTTGAGGAGAAAAAGTGACATGGGCTTTTTTTCTGGTACGTCGGAAAATCAAAAAAATGACGATGAGAATGACCGAAAGGAGGGGGCCACCCTCTTCTTCCTTCTCCTTTTTCTCTTTTCCCTTCCCGGTCATGAGCCAGGCAGAGTAAAGAAATGGCCCGACAGCCCGATGCCCCGTCGCATAGCCGGCGGCCGTGTCGGCCACTCCCTCCCCGGCCGCGCATATCGTGTACGCGATTAGTATTGCTAAGATGAATGGAATTGACACGACCGACAAGCTGTCAGCATCAGCAATAGATGTACTTGTACTTGCATCAAGTCCCCCAAGTACATGTATTGGACGGTGATACGATATTTGGCGATACCTGTCAGCTGCCAGGATCGGGATCAGGGTCAGGGCCATATCCTCTGCCATCCATCTCTTGTCCGTCTGTCTCTGCTGTGTCCTCGTCATTATCAATGAGAGGCTGCTCGAATGAGGTTGCCATGTCTTGTCCGGTGACCCCCACCGTTGGTACCGGTAGTATGATAGTCTGTGCCAACTAGATCTCAACCTGTTTCTTTCCCTCACAGACACCCGGAATGTATCTTCCAGATGCTCAGTGCTCACGGAGCAATAGAGACTCGCCACACATGAAAGGGTACAACCGTGCGATAACGCATCGCCGTACCCCAGAAAAAAAGACGGAGTGATCGACAGCAGGGCGCGACGCCCAACTCTCGGCCACTGACGTCTCTTGCTAGGTTCACACCGAGGGCGATGTGTCATGCCATGGGAATCGGTTGATAATTCTTTTACTTCTCCAGTGGTACTGTTGGTACCATGATTCGATATGGATCACGGTTCTTGTTCGTACCACGGCCGTCCACCTATTGAGCATCCCTGTGAGCGGCCTGCACGGCCTGCACAGACCGCGGTCTATTGGGGGCCTGAAACCTTCAGCTGTGAGCGCATCGCCGCATCAACACTGTCTTCGGGGTCGTGCGAGTGTACGCACCTACCAAGAGTAGCCAGGTGGTGATGGCGCCGTAAGCCAAGGCATGCAAGGAGTGGAATTTTTTTTTTCTTTCTTCTAGAAGGCTGCTAGTAGCTATCAGCAGAGCCACAGACGCTGCCAAAAACGTAACCGACACGGAGGAGCAGAGCGCAAGGAGCAGGGAGCACGGACGACAACATAGGAGAGGCTGATTATCATTATCATCAGTATTTATCAGTATTATTATTAATACCGAGTAGCGAGTCACGAGAGAAAGGGTGGATCAGCTGGCAACACATATTACGACGGCGCCTCGTCAACGGCGCTCCCGTGTCCGTCTCCACTGCGGTACCAGCCGATTCCCGCTTCGGCTACCAGCGATGAAAGGAGGCAGAAGATGAGAGCGTTGTCGGACATGGTCCGTACGATACACGATCCATCCAACATGTCTAATCCTTCATCCTGTACACTCGTACGCGACACAATGTACGCGAAGGAGGCAGGAAGTTGAGGCGCGACCAGGACAGCGCCGTTATCGAGAGGCAGCCACCACCGTCATGTCATTGACGATTTTCCTATGACTCGGTCAGGTCCGGTAAGGCGGGACGAGACGAAAACCACGCAGCCAACGAGGGAAAGGTTCCGTCGGGCCTCGGCGACGAGGGGACCTACTCGCAGACTTTGTTGCTGCTGGGTCATCGTCGTCCTCGTCCATCCAACCCACAGGGCTACCACCGTCTATAGGCTATCCCCGGATGAGAGTGAGGGCATTTCTCGACAGTCATGATAGTGCGGCGTCAACCCTTGGCTCATCGCAGTGTGTGCAGGGCTGTTGTTGGTGGTATGAAGTGTGCACTGATACGTATCATCGGTTGTCGAAGTACCAGCAGTTGGCTTGACCGGCAAGCTAGCAAACTAGCCTCTGTGTAATCTGTACTGCTCTGTGTATCAGGCATCTCCACGGGTCTGTCTCACAAGACGCCCGGTTTGCTTGGTCCGCTCCGGGGTGATTTGCAATGGCGTGTGTGTGTGTGGATACTTGCAAGGAGCTGCTGAGCCCGCTAGCATGAGCAGTTGCAGGTGAGAGCTCTCGTACTCGTGCGTCCTTGGAGTCATCGAGAGCGCCAGTGCTGCCGTTGCTACGTCGCACGCAGTAGCAGGAGTACTTGTTCTGTACTGATGGTAGTACTCGCAGTTAAGCCGTATTGATACTAGCAGTGGTACAGCACTGGTACTGCGTAGCTGTCCGGACTGGGTATCCCGACGATGAGGTCTTCCTGCCTTGGGCCGTTGGCTCAAGTTATTTTCTGGCGCAGGAGCGTCTTTTTTTCTTTCCTCCTTTCTGTTCTGTCTAGGGGGGCGTCCGCTCGGATCAACGGCATATTTCGGCTGAGGCGCATGATGTGTTTAGCACCTGCTCCATCGAGGTCAGTTCCTTTTCTTCTTCTTCATCTTTGCCTTTTGTTCTTCTGTTATTTTCCATCTCTCCCTTCCCTGCCTCGTGTGCGGAGAATTTGCAAGTTGATCAGGGAACTGATTGCATCGTGGTACTTTTAGCTGGGGAGGCTGGAAGAACCAGGACAAGAACCCTGCAGATCACCGATCACGCGTGGAATTCTGGCTGCAGACCCCCCTGCAACAATCAGTGGCCACCGGACAACTGAAAAAAAAAAGAGCAGGAAGAGAAACGGTCCCTCAATCTTTGACTTCCAGTGGGACATGATGTAATACAGAAGAGTACTTTTGCAGCCGGGGCAGAGACCATCGTCATGTCAGTGACTTGTTGGCTGTCACATCAACAGAATGCCCCCCCCCCGTACCCGTACAGTAGCGCTGCACGTATCTTTTCCCTCGAGGTCCCACATGCCGCTAACAGTAAAACAGGCACAAGCCGGGGGAGGGAGTAGAAGTGGAGGGATGAGCACGGAGGGCCGATGAAGATTGTCAAAGATTGGAAGGGGGAAAAAAGGAGGAATATTAAGGATGAGAATGTACATGTACAGGCGGACAGGGACCGCACTGGAGTGGGGGCTCTCTCTTTCTTTTCCTTCTCCTCTTCCGCCGTGGGGATGGAACCTTTCCCCTCTTTTTCCGCCCTGAGCGGTACTCGTACCGCTCACCAGTGGAGGGAGGACCAGTTACCACCAGTCATGAGGCTATTATTATCACTGCGTAATACTCAATGCTCGCACCTGCTGTGTACATAGTAATATCAGCCCTCGTAATTCTGCAAGTAAGGATATTATCAAAGCACTCATACTGAAAGTGCCAGAATGGATACATCCACGTGTGTAGAGTAACAGAGAGTATTACCACCTTTACTACCCCAGTAATATAGAGTATTTAATACCAGCAGTACGAATACGGCACCCAGCAGCTCCCCTCAGTGGCGGAATAGGCACCATTCGCACTTTCCGACGCTTGCTGCAGCCTGCTCTTCCCCGCGGCCACTGGCAAACCTGGCCGCACCTGCCTCGTGGTCTCTGGTTGCTCTTGCCCTCTAATAATATTGAAACCAGTACAGTGATTAGTAGCACACTTGTGATAGCATGCCTTGTACATATACTCGTTCTTTCCGTCGGAAGGAACAAGACGACCTCCTCCTTCCTGCTCTCGCTACTTACCAGTTCCCCCTCTCCAAGACTGCCCATGAGACGCTTCCCTCCCCCCCCCCCCCCCCCCCCCCCCCCCCCCCCCCCCCCTAGCCCCCCCCCCCCCCCCCCCCCCCCCCCCTAGTAGAGACCTGTCCGTAGGATTATATTATCGCTTGTTTTAATTATCGGTTATCATTACTCCGTTTTATTACTTCTCGCCTGTTGAGGTTCTCCCCATTGACCCTCGCCCTCCGTACTCTATTTCACCTGGTCTACGACCGAGCCTGTATGCTCGTAATCGCATAAACCTCCTGCCTCTTCCACCACCACCTACCACCTACTACTCCTCGTCTTTCCCACAACCATCCTTTGCGACACAGCAAATCACCCGACTATTGAGGCTACCCCTCCCCCCCTTGGGCGCACAGCTAATGCTGCTACATACTTTGCCATTATATGCGCCTATACATACGGCTAATATACTGCCACGCTCTTTTCTTTCTTTCTTCCTCTCTTTTTTCTTGCGCGCGCGTGAGCTCCCGCTTCGCCCATACAATCACCGACGCGATCTGCACTCTATCGTCACCTGGTGTTCCAATCAACCTTGCTCGGTACCACCACTAGCACTCACTCGCCAGCGACACTCTTCTTCCAGACGCCGCCATCATGCTTGCCACGCCAATATTCAAACATTAATTCTGCACTCGTAGAGATAGAGACGCGTGCCAACGCCGGATCATCGGCCTTGTCGCGGCCCCTCCGTCGCGCCCTCTTTCGTCAACTCAGCGTACGCCATCGCTGAGCATCTCTACGGGAGAACACTCGTTCTCACCGCCGCTGCAGCCCTCCACGCTCGGCACTCTATATAACTGTCGTGCCTCGGTGACCGGCGGTTTTCTCTTGCTCTCGCTTCTCGAGGAGAGCTTGGACAGACGATACCCTGCCGGCTCGCTCGGCTCTACTGGATATGGCCTCGGCCGTAGCTTACCGAAGTCACGATACCCATCCCGCGGCTGTTTTCTCATCATTCACCCCCGCCCCCGCCATGGCCATGCCGATATCCGATCGCGCCCACATGGGGCAAGATCCGAGTCAATCCCCCGAGCCTGGTCGAGAAGAGCTGGACCTTCCCGGTCTTTCTGCCGCGGACGAGCCTAACGACGTCCCATCCAACCTCGACGGGCCTGTTCGCAAGCGTCGCAGGAGTCGCAAGGGTCTCGACAAGCGCTTTGAGTGCCCCGCCGAAGGTTGCGGAAAGAGCTATTCGCGCGCTGAACATCTGTGAGTCGACCGTCGCCCGACATGGTGCTTCTCTACTCGGGAAGACGGGCATTGGTACTGACGAGCCCTCAGGTACCGCCACCAGCTCAATCATAACTCGAAACAGGTCTACCGCTGCGAACACCCTGGCTGTACCAGGACCTTCGTCCGTGGCGATCTCCTCAAGCGACACATGGACCGCCATACAGCCAAAGGCTCCCAGCTAAGCCGACGAGATTCTAGCCTTGGCCAAGCTTCCCCAACCCTAGCCGCTGCCCCGGGATCTACCTCTCCGGAAGCCAAGAGATCTGCTCCCGGACACCAGGTTTCAGAGCATGGCCAGACCAGCACGTCCTACCGGACCCACGATGCTTCTGGGTCGTATACCCAACAACGCTATGCTGTCATCGGTACACAGCATCAGATCTCGTACCGCAACGACGGTGCTCTCAGCGTCAGCAAGGCCCCTGCTATGAACACCTACTCCCAGGAGTCGACGTATGCCACCGGCATGCCCGACGAACATTCGCAATCCCCCGTTGCCCAGGGACCGTCCATAGCCATGGGTAGAACCGACGCCTCCACGTTTTCACCAATACCAAACATTCAGTCTTACCGCAATCACTCCAGTGCAGGTCCGACAGCGGTGAGATTTGTCTCGCAATCCAACGTCATGCCCTTCAACCTGCCACCCTCTCAGTATCAAAATGAGCATAGAATGTCCCACTCGGATGAGCAACAGTCGTCTTACGCGCACACCAGCGGTGACTATGCAGACGCAGCCCAGCAGCAGCAGCAGTCTAATGACATGATGCTGCTCAACCAGATGGCCATGGCCGGTACAGTGCCTGTGTTTGGCACTGATGGGTTTAATAAGTCTCCCTATGCTGGTATGCCTGAGGATTTCCTCTCGTACCTGTTCAACAATGTACCTTCGAACGAGAGATCGCCGATAAGCAGGGACATGATGCGAGTGACACCGACTTATGCCAAGTAAGTACTCCACCTGCGTAGACAGCCGCGAGGCCCTCGTCCGGCCTATCCATTCTTGCGGCAGACATTTCGAGCTGACGAGACGACAATCTTCTAGCTATGGTGACTTGAACAGCAATCAGCTCTCTGCCTCCTTTTCGGGCGCCACTAACCCCTCGGCTGCGGGCTACTTCCCTGTGGCCCCCCACCAGGTCATGGCCGTTAATAACATCTTGGACCAAAACGTCCCAGAAGCTACCATCTCGGATGAGAAGAGCCAGGAAATCTTTGATTTCATCAGCCAGCGATTCCACCAAAACGACAATGCCCCTGCCGAACGCCGCAGGGATAGCATGACCGACGGTGACCGGTCTAGTGAGACGCACATGCTGAGCAAAAGGATGATGCAGGCTTACATCGGCTCCTACTGGTATCACTTCAGTGACCAGATGCCCATTCTGCATAAGCCCACCTTTTCGCCCGACAGAACACCCAATCTGCTACTCATCGCCATGATGACCATCGGCGCTGCCTTGCTGGATAGGACGCACAGCCCCAAGGTGGTCAAGGCGGGTGCCAAGCTGTCCAACTTTCTCGCCTGGCAGCTAAGATGGGAGATCTTCATGGACGAGAACTTCCGTCCACCGGCCAAGCTGTGGGTGTTTCAGACTCTTATACTCCTCGAGCTGTACGAGAAGATGTACTCAACGAGAGAGCTCCACGAGAGGGCGCACATTCACCATGCTACCACGATTCAGCTCATGCGTCGAGGACGAGCCCTGATTGGGAAGTCGGCTGCCGAGTCACCATCAAGCCACGCCGAGAATCTCAACGGTTCTTCGCGGCAGTCGTCAGCCGCGCATCAGACAGCAGACGAGTGGTGGAAGCAGTGGATTGTGTACGAGGCCACTCGGAGGGCGGCCTTTGCCGCCTTTGTCATCGACTCGGTTCATGCTACCATGTTCGGCCATTCAGGCGTCATGGTGGCCCATGAGATGCGGCTACCCCTCCCCTGCGACGAGTCTCTGTGGCAGGGATCGAGCAGCGCCGAGGTCGGACGAATCGAGGCAAATCTGCTGTCGCGGGGCATCAAGCCTATATCTTTCCTCGAGGGCCTCAAGCGCACCCTGAGCAACCAGGAGGTGCACACCAACTTCTTCGGCCGCACCGTCCTCATGGCCGGGCTACTCAGTGTATCGTGGCATATGCACCAACGCGACCTGCAGGTCAACGTGCTGGGCGGCGGTGTGACCAGTTCGCTCGGCGGCAGGGACCGGTGGCGCGCCACGCTCACCCGGGCCTACGACACGTGGAGGGCTGAGGCAGACAAGGCCCTTCTGAGTAGCGACGGGCCCAGCGATCCATATCGCTACGACGCCGCCCGGCGCAACGAGCTGAACGTCATATTTGAGAGCCGCACGGTGCTTCACCACCTCGCTCACATGGCTATGCACGCCGATATTGTGGATCTCCAGGTATTTGCCCGATCCAAGAGACTCCTGGGACGTGCCATTGGACCACAAGAATTCAAGAGCGCCGAGCGCAGGATTCGCGACGGGTGGGCCCCCTCGGCCAGGGCCCGTGACGCAGCCTACTATGCCCTCAAGTTCCTGTGCTCGGTCCTGATACCGGATGCCGTGAAGCAGCCGTCGGGAATGGACATGCCCTTGGGTGGCGCCTCTGCTTACCGCAATCGGGATGAGCCCTACCAGGCAAGGGACGACGTGCTTCTCAACCGCCCATGGGTCCTATACTTTGCCATGCTGGTCGTGTGGTCCTACGGGTTCGCCCTTCAGGGGAAGCCAGCCGATGCCAGGCTTCCGACCAACGACCGTACCAAGGAGAAGCTGATGCGCGACTACCTGATCAAGTTTGGGTCCATCACTGACCCGAGTGAGCTGCAGAGGGCGAAGGGCTTCAATGACAACACCGGTGCCTTGGTATTTCTGAGGGACACTTTTGACGATACGAGATGGGAGCTGCTGCACGAGGGAGCGAGGTTGTTGGACAACTGCATCATATTGAATACGGGAGACGGTTTCTAGCGTTTGTCAGGGCTTCTCCCCACCCCCCCCCCCCCAGATGTGCATCTTCCCTCTTCTTATCGTCTTCCATATACTCTGTGCTTTCTGTTCTCTACATCTCTCTCCTCTCTCTTTTTCTTTCTCTCTTCCTCTCACTGACAACGATGAAATGGTATGTATGGAATATGCAACGAACATGGGCGCAGGAAAGCAGAAACGATGTATGGACTATGGACTGTCTCACTCTATTTTTTTTTCCGTCGGATATTTGGGTTTGATATAGGTTGCCAGGAATACCCCGCAGGCATGTTTTATTTCTTGCCTCCTTTTTTCTTCTTCTGTTTTCGTACAACCTATGGCGGTCTGTGTAGCATCGAGTAGAAGCATTGTTACGAGTACTTATCAGGACCGGAACTTCTGCCGGTAGTCGGTGTACTAACTGACTAACAGCCGAAATACATGTAGAACGGAAAACGAGTGCAGGAACCACATCAGTAGTGCTGATAGTAATATGCCGTCCTCCGGGGTTACCACTATCCCCGCTATATCACGGATGAGGTTCCGCTTCTCATGATGATGCACGGCCCCACAGGTAACAAACCCCGAACAGATATGGGGTGGATTCGATTATTCACAGCGCTCCTCATATCAGAGAAGTACAGTGGGTATCACTGCGGCTTTAATAGGCTCTTTGACACGACACTAATGATGTAAAAGAGAGACAAGGCGTGACGGGTTACGGGACGAAGAGTCACCCTGGGCGTCATGTCCGTGAATCCCGGGTACTGATACTAGTGCAGACAGGAGACGTTCAAGGGCATCATTACTAAGTTGAGATGTTACCCGATGTCCCTCCTTGCACCCGCATTGCATTGCACCCCCGCCGACGACGTCTGTCCTTGCAGCCTCATCGTGCACCTGCTTCCTTTTCATTTCGATTGAACATTGCCATCTATCCCCGCTCGGTTCCTCTAAATTCTCAACAGAAATTTCCTTCATTTTCTTCTCGTAATTCCAATTCTCTAGGCTCCATTCCCCGGACGATCATCACTAGTGCACGTGGTCTGTCCGACCTCGGCATCATGAATGACGACACTCACAGTAACGACCTGACGGGTCTCCCCGGCGAAATGCTAGAGCACATACTCACCTTCCTCGACCCGGAGAGCCTGTTCGCCGCGTCGAGAACATGCCGTTCTCTGAGGGGGATCGTATGGGGGAATCAGAGGCTCTGTCGGAGCGTATATCTTTCGCATCTGGTACGCCCTCCCCGCACCTTCCTCTCCTTCCCATCGCTGAAGTGTGCTCACTCGACGAGGTAGGATGAACCGGAGGATATGGATATCGATTGGCAGGGTGAGCTTGTTGGATTGTGTAGGTTGGAGAGCATATTCAATCCCAGGAATGACCCTGACAGGGAGGTACGACGGCGTTTCTGCAAGATGTGAACAAAAAGAAGAGGGTGGAGCATGACTCGGCTGACTTTGACAAGGTCCGCCACCTGCATGCCGTCCACGATACTATCACCAGCCTCCTCAAGAATGCGTCATGCAACGACAGCAGCGATGATGAGAGCGCCACCGTAAAGGACGAGGGCAACCGTGGTGCCGGTGGAGAGAAGAGCATCAGAGATAGCAGGAACGTATCCCGTCTACGACAACTCATGGCGTCCAACGAGCCCATGGCCCAAACTTTCATGCAGCAGTCTTCGCTGTTCGAACGCATGAGGAAGACAGCGTGGCTATCCTCGACGATGTCGCGGTACGACAACACACCGACAGAGGAGCACCAGATGTCGGCGCGGCTCCACTGCCTCTACGGACGCCCCATACTGAAGACCGGCCGCACCCGTTCCAACAGGAGCTACCCCTACGCCTGCTCGCGGGTGTACGACATGCGCCTCTACACGACGAACACCATGTGGGGCCCCTTTAGGGAGGACGGGTCGAAGAGGGTGGACTGGGAGAAGGTGGAGGCCATCAATATCGTGCTCTCGCACAATGTCGGCTCGCAGTGGCCGCAGACGAAAGTGTTTGACGATATCTGGGACACGCCCTTCTCCGGGTCGTTTCCAAAGTCTCAAGCGCCTGTTTCTGTGCCGCGGAGCTTGGGGGACCTAGCCTCCAGGGATCCTTACGGGGTTACCGGAGCGTGGTATCGGGTGAGCATCTCTTCCCCACAACACACTGTCTGCTCATATCCTTCTATTTCTTGTTATCGTACCTGAGTCTGTCTGCGGGACGGAAAAATAAATAAATAGCGCTGACTCTGAAGCATGGCAGGTTGTCTGCTTCCTCGACTACTCCGACTTCTTCCACTACAACTTCTCCATGGGCGGTCTCATCCCACACAACACCCCCCGGCAGCCGCTCAATGTCGGTGAAGCGACGAGACTCATCATCATGGATCTGAACGTCACAAGCATAGAGGACCCGGGACCCGAGGATGGCCAAGGCCTGCCTATAGTGCACTTCGAGGGGGAGTCCCGGTCGATACACCACTCGCTCGATAACAATGCCAACTCTGAGCTGCGAGGTACGCAGGGCATGGCCGTGTCTCATCTTGAAGCTACCGAGCGTGTTCAAACTGACATGGCGTTCTTGCAGGCTCCGTCCGTCTGACGAGGGAGGGAGAAGTGCGGTGGACTACCGTGTCCATCTTCCACGGACAGGAACGCTGGCGGAGCGAAGGTGTTCAGGTCGGCGGAGTACAGTCTGCACGCGGGGTGGTAGGGACATGGTTTGACAGGTAGATCCCCCCTTCTCCTCTGTCTCCATTACTACCCACAGAACGGAGACGGAAAAAAAAAAGAGAAAGAGTATATATATATATATATAAAAGTAAAAAAACTGACGAGATCCCAGGGACTACGACATGCATGGGCCTGTGGGCCCTACCGCGTTTTGGAAGGCAGCCGACGGCGAGAACCCGCGCGGAGCACTTCTCGAAGGCATATCGGGCGTCATGGTGGACGCGGCTTGGCCGCAGGGTGTGCTGCCGGCGGACGAGAACGACATGATCTTCCTAGACGGTAATGGCGAGGATGACGATGAAGACGACAGCTGGGATGCCGATCTGGATCCTGTGGCTGACGAGCTGCCTGGGTTGCTGCTAGATGCCGAGATGGACTTGGTGGATGTGGCGCTGCATCATCCTTCACCGGCGGTGTGAAGGTGGCTTTATTCTTCTTCTCTTCTTCCTCGTTTCTCTCTCTCTCTCTCTCTCTCTCTCTTATTTTTTATTTTCATTTTTATTTTATTTTCATTTTATATTTATTTTTTGGCGTCTTGTAATGTCCGTGTTGACCCCCTTCATTTATTATTGCTATTATCCTACACTGTTTGGAGTTCTTCTTGTCGAATCTATCATCTGATTTCACGTAATGAGGGGTAGTGTACATGATATATATAATCTAGCCTCCATTCTTCATCTCTCATAAGGCCCAGACTTAGAGCAGGCGCGGATCCGATCATAGCTTAGCCTTGGCCTTGACGTCAATGTCACTGTCGATATTCACCTTGCCGTGCTCACACGTGGCCATGACGGCGCCGTCGGACCTCCGGATCATGGTGCCCCGGAGGGTGGCCAGCCTGCGACCTATCTGGACAATCTCCCCCTTGATGAGGACCTCGCAGCCGACGGGCACGGGGCGGAGGTAGGTGACGTTGAGGGTGCGGCTGACGCCCATGTACCTCCAGTAGTCGGGGGCGCTGACGGCGGCGATGGCCATGGTGGTCAGGTAGTCGAACAGGGTGGCTGCGGCGCCGCCGTGGAGGTTGCGGAGGCGGTTGCAGTGGTCCCCGTGGACGGTGTAGGAGAAGGTGGCGGAGGGGTTGGGGGAGTCGACGTCGACGGAGACCAGGCCCACGCAGGGCATGATGGAGCTCATCCAGTCCTGCTTTGATGCGACGAGGTTCGTCAGCCTGTGTCGGTGGGGAGTTTGAGAGGATGAACAGAATGGATAGGAGAGACGACGAGAGAGACGGTGAGAGATGGTGGGATGGGGTGGGCAGGCAATCATGATGTGAATGGGTGAATGGATGAAGACAACGTACTCCCATTATGTGGTTCCCCTTGTCAGTCTTGGTCATCTGCATCCATCCCAAGACTCGCTCTTCTGGTGTTGCCTTGAGAAGATTGTCGTAGTGTTCGATCTCACTTGGGCCATTCGAGGATTCCTTGCCGGACCGGGCCATGGTGATCGTATGAGATGAGAAGAACGCCGAGACGGTCGAAGAAGAGTGCGGGAGGAGAGGATGATAGAAGAGGAAAGAGGATGGATGGGAGAGAGAGGTGACGATGATGGTACTTGCAATCTGTGATGCTCCGTAGCAAAAAAAAAAAAAAGGAAAATTAGAGTAACAATAGTGGTGATGGTATTATATATTATAATAATACAGTATTACCACTTCGCTGGAGAACACAGAATAATTGACGGCTATTACGAAGATGAACAACGACACAATCGTCAGCGGCAATAACGTATATTATCAGATACGCAAGCCGCACGGGACGAGGCATGCATGCAGCTCGGACACTTCTCTCGTCCCGCTCCTGGGCGCTCTCCGTGCTCTCTCTGGGAGCTGAGGTTCGGCTGATACTGCGGGGTGAGGTCTGTCTCCACGTCTTCCCAAGCTCCAGCCGGCTACAGCGCCGATCAGTAATACTACGTTACTACTCCGTACCATCATTACTTTACAGTGGGCTTCTGACCCCTATAAATTCCCAGACGCGTGTGCCGAGGCAACTGTTCCATCACACGAGGAGCTCGCTTATTCATCCGTCAAAACGTCTGGGCACGCCCATCGTCACGTCCTTGGATTCCGTACCATCACGACGCCCTGATACCAATCATCCTCGATCTCTCGTCCGTCCGTCCATCTCGCATGCCTAGCAACGTCTCCGATATCGGGACATGGTGTCGACACATGCAACATCGGCCAAAGCTCTGATCGGCATCGACCACCGTCACCATGGAATTCGTCACTGCCCTACGGGGCACCTTTGACGACCAGAAACCGTCGCTCTTCGAGATCCTGTCGGAACAGCAGCTGAACGGGCTCCTGCCGCCGACGCTACGATACCTCCTCACCGTGGCCACCCACCGACACCCGCGCTACCTCCTCCGCATACTCAACTCCTTCGACGAGCTCTACGCCCTGGCCATGCTCGTGGTGGAGCGGCACTACCTGCGCACGCGTGGCGGGTCGTTCACCGAGAACTTCTACGGGTTGAAGCGCGACAAGGCTCTGCGAGCCGAGATCCCGCGGGCCGGTGCCGCCGCCCCGCACGCCGCGCGCGAAGCTCTCCGGCTCTCCTCGACCGACGTCTGGCGCAACCTCGCCGTGCTCGTGGGCGTGCCGTACCTGCGACGCAAGCTCGAGGAGTCGTACGAGGTCAACGCCCCGCGGGCCCTGCTCGGCGCGGCCTACACGCGCATGCCCGACGAGCCGACCCTGCGGCAGCGCTTCATGCACTACTACCGCTGGTTCCTGCGCAACATATACCCCAGCGTCAATGCGGGCTACTGCTTCGCCGTGCTGGCCTTCAACCTCGCCTACCTGTTCGACGGGACGAAGTACCACAACCCGCTCATGTGGCTGATCGGGACGCGGGTGCGGCGCATGACGGCGGCGGATCATCAGGCCATCGACGCGCTGTCCTCCCCGGGCCCGGGTGCCGCCGCCGCCGCCGCCGCCGCCGGCAAGCGCCCCGGCTGGATCTCGCTGCTGTCCCCGAGAGAGCTGGGGCCGCGCGTGCTGTCCAGCCTGTCGATGCTGCTCCCCATGAGCATCTTCGCGCTCAAGTTCCTAGAGTGGTGGTACCAGTCCGACTTTGCCAAGCAGCTGTCGCAGAAGGCCACCGAGAACATCGAGCTACCGCCGCCGACGCTGCCGGGACAGGTCAGGACCGAGAGCAAGGGCGAGAAGAAGGGTGGCGAGAAGGACGGGACGGAGGAGGAGCAGCGGGATCCTTTGCCGGAGGACGCCCCGGTGGCGACGCCCTCGATGCTCCCCATCTACACCGTCAGCCCGCCCGACGACTCGTCGCTGTGTCCCGTCTGCCAGGGCGAGATGGTGACGCCGACAGCCTGCCAGACCGGCCTGGTATACTGCTACACGTGCATCCACCGCTGGATAGAGGGCACGCACCCGATGCAAGAGTCATTCATGGAGAACCGCCACGGACAGTGGGAAAGCGGTCAAGGTCGGTGTCCAGTCACCGGACGTCGCGTCCTAGGTGGCACCGAAGGACTCCGAAGAATCATGGTTTAAAAAATTTGAACCTTTTTTTTTTTTTTCTTTTTTTTTCTGCTTCATCTTCTACTCTCCGATGTTGTATATCACCATACCAGCTCCCTTGCGAACAGCTCCCTCCCTGCATTGTACCCCTGCCAAGGAAACCTTTTTCTTTCCCCTCTCTATCCTTCTTTCCATCGTCAGCTCCTCATCCTTCATCGGAGCAAGGGGAGGGGAAGAACCCCACAAGTGTAAATTTAAATCGAGAATCGAGGAGAAAAGGGCGAGGCCGGGACCCGAATATATCATCCGTAGTGCTACGTGGTAGAGAAGAATGGCATTCCAACGTTGCAAGTGCTGCTACCCAGTGCACCTTGGCCTCTGCTAGGTATGCGGCGTCACCCTTGGAAAAGCGTATCTGGGGTGGGGAAGCAGGAGGAATATGAGTGATGAGGGAGGAAGGGAAGGAAGGAAAGGGAAGGAAAGGAAAGGGAGAGGAGAAATTCACACGCTGGAATTGAGGAGCCGTCTGATGGAATGCATCCTTCACTGACCTTGTCTCGGATGGACAATAAAAAAAAAAGTCAAGGGCGGCGCCAAAGCCTGCGCGGCGGGGGGGGAGGGAGCCACGAGGGAAAAACCGACCCGGACGCCGACGTCGACGCCGACATCAACGGCAACATCAACGGCAACACTAGACGGCAATGATTCAATGGTGTGTGGTATTGAGATTGAGGTGAGAGACGATCCGATCCACTCAATCTACACAACTCAACCGATCCACTCAATAGCCGGCCACGCCCGAGTTTGTGGGAGTTGATCATCAGAGACACCATCGAACAGCTGAGGAATGGGATATCCGTCGTATCTTCCATGGGATCACGGTATTGGCCGACCACGACGGTCTATCGGACTTGTCACACGTGCATCTCCTGCTAGTTCCCGAAGTGGCTGTGAGACCGTCTCTCTTTTAGGCTCTTACCGACCTCTCCCTCGTGTGCTGCAACGCCATTCTTCCGCGCGGCTCTCTCTGGCGGTATCGGCATCGTCATGATCGATATCATTCCTGGCAACCGGGCCCAACCTCTTGATCTTGGAAGGGCAGGATGGAGAAGTTCGAGGAGGATAAAAAGGGACCGGATGGTCTGGTCATGGTTTCTCATCAATCCTCCTCATCGCCCACCCATCCACCGTTCATACACAATCATCTCATCCGTGCGATAGACCCCTCTCTGCTCTGATACGACCACGCATAAGATCTCCTGTGTCTTGTATATCTTATATATACCGCCCAGGCATCACACTCTCGGCACATCTTGAGAGAGGGACATAGTATCGGCTTACACTGCCATCACGAGTCCTACTCCAACACCCTCGAGATGGCCTACTCTCTCTCCACCTCCTACGTGGGCGAGTCCCTCCTCTCGGGCTTCAACTGGTTCGACAGGGCCGACCCTTCCAACGGCTTCGTGTCTTACCAGAACCGCCAGTCAGCCGAAGAGATGGGCCTCGTATCCGTCGACACCACCACCAACGCTACCCGCCTGGGCGTCGACCACACCAACACCTACGCCCTCGACCAGGGCCGCCCCTCCATCCGCCTCGAGAGCAAGGAGACGTACGACCACGGTCTCTTCATCGCCGACTTCTCGCACATGCCCCCCTCCCAATGCGGCCTGTGGCCCGCCTTCTGGGCCTACGGCGCCGACTGGCCTCGGGGCGGCGAGCTCGACATCATCGAGGGCGCCAACACGGCCCACGCCAACATCATCTCCGCCCACACCGCCGACGGCTGCTCCCAGGACAGCTCCCAGGACGGCCTGTACGCCGGCGACCAGCACAGCAAGGACTGCTCCATCGGCTCCGACAACATCGGATGCCGCTACGACCTGCCCGACGACGACGTGACGTCGTACGGCGACTCCTTCAACGCCGTCCTCGGCGGCGTCTACGCCATGAAGTGGGACAGCGACCACATCAGCGTCTGGCACTTCTCCCGCGGTGAGGTCCCCGGCGACATCTCGGACAAGAGGCCCGACCCGTCCTCGTGGGGCCTGCCCGACGCCCTCTTCGGCGGCGCCAGCTGCGACGTCGACAAGTTCTTCAGCAACATGAGCCTGGTCATCAACATCAACTTCTGCGGAGACTACGGCAATGCCGCCTGGGGCGCCGAAGACAGCTGCGACACCTACGCCGATACCTGCTCCGAGTACGTGGCCAACCACCCGGACGCCTTCGAGAACGCCTACTGGGACGTCAACTACATCGATGCCTACCAGTGGAATCACGATGCCACCACTCCCACCCCGACTTCTACGTCATCTTCGTCCGCCTCTCCCACTTCTTCCTCGTCTTCGTCTTCTTCTTCCTCCGGTGCCTCCTCTTCCGCTGCGACCACTTCCACCGTAATCGCCCCCACCACCCCTGGCTCCTCCGCCACCGTCCCCGGCTCGCCGACCACGGCCGCTGCCACGGCCACGGCCACGGCCACCAACCCGGTGACGGTCAACCGCTTCTCGCACCTGGGCTGCTTCGGCTCGACCTCGTCCTTCGGCTGCTTCGACGCCACGGCCAGCAACGACGCCATGACCGTCGAACTGTGCACGTCCCAGTGCGCCGGGCACGTGTACGCCGCCGTCTCGGGCACCGAGTGCTACTGCTCCGACGCCCTGGACGACCACACCCGCGCCGCCGCGTCCGCCGCGGACGGCACCGACGCCCAGTGCGACCAGCCCTGCCCCGGAGACGGCTCCGAGCTCTGCGGCTCCCAGTCTGACCACCTCATGAACGTCTACGGCGCCGTCCAGGACGAGACGCGCTCCGTGAACCCCCCTCCCATGGCCACCACCCCGCCCAAGTGGCAGGACTCGCCCGACGGCGGCGACGGAGAGGGCGTCGCCACAGCCACCGCCACCGCCTTCACCACCATCTGCCCCCCCTCGGCTACGGCCAACAACGGCACTGCCGTCATCACCAGCGTGCCTATCGCCGGGGTTTCCGGTACTGTTCCTTCATCAGTCTTGACTCTTGTTTCTGTCGCTCTGACAGGTCTGCTGTTTGCTCTCTGATTTTCTCTTCTTTTTTTCTTTTTTTTTTCCGGTTCTTGTTTTTTCGATTCCTCTCATCCTTGTCATCCTTCTTTCGTCACGTGCTTTACACTCTCTCAAGTATGACTGGGTACGACTACATTCTTATTTGGCATCTCCGGGTCTGGCGCCTTTCTTTTCTTTCCTCTTCTGTTTCTCTCCACGCACAAAAGACACACCACACTCCTTTTTCTCACCATCGCATGACGACGTTATAATGACGGCATTGGGGTTTCTTTTAAAAAAAAATATTTCTCGATAATTTGATAGAAGGGCGTTTTTAGGAGGTTTTGCTTTTCGGTTCGGCTTCTTCTTTTTTTTCCTTCCCCCCCCCCCCCCCCCCCCCCCCCCTTTTTCCCCCCCCCCCCTTTTTTCCCTTTTTCCCCCCCCCCCCCCCCCCCACGTCACCAGAAGAGAAATAGCTTCATCACTTCTTCCCCTTCATTCTCTTCTCTCTTTTTACTTGATTTTTGAACAAGCACCCCCTCCCCCTCCTTCTTTCCATCGCAGATGCACCGGGTCGTCAGACGACGCATCTCCATCTCACTTCTCACCTGCACCTTCGACCCACGGCCCGCGTATTGACGACTCTCGCCGGGTGAAACTGCCTTACCATCGGCCGAACCTGTCCACACTGCCCGCACGCACTCGCACAACCGCAACGCCGTAGTTGCCCGTCATGGCCGCGACCCAGGGCAGACGCAATGATGGTGCCGTCGAGGGAAATTTTGGGTACCTACCGTCCCTCGAATCAGCCGAATCGGATTGACCCCCCGCGACTGACGTTGACGTCTCTCTAGCATCGACTATGTTCTCCACTACAAGATCCCCGCCAGAGGTGAGCTGCCCTCCCCCCGCGTCGTCCTTCGCACCTGTCCGTCCGTCCACCCGCTGACGAGAAGACGTCTCCAGAGCATGCCGATGCCGAGGCTGCCTTTGTCCAGCTGATGACCGACCTCCACCAGGTAGGCCTGGATACGCAGGTCCGCAACGGCCCGGACTCGTCGCTCTTCGTCTTCATCAAGCTGGCTTCGGAGGACGTACTGGCGCAGAACGTCTACCACGCCCGCGTCCAGGACTGGCTGCAGGGTATCCGCTCCTCCCTGCCGGACAAGGATGTCGGAGCCACTCTGGGCGATGAGCCCATCACGGAGGCCGAGCGGTCGCGACTGGTGTACCTGATGCTCAGCAGGCCTCCTTCGGAAGGCGGGGCCGGCATACTCCCTCGCTCGGGTCGCTGGCGCTACGTCGATTCCCTCTTCCCCCTGCACAACAACGAATTCAACAAGGCCTGGCTCAAGAAGTGGAGCACGAAGTATCTCCTCGACCAGGACGACCTCGACGAGATCCGCGACAAGTTTGGGGAGACGGTGGCGTTTTATTTCGCCTTTGTCCGGTCGTACTTCCTTCTGCTGCTGTTCCCTGCCGGCCTGGGTCTGACGGCCTGGCTGTTTCTGGGACAGTTCTCGGTCGCCTACGCCATGCTCAGCTGCCTCTGGTGTGTCTTCTTCTTTGAATTCTGGAAGAAGAAGGAGGTCGACCTTGCCGTCCTGTGGGGCGTGCGCAACGTGTCCAACATCTCGCACCCGCGACCGGAGTTCGAGTGGGATCGTGAGGCCGAGGACCCCGTCACGGGAGAGCCCGTCAAGGTCTACAGCCACCTCAAGCGTCTGCGCGTCCAGCTCCTCCAGATTCCCTTCGCCCTGATCTGTATCGGCCTCCTCGGCGGTCTCGTCATCGCCTGCAACTCGCTCGAGGTCTTCATCAATGAAGTCTACAGCGGCGGAGGCAAGGCAATCCTGGTATATGCGCACATCCGGCCCCTCGCATCAGCTGGCTGGCCGGCTTGCTGACCGAGATCGCAGGCTCTCATCCCTACCATCATCATCAGCACCGCGACGCCCGCCCTGTCTGCCCTCCTCATGCGCGGAGCCGAGGTGCTGACCGAGATGGAGAACTACCCGACAGTTGACGGTGAGCTGGCGGCCGATCCCCTCCGGCGACGGTTGCCGATCCACTGACCGGACACACAGGTCACAGAGCCGCTCTCATCCAGAAGCAATTCGTGCTCAACTTCATCACTTTCTACATGCCCCTGCTCTTCACCGCATTCGTCTACATCCCCTTCAGCCACGTTCTCAAGCCCTTCCTCGAGTTCTGGAGCAAGACGGCCCAGGCCGTCACCTTCAGCGAGAAGCCCCTCCCTACCAAGCAGCTGCGGATGGACCCGGGCCGCATCAGCAGGCAGATGTTCGGCCTGACGGTTACGGGACAGGTCGTCAACCTCGGCATGGAGGTGGTGCTCCCCTGGGTTACGCGCAAGGCGTCTGCCAAGGCCAAGGAGCTGCAGACGAAGGAGGACCCGGCCGCCAGAGACCACCCTGAGGAGACGGATCTCATGCAGAGGGTCAGACACGAGTGCGGGCTCGACATTTACGACGTCAGCGTCGACTATCGTGAGATGGTGATTCAGTTTGGTGAGTTTTTTTTCTTTCTCTTTCTTTCTTTTCTTCTTTCTTCTGTGATACCCCCGACGGCCTCCGTCGCCCGCCAGTTCCATCTTCTGTCCCTCTTCTTTCCCTGACCGAGTGCAGGCTACCTATCCATGTTCTCCGTCGCGTGGCCCCTGGCGTCGGTCTGCTTCATCGTCAACAACTGGGTCGAGCTCCGCTCCGACGCCCTCAAGATTGCCGTGGGCAGCCGACGCCCCATCCCGTGGCGCTGCGACTCCATCGGCCCCTGGCTGACGGCCCTCGGCTTCCTCTCGTGGCTCGGCAGCATCACGAGCTCGGCCATCGTCTTTCTCTGCAGCCGCCCTCCGGATGGGGAGCTGAGCACCGCCTCCAAGATTACGCTGGCGGGATTCCTGACCAGCGTCCTCTTCGCCGAGCACTTCTATTTCGCCGTTCAGATGACCGTCGACTACGTGATGTCCAAGATGGAGAGCCCCGGCCTGCAGAAGGAGCGCAGGGAGCGATTCCACCTCAAGAGACAGCTCCTAGGCGAGGGCCAGCTGCAGACCGTGCGGCGGACGGCGCCGTCGTCGGCCCCTCGGACTGCCAGCGTCGGTGCTGCGACCGGTGCGGATGCGTCGGGGATCACCCGCCAGTCGCTCGAGGACGAGGCGCGCGAGCAGTCGCTCAAGGGACACGGGACCGACGAGGAATTGTGAGTGATGTGATGCTCGCGCTGGACTAGACGCGAGAAATATTCGCTGACATGCTCGAATAGGTTTTGGCTGCGACAGCGTAGCACGGACGAGTCTATCACCATCGGCCGCCAAATTATTCAAGAGGTGAGTGAGAGAGAGAAAGAGGAGGGACAAGAGAAGGAACATGATTGGACAGAGACCTAGAATGTAATGCTGACACTATGCATCTCCCACGCACAGCTCGTCCAGGAAGAGACAGGCTCTCCGGAAAAGGCAGCTCCTGAGCCTAGTCCCAAGGCCGAATGATGTCATGGATGATGACATCTTTTTTTTAAAAAAAAAATTTAAATTTTAAAATTTTTTTGGGAGATGACAATATTCAAGATGGTCATTCAGAAAGAGATCTGCAACGATGTTGGATATCTACAGTGGCACATTGGAGATGGAGAGAGGGGCAAAAAAAAAAAAAGGACAAAGAAGTGAAATTTGATAACTGGAACAGACGATAAACGAACGCACAGCTGTGATGGCTGGTCTTTACTCTCCTACTCCAGTCTCTACCGAAATACCGACGGAAAGGGTGGCGTGTGGGCGCCCCATTGAAGCGTGAAACTCGGTAAGCGAGGGGTAGATGTGTTGATGCACGAGAAAGAGAGGGATGGATTCGATGGAAGGAGACAGAGACAGGAAGAGAAGAGAGAGAAAGGCAAAAGGAAAGAAAAAAGGACATGCAGAGGACTCTGCCATAGGTATGGATGGTATACGCGTGGCTTCGTAGTCATCCTCGCTGCTTGACTCCCCTTTTCGTAGTCTTGTCTGAACCAGGCGCGGGCGGGGGGCGGGGGGTGACACTACGGCGCACCCTAACGCCTGGGGGGGGGGGGGGGTAAAAGTGTACGGAGTAGAACATGAATGTACCTTTATTTCTTTCATGGGCAAAAGAGTAGAGATGATGGACTTTTTTTCTTCTCTTTCTTTTTTTCCATAGGAGTTGAAAGGATCCCTTTGCCAGCAGCTAGATATGTTGGGACGTTTGGCAGGATCCTCGTAGACTCACTCATCCCGAGAATGACTGGATAGATGCGATTCAGGGCGGGGCCGAGACTTGGGAGGAACAGGCCGAGCCGCCGTCTGTCCGCCGTCGCGCTCACGATCGATTTCGAGTCTGTAGAGCCAGACGGGGAGCGATCTCAAGATCCCCTCTTGTCCGGACACGTGCCCGTCTCTCAATACCCATCCATATCTGGCCGTTTGGGATCGCGAGCTGGGAAGGTTACAACTCTCGATCTCATCGACGGTCCGCAGAGAGGCGAGGAGAGCGAGGAAGAGGGAGAGAGGGTATCAGACGGGCTGGGGATCAGATGCTCGCAGAGTGCTTCGTAATGATACCTGCGAGACTGTCGTGGGATGAAGCTGTATGAGCGCCTACCGTACTCTCGTACGTTTCGAGTAAAAGCCTGCGACGTGTCCATGGTCCGCCGTCCACCTCTTATCAGTTGACCGATGCTGCAATGATTCGGAATATCCATACTGACGAGCTATATGATTGCCGAGACTGATTGGGTCGAGGCTCAACGAGGCGCCGACAGGCATCATCAGCCGAATCGTCAAACGGGGCGTCGGGCGCTGTCTCACTCACTCTCACTCTCACTCTCACTCACTCACTCACACACACACTCTCACTCTCCCTCACTCACTCACACACACACACTCTCTCTCTCCTCTACCTTTTGATAGGAAATCTATGCTATATGTAGGACATGGTAGGACATATCAGGACTTTCCTGTTCTGCCTTTATCCCACCGTGGCCCTCGTGCTTGCCGTCCCACCTTGATGCTGGTCGAGATGATGAGCCGACATTGCTTTCCTCTCGGCCGTTGGGTATGGGTACCTGTACTTCCCAGTACTGCCATGTACATGTCCCGTGCCGACACGGGAATGGGTGATGATGTATGGAGCATCATCATTTCCCGCACCGTAGACGCCTGCCTCCCCCGCCCTTCAACCCTGGCCGTCCATTCGGCGGCGGTGATAGTGGCGGACAACTGGCGCCTTCCTATTCGCGAGTCTCATTCACGGAACCGTCTCCTGTCATCTTTGCCTTGATTGTTCTGGAGTGTGTGACTGGTTGACGGCCTCATGGTGGTGGGCTTTGGCATTCGACTTTGTGGTTTCCCTCCGAGTAAGGAATAGACGGATATTGCTACTAGCACACGCATAACGCATATAGGCAGCGGCTTGGAAGAAAGAGGGAGATACCCAGTGACGGCGAGGGTACTCTAGACTGTGCATCCTTCCGGTAGATACGGCCATGCATCTCCATCTCTCCCAGAGATTCTCCGTTTCAGCCTCATTCGTCCGCTCCTCACCCTCTCATCCTTTCGCTTCTCCTGCCCTCTCCGCCCTCCCGCGCGCGCGCGTGTAAGGCAACTGTTCGTTATCTCTATCTGTTCCCTACCCCCCCTTTCTTTCGCATATCTGTGCGCCAAGAGCCGTTTCTGGTCCGTCTCCATCCTCAGACCTTGACGCTCTCGACCACCTCCATACGGGCTTGGAACCGAAGACGTCGGCAAACCACCGCTGTCGGGACAGCTTATCAACCTCCAACCACCAAGACGGCGTCTTGTCGCCTTCAACATGAGCGTGAGCGAGGTTGACGATCTTATCCTGCACCACTTCAGGCTAATCGCCGACAAGGCCCGGCAGGCAGTGGGAGATGCCGGGAGCCACAACGTCGACATGATCAAGGCTGCGAAAGCCCTGCTCAAGGAAGGTGACCGTGCCGTGTCCAACATCGAGCCGCTCTGCACTAAATATCTCGAAGAATTCGGCCCAGTATTTACCTTTGCCGTTAAGGACAATAGTATGCCATAAGATCACATCTTGAAACCCCACAATATCTTAACTTCGCTTACATACATGCACCGTGTACTGACCCCCCCCCCCTACATTTCCACCACCGCTACCGCGCATACCAGGCCGTCGCTGTCCTCCTCCCCCCTCCTCCTCCAACAACAGCCATCATTTCCCAGCACCGCGCCATCCTCACCGAGCTCCTCTGGGAATTCGACGACTTAATCCAGCCCGAAGATGTTGACGCCTATGAATTCGCCAAGCTAAAGCACGCCTCGCGCAAGGCGGCCTTAGCCACGGTAGAGGCCCTGAAGTGCATGAAGCTTGAGGCGGCCGCATCTTCGTCGCCGCGCGGCTCCGTCAGCAAACTTCCCACCCCGCCCATGCTGCACGCCGCCGTCGCACGCTCCGGCCAGCCCACCGGCGGCCTCGGCGGCAGCCACGGCCACTCCCACCAGAGCTCATCCCCCAGCAGCAACGTCGCCATGGCTGACGTCCACGACGCGACCGCCCAGCCGCCCGCCGCGGACCCCTCAGCTCCCAGCACTGACCACATGACGATGGACTGGCAGGATTCGAGAGACCGCGGCCGGCCACGCTCACCCGTGTCCAACCCTTGGGACTTGCAGAAGATGCCGCCCACCGAGGGGGCCCCGCCGCCATCATCCCAAGCCGACTGGGATATCAATCAGAGGGCCTCAGAGGATGAGCCGCCCATCCTGCCGGCCGCGTGGCTCATCACAGATGCCGCATCTGGTGTGGCCGTCATACGCCCACCTCCGCCTGGCGATGGCGACTACCGGCCCGGATACCGCGACGGCAGCGTCGGTGATAGACGCATGAGCATTGCCAGCAGTTCCTGCAGCGCACACTCGGATCAGCACGACCGACCGAGGCACACCCGACCGAGGCACGAAACCGGCCTGTCGAGCTTCTCCATTCCCAAAGATAAAGTGGAGCAGCAGCACGTATCGCCGCCCTACGTCCGACACCCAGGGCCCGCATCGCCGGTGGCAGGGCCCCCACCATCGGCGCCGAATCCGCTGTCGTCACTGCCGCCCATCCCAGCCAGCAAGCACATGTACGTCCGGCGCGACTCAGCCATCGAGTCTCCGATATCGCCCACGGGCCCGACACCCCTATCGCCCACGGTGCTTGACGTCCCGACGAAGACACAGCAGCTCCCCATCCTCCCCGGGTTCGTCGGATCCCTTCCCGGACCGGAGGGTACGATGTCGCAATTGCCCGAAGTGGTCCCCTATGGCGCCACCCTGCCGATAGACACGGGACTCATCCCCGTCGAGACCGGCGCCGCGCCGGCGAGAGCGCGGGTGGTGACCGACAAGCAGAAGGAGGAGGCTAGGATCTTAGCCGATAGTTCTATCGCTCTATGTGGTGGGTTCTGCGAGGGCACCAATGAAGTCATCAGGGGTCGTATCGGTGTCAAGAGGTTGAGGAAGCCAGTATGCACTCCGAGAAAAGGAAGGGTGGGAGGTCAGTGCTGACATCGATGCTGCTACGCATCATAGGCCATCGTCACGACGGCAGAGGTAGCGCGATGCAACCATTGCCTGTACGAGCTGGACTTTGCGCGCATCGAGGCCGACGTCGACCGGCATGGTAAGCTAACGTCTGCTGTCGTCAATCTGTAGAAGTGGCTCGTGCTGGACGGAGGGAAGCAGGACTGACGCAGACTGCCTTGACAAGACCAGGGAAACAGTACCATGAGCGGCATAAACTACCGGATCCGGTTCCTGCAGAAGAGCCACCTGACCGTCAAGCGCATCGACGACGTGCAGTTCGGGTGCGTCTTCTGCGCGCAGCAGGGCCACACGCTGGACAAGAGCGACGCGACCGTCTTCTTCAGCGGGCACCACCTGTTCGACCACCTGGCGCGGCACCCGCGGCCCCTCCCCGCCGTGCCGGGCATGACCGTCATCGAGGGCGACACCGTGCCGGACAAGCACTACAACGACTACGACATCCACTTCCGGAACCCACCACTGCCGCACCCCGTGCTCGAGAGGATCGACGGCGTCGGTTCCAGCATGCCCACGGGCATCTCCAAGGAGCAGAGCCGCCGCCTGTTTGGCCAGAGGTTGCTGCCCGACCGGTCGCCGGCCCTGCAGGTCGCCAAGGGAGCGAGGATCACGTCGCTCCGCTGGCCCGACCGGTATAACGGCGAGTGGTGCTTCGGATGGCACGAGGGCACCTTCGCCTCCATCCCTTTTGACATTGTCCGCCTCGAGGTGCCGCCCTCTGACGAGATCAGGTACGACAGGCAGAGCCTTGTCACGGCAAAGGCGAAGTGGAGGTTCTCTGTCAAGGACAAGGAGTACGGCGATTGGCTCAAGTTTGACAAGAATGAGACTATCAGTAACTTGTGCTGTAAGTCTTTTTTTATTTTTTATTCTTCCCTTCTTCTCCCCCCTTTGTTTTTCTCCTCCTCTTCTCTATACATGTTCTTCTATAAAGGGAAAAACAGAATGAAACGAGAGGTAAGAAAAAGAAAGAGAAAAAAAGCTGACACGACAATGAAGGGGTCGATCGAGATTATTGGTGCTGGTCGGGAACAAATGAGAAGAACAAATCGGGCATCTTCCCCCAAGCTTTCATCAACACCAACACCATCATGGAGCCTACGGAGGGGGTACAATCGAGGATCACATCGCTAAGAGAGGAGCAGGCGCGGTCGTCATCCATCATGTCTAAGTTTTCGTGGAAGAATAAGTACGTCTAGACCTTGTTCTTTCCTCTTCTCTCTTCAATGAACCTTGACTTTGTTTTGAAGCTTGATCTTCTTTTCATCGTCATCACGGGACATATGAGCAGTTTTTTTTTTGTTTTTTTATCATCTTCCCCTTCTCCATAATTCCAGGACCCTTTCTTCGTAATATTGAATGTGCCCCCCCCCCCCCCCCCCCCCCCCCCCGTGCAGACACGGCTTGTCCACTGGCGGAGTTTGTGCAGTAACAGATAAAGATGTTACTGCCCAAGATATATAGCAAGAATTCCGTTTGTTCCTTGACAGGAATGGTATAATAAGTATACGGAGCGCCTATACAATCATTCTGGCGAATCTAGCGTGACGGTTCGACGAGGCGATGGCGACCGCGTATACGGAGGGATCCCCCGAGCAGATCCCCGATGCGCTTGCTGCCGAAACCGTCCCTCTGGCAAGAGACGTCGTCGCGCTCCCCACGCAGACGCACCGTCTCCTTCTCCTCCTCGGAGAGTTATCAGGCCGGCTCGGGCTTTGGGCGGGCAGGATGGACCGCCGTGACCTGGCCTTGGGCGTATTGGATCCGTCCTTACAGGCGACACTGCCGGCATTGACTATAGAATACAACGTGCACCCCATCATCTCCCATCATCTCCTATCACTCAGTTCCACCGTTGACGGGGCCTAGAATATGAGTCTCGGCTCTTCTTCCCCTACCATCGCCGTCCGCTCTCGATACCGCAGGAGTGCCGGGTACCTATGCAACGATACCACACGGGGGGGGGACTCGAAGAGCGGTGCAGGGGCAGAGGCCACGTCGGCCGCTGCTATCCTTCACCAGATGCCTCTCCCTCCCGACTACGTGCCAGCTAGCTGATACCGTCTGTCATCGACGTTCTGACCCTGGGATTCGGTCGACGACGGAGTGCATGCAGGTTGTTCCCCACGGTCAGAGAGCATAGCCCCTGATTTCTAATCAGTCTTCCCCGCGTCTCGAAGCGACGTGTACTGTCAGGTAACAGCAAATCTCCCGTTTTGGGATCAACACGAGCTCTTGAGATCCACTCAGCTCTCGGATACGGTACGTCACTGGCTGCCGGTGTAAGACGTGTGTACCGCCATCTTTTTTGCCCCGTTCTGGACATTGATGCTATCCAGTCGTCATCACGTACATCTCTGTCCAGCCGCATATCTTCCACGGCAGTATACGACCTCGAACAAGTCTGGGAACGCAGCAGGGTATGCTCTGCGCAGACAACTCTCCCTCTTGGGTGAGTGAGCGGGAGATACTAAGTCACGGATTATGCACTTTTGAAGCAACAGGGAAGCTAAGAACCGCAAAGAAATTACCAAGACGATATTTTTGAATTCCTAGAACCAAACTCCCTATACCCTATTCCATCTATATCGATATATATATACGCGTGAGTATGTGTGTGTGTATGTGTGTGTGTGTGTGTGTGTGTGTGTGTGTGTGTGTGTGTGTGCGTTGTATGCCACCTGTGGCTCCAGCAACCTGATTCCGAAGATGCTTTGCTACTAGCTAGTAATATATGTACAGTGCTAAGTAACCGTCAAATATGTAATAACTCGCCCCAGTCTAAGATGAACGGAAGAATACCCCAAAAGATGAACCTCGGCAATATGAAGTGTGAAGTCTGTAGAGCGTGACTCCTATACATGTAGGGAATGTTCGACACCTCAACATGATGTAGCGTGAAGCTGAATCATCGAGCTCATGGCGACGCTTTAGATGATCTGGTCGCCGACATGCTTGCTCTCATAGTGGTGTACGCGAGGCGTCCCGTAGTTGCGGAAGTGCTTGAAGTCGAGCCAGGTGATGGCGGTCATGTGCGAGGCAATACAGCTGTATGATTGGAATCCCGTGGTCAGCCGCAGTTGCTTACGTCCAAGTATCTCCAGGCATTTGACTTCAACGAACCTCATGAAGATGCCTAGCACGAAGATGACCCAGCTCAGAGTACAGCTGATGCCCTCGCAGAACTTGGTGTTGGCCTGCATCACCATGAAAACCACGGCAGCCCAGAATACGATCTCGAGTGCGTTGAGGATCACGTATGCCTTGAGGCTGGCCCATTTCTTGAAAGAGTTGACATGGCTGGACAGGAACTGATATAGGATGATGATGAGCGACTTTGCAGCCTGTCCGGAAGAAGGGTCTGGTAAGCTACCATAACAGCAACATCACGGACATCTGTCCGGGGAAGAAGAGAGAAGAAGAGAGCATACCATTCCGAGTGCCATGGTGTTGGATCGACCTGAGGGAGCATTCTTTGGCCGGGTCAGCATCTGGACGACGGACAGAATCAGGACGACCACGACCAAGAATAGCTCGGTGATATGGAGCGGCAGCTTGAAGCGATGGTCGAAGAGGGCGGCGAAGTTGGCCATGTTGGCGATGGGAGCTGAGATCGGCTGGCGTTTAGTGTTGTTGCGTCGGTGATTCCTCTGGAGGAGGGAGGTGAAGACAGATGCTGCGGCAGATGATATCGAGATATGCAGAGGCCCGAGAGTTGGATTGGAAAACGGAATGGCTGACAGTGGTGATGATGGTGATGATGATGATGCAGGGCAGAGACAGAGAGTCGGGACGTGAATATATATATACATATATATATATACATATATATGTGTGTTTAGATGGCATGGAGCCTTCAATCTCCAATCTCTAGCACATCTCGTAGCTCAAAGGTGTGGACGGAGAAGAGAGACAGTGTATGGCAGTTTTACATTTACACTGCCTCTGCGATTCATCGCATCTCGGTATCGGACTGCCACCTCGTTGGTCAGCCCATCAATCAAGCATCAACAACGAAGACGGCGACGGTCGTACACTCATGTTTCCTCGGTTTTGGTAGACGTCAGCTTCCAGCCCTATTGGTCGGAAGGCGGCCCGGTACCGAGACCGAGACCGAGACCGACGGATCCAAGAAAGTACAAGCACACGGACGGGGTAAACACATGGGAGAATTGACTAGAGTCTAGAACCCGGGAAGGGGGCCAGGGCCGGAGCAGGATATTATCATTGCTGTCTCAAATTTGAAGATTTCCGCCAAATTGACTGACAACCGCTGTTGATCATACAGAAGGGCTAGTTCCAGTCCAAGTCCAAGGCTTCTGCCCAAGGGGAGGGGGGGCCCCCCTGGTGGCCCTACACGAGTCTTACGAGTAGACGCCGCCGAGACGGAAGATGGAGGTGTAAGGGGGTCTGTTCAGTCGTCGACCGCCTGCTTGGAGAGGCGGAGCGCGAGGTCCCGACGTCGCATGCTCGTGCATGCACTAGCCATCACTACACGGCCCTTCATCTTCAGGGTCGAATCAGGCTGCGGGAGGATAAGCCCAGACGGAAGTGAGTGGGTTTCTAACATGTAACGCATGTAGGCATTTCGATGATGGATAAGTTGATACTGCCATAACCTCTCCAACCGGCACGGGAAGTGCCAAGATCGGTTCGAGCTTTCTACGAATATGATTACAAAATTAGACGAGTAACCCCTTCTCCATAATCATAGACTGTGCGGCCTGCCAGATGCCAGATAATGATGATGGCATCCCCTATTCCAGCCAGCAGCGCTCGGGTGTCGTCGTACTGAGTTGTGAGTTGTGGCAAAGGGGGGGGGCCTTGTACCGAGACCCTTCTTCTCGTCGACTGACTGTTCTGCTCGGACAACCCCTCTGGGTCGACGATGGAGGCAGCTCGGATACAGGGAAGAGGAGGAGAGATGCAAGGCTTTGCGAAGCATCTGAGCGGAGCCGGACAGCTGTCAACATCGACGCGTGGAGCGATGAAAGTCATCGTCTAGGACATTCTTTGGTAGACGGTCTCCGGTTGCCTCTGGTTCATCGTACTAGGGGAAGATCAGCTTCCACAAGCAAGCCGAGAGGGGAGGAGGATCTTCCACAATACCGCGCGCGCCGAGAGCGGGCGGGTGGATCAGACAAGGGTCCCGAGGGGGTCAGGAAATTGACCTGTCGACCGTCCAACGGGGAGAGCTCTCGATAGGCGAGTACGCCTCGATGGGCGTCTCATGAATCAATAAGGCTGATTCCAGCAGGAATTCAACTGTGGATCTGGGAGCCAGTGTCGGAAGCGATGGTGGTACCGGCGGTGCATGGGACGAAGAGCTCTAGAACGAATAGAAGGCATGTTTCGTCAGAAGTGGCTCATTCCGCCAGAGACGGTGATGGTTCGTATATCCATCCATCCATCCACTTGTCGTACCACTTGATCGGGACTGTGACTAACCGATAGCGAGAAGACTCTTGCTGAAATGAGATCTGTCCGACTCTCTTTGTCAAGGTCAGCAGCTAGGATGCTTCTTTTAATAGCTAATGCTAATACTATGCTTGAATTATGCGGGTCCAATCCAAATGTGACAGCCTGGCAGATTGCGATACTGTATCGAGGTAATACCTGCAGTTATTATTTCCACAACTCAACAGTTTTTCCTGAGAAAGGAGATCAGGGTCTTCCGAGACGCGCCTTGTCTACGGTTCCTTCAACTGAGCCCAGCCCCCTTTACTCTCGGGACACGCTCTTGAAGGTTTACAGAGTCCTGCTACGCATACTCCCCCTGGGTTCCTACCACATTCGTCGATGGGAGAGCATCTCATTCTCGATGCTGTTGTATCTGCACAGATGAACGCCTCCCACGTCTACATGTCTTCCAACTTCAACCTGCCAACGGCGTTTCACTTTTCTTTTTTTTTCCCTGCCGATTACGAAACCTCTAACCTCTGGCGAGGACGGACAGGTACGAGTGATCCGAGCGTCACACCCGACGTATCATCCAACCCCCCCCCCTTCTCTCAGCACAAGGCGCAATCGCGTGCCCAACCACGGTAGTCTTCATCTTACGCCCAGTCCCCACCTACTGGAAGGAATCCGGGGTCTGCGGTCGGCCTTTAGACAATTTGTGATGACTTATCATGGCAAGAATTACGACCATGGTAATTTCTTCTTCCTTCCACGCTGTTTTTTTCTCTCCTTTTTTTTGCAACCTACCTAATGCTGGGCCCTCGATGTGAGTCTATGCGATGGGTAAAATGGCATTCTTGATTGACAGCCTGTCCCAGGTAACACTTCATCTGGTCACCTTCATTACCGCGGGTCATATCATACACTCTGCGGAAATAAGAGAGGGATAGGTCACTCGACTCGTGTGCTGCAAGGAAGCGGCGCCGTGCGGCCAGCGTACCCCCGGATACCCTAAACCCGAAGTCCAGCAGACGTCGCTTGGGAGACGTCGCTTGGGGGTACCGCATCGAGTTCTCTTAGAAGCCAGACTGCTGTTCTCAGTCTAGGATATCGGCATCAAACCCATCCCCCCCCCAGCTCGGACCCCTAGATACCTGCTTTCCCCCCGAGAGTGCTTGCTTGATGTGAGGGTGGGTGAACTGCACTGCATTACTCTGTTCTGATCCCATCCAGCATAGGACATGTACATGTATTCTGTAAGGTATATTACTCATCTTCCACTTATAAAAAAAAAAAGAAGAGAAAGAATGCGGATGCATACGTAGCTCTACCGGACTGACTATGATGCTATGCGGAAAGGGGCGTTCATCCGTGTGCTGCAGAGTTGGGAGGCTGTCTATTGTTCATGCTGACCACGATGTTCGCTCTCGCTCTTCGCCAACACTATGCAGCGGGGCTTCGAGATGTCGACAGTCAGATTGCATAGGCTTCATATCCCATGTACTGCCGACGAATAAGAATAGACCGATACTCGTCAGAGGAGTAGGCTTATCCGGGTGCGGCAAGAGCCACGCCAGGGGTTAATACTCGAATCGCCAGCGCGGGTCGGAGTCGCCCTTCCAATCCTCCACTTCTCCGACATGCTTGATCTCCTCCGAGACGGCCTCCCTCTCCTTGTTCTGCCTTCTCAACCGCCAGGCCAGCACGGTGACCACGGCGGCGTTCGCGACCAGATAGGCCAGCGCCAGGGAATGGCCGACGACGAAGCGCGGTCCGTCGTCGGAGCGGTACAGCTGCGTCCCCATGACAGCACCCAGGTTTCCGATGCTGATCTGCATGGCGTTGGCAATCGCCCGCTTCGTCTGACCGGACACGTTGATGGCCGGCCACGAGAGCACCAGGGCCGTGGCAGGGTAGATACCGGCCGCGGCGAAGAAGGTGCCCAGGTACGACACGCCCGGCCGCGCGGTCGGGTCCGTGTTGGCCAGCAGGATGACGTACCCGATGGCGCCGACCACGGACGATCCGGCGATGAAGACGGCGCGCTGACCCGTGCGCTCCGAGAAGACGGCCACCGTGAGCGTCGTCACGAACGAGACGGCGTAGGGCGGGATCGTCAGCAGCTGAGCGACGGCGGCCTGGTACCCGAGATCCTTGATGATGGTCGGCATGAACAGCGACAGCGTGTACAGCGGCAGGCTCATGGTGTGGAAGCCCAGTCCGTACAGCCAGCAGGACGGGTCGCGCAGGGCCTCCCCCACGGCGGCCCACGTGAACTTTTCCTGCCGCATGGCGTCGCTGTCGGCCGTCAGGCGGTCGTGGATGAACCTGCGCTCGGCCGGGTTGAGAAAGCCGGATGTCTCCGGGTAGTTCTGGATGAACCAGAACGCGCCGAAGGCGATGACGACCGTCGCGATACCTTCCTGCGGTGATGCCGTCAGGACCCTTGACCTATTCAACATCACACCACATGCCGACCGTCGGGCCAACGTGCGCCTTACTGTTCTCGGATAGACTTACGAGGATGAATATCCAGCGCCAACCATTGTCCCAGACGACGCCGGCCATTTTCCCGATTCCCTGCCGTCGATTCGACCGTACGCGTAAGCTGCCTGTGCGGTCCCGACCGCGATGCTACGCGCCATGTTCGGAAGCAGGTGCACTCACATAGGCCAGGATACCACCAAAGGCACCGGCAAGCGACGCCGCGCTGAAGAAGAGGGAGATCCGATACTGTCTCTCACGGCGCTTGTACCACATGGAGAAGTAGAAGACAACGCCGGGGAAGAGGCCGCTCTCCGTCACGCCAAGGAAGAATCGCGCGATGAGGAAGCCGGTAAGATTCTGGACGATGCCCAGAAGCGTGGCGACGATGCCCCATGCTATCGTCAGCGTAGGTAGCCACAGCCGGGGTGTGGTTCGCTTGAGGATGATGTTGCACGGAATCTTGAGACTGTCAGCTATATGCGGCCTAGCCTCTCGAGCTGCCTAGGAATCGAGAAGGGGCGATCACCTCAAAGATGACATAGCCGACGAAGTACAGGGTGAGACCGGTGAGGTATTGGTTACCAGCTGAGACGTGTGAGTGTGCTGCCATCTTCGACGCCGAGGCTGTCTTGTCAGGTGGACTCACTCATGTTGAGGTCGTCGACCATGCCCTCAATTCGAGCATTTCCAACTACAGACGGAGAGAGAGGGGGAGAGGGAGAGGAGGAGGAGGTCAGTAAGCTGAGCCGTCCGTCTCATACCACGCAGGGTCACTGGAAGAGCATCGATATGCTTACCATTACTGCGATCCAGAAAGGATAGCAGGTATAGGACCCCGACGGCGGGCAGAAGCTTCAGGTCGAGCTTTCTCAGGAGCGACCTCTCGTTGATGGGGGCACCGGCCTCGACGGTGCCGCTGTCGTCGCTCAGTTCGGGCGGCGGCCCTGTTTCTTTCAATTCAGCCATACTATGACCGTCGAGGTTGGCCTGGAACGATGTGGGAACGGTGCTGTCGAGTTATCGCAGATGTATCACTCCCTACGTATGCGATCAATGTCTGGCGTCGCATCAAACACAGGAGATGCCTCTCAGAGCGATCAATGCGGAGGCTACAATGCGGAGAAGAGATGGAATACGGAGGGAGGGAGGGCATGAGATGAAGGCTTCACTCGTCTATCAATCACGTCATCTTCCCTTCTCAGCATGATGGGGGCTTCCTTTCATCTATCGGATTGCGACATCCCGGCTATGCCGTCCTGCCCATCGCCATCGATTTTCTGATTAAAATGGTGCTTCTGTCAATCTCCGCGAAAAGTGCTTCCGGCGTCTAGATGTGACATGAAGAAGAATCCACTCTACCAACCTGCTTCCCCATATGGAGAGGGCACAATTTCGGCATTTCGATTTAGAGCGTCGTGGTTTTAGCGGGGGTGGCTGCTTGGCCTGTTCGGCCCCCAATGTCGTGATGGTGTCGTGATTATCCTGAATATTGCGTGCCCCGGCCATGTACACGGGCCTATCTTGCACGGGAAGTCATATCCACAATTGATTGCAAACATGCGTTTGTTTCTCGTTCCACGTATCAGAGAAGACGTATTAGACACTCTATATATATATCGCATGTATCTACGCATCGCATCTCATCATGTACGTACATGCGACGGATGGACCATAAGTATATGTAATAAGTCCCTTGGCTCTTCTTACGAACTCTTCCCCGCGGGAGGGCTCATTGAATAATATATTAGCACGACCCGAGCTTGGTCCCCGGTCGGGATAAGAAACCCCACACCTCAAGTCAAGTGTTCGTCTCCTCTTATCCCTCCCTTTCCTTTCCCCTCCTCTTCCCTGATCTGATGCTCTCCAGATGAAGGACACCCCGGGTGTGCACGTGCTCTCTATCACACTTCCAGCCGAAAGCCCTCAGAAAAGAAAAAGAGTTCTGCTGCATGCAACTCGGTCGACTCCAGGCTTACACGCTGCCATCAAAGTATGGCCTCTCTCCTTGGGGCGTGATACGAAGCATGTGCCGACGAGTTGCACCCTCGACTTGGAAATCGCGAAGAGCAGAACTTTGAATGGCCACCGGTGGTCAGTTTCGGTAGGTCGAGCAGGTATTAGAACCAGCAACTTACTGTTGAGTGACGCGGTTATCGTAGACGACCACCGTTCCGGGCGTCCAGTGCACGCGAATGTGCCAGTCTTGTCCATGTTCAATGTGGTTGTAGAGGAAGTTGAGAATGTTTGCTATCGATCGGTGAGCATGTCTGTGTGCAGAGACCGTTTCTGGGCCGAGACTCCATATGCAGCTGACGTACCACTCTCTTCTTCCTTGAGACCCTTGATGCGGCGGGTGTATAGGCGATTGACGTACAGTGACTTGGACTTGGTAACCTGTAGGAGGGACGGTCAGCACATGTGCATCCATATCAGATCCCGCAGCTATGGGGGAGCTCTGCACTCACAGGGTGCGTCCTAACCACCGGGTGGTCGGTCTCGATTGGCTCGCGGATGAACCTCTCCTTGTGGTCAGCCACGCGCGCCTGGTCAAGGCCGGAGTGCGTCGCCTCGAGGCCGTGAAGCTTCTCGCGGTAAAGAGGCGACAGGGCGTTGTACGCGGCAACCGTAGACAGGTACAAGGTGTCACCTCCCGTCTTGGGGGTGTCGAGCGCCAAGAAGATGGTAGTACCCATGCCGTTTCTGCAAGACGGGCAGCCAGTCAGCCCAGCGCCGATGCTACGAGGTGAACAGAGGAATGAACCTACATCTCATAGGACATGTCGGTATGCCACTTGATACTGCTGACGTTGTCCTTGATCTGGTTGTCTACCGCGCCAGCCCTATCACGATTGTCGATAGGTCAGCAGAGCAAGTTGCATGTTGATGTCTGGGACCAACGTTGAAAGGGAAATACAAGAAGAAGAAGAGGAAGAAGAAGAAGGAAAGCCTGCGACATACGTAAGGTCCCGGTAGATTGCCAAGAGCTCAGGATGGTCCTTGACATGGCCACCGTTCTGGTGCACATGCAAGGGTCCGAATTGAGCAGCGAACTCCTTCTGCTTCTGAAAGCCGATGTCGACAAAGTCTTGGTCTTTGAAGACGACAACGCCCCTCTCAGCCGCCAGGAGGGCTAGCTCATCTTTCTGCTTCGAATCAAGGCTGCTCAGCTGGATCCCACGGACCTCAGTACCGATCGCAGGCGTGATGTCCTGGAACGAGGAACCTGCAGCACCCAGCAGGGAAGCCTTGCTGGGATCGGCACGCAACCCGACATCTTCGTGCCGGAACTCCTCCAGGGGAGGCTGCAAGCCCGGCTGGAAGTGTGGGAGGTAGTGCGAATATTTATACTGGCGATAGCATTTAGCAACCAAGACGTTCTCGAATCTTGATCTCATCTCAATTTTCTCCCGGTTCAAGCTCAGTCAGCTCATGCAATAACTGACCTTGTCAACGGTGTAATCGATCGAGGTGTCAAAGCTCAGCTGGCCAACCACCTCGGCGGCCGAGGTTGTCGTAACGGTGGTGCTAGACATGATGAATAGGTGTAAGTGAGTAGTAGTAATATTATTATTATCACTACCGGACAAGGGGGTGAGGTGATATTATGGCGCTATCTCCAGAGTCTGTATGTTGGTGATGTCTCTCTCACACGCCAAGTCCGTCGCTATAACGTTGCAGGTACGACGTCCCATTCTCTAATATATCAATTCAGTTCTCCCCAGAACTGCCCTTGATCGGTTACATGCTTTGTAAGACGGAGCGGGGATGCCGGGCTGTCAAAGATAGCATACTCCGTCATAACACATGTACCGTGATAAAATACCAGGCGGCAGAGCGACCCCGCGATACGACGACTATGGCAACATCTCTGATGAAGCTGATGTGACTACGACCTGTGACCCTGGGCAAACCGCTGTTGCCGTCATGTTATTCGAGATGTCGCATGATTATCTCCACGATGGCGATTCCGGTTTCAGTGATTCTCATTCGCCCACTCTGGGTAAGCAGCTATCATGTTCAATATATTATCATGGAGCTCGTAATTTGCGGCGAACATGGCGACGCCGAGCATGCAAGCATAACCGACTTACGTCCGGCTCCGGAGTGCGCAGGCAGAATAAGAAAAGTATAAAAATAAATGAATAAAAAAAGAAGAAAGAAAGAGATAGGGAAGAGAAAAAAAAAAAAAAAGAGATAAAGTCATTGACGGGACGCCACCCGAGCCAAGACGGCATCTAGTCCAATTCAGGCCCTTCCCACCCATCGATTCGATCGTGACGAAACTGCGCCATGTCAGCTGTCAAGAACCCAACAACAAGCGCTGCCGCCGAGGTGTCTGCATCTTCCACCGACGAGGAGCTCGCAGGCCCTGTCATTGTGAACCTTGACGAGGGCCAGACTTCTGTCAAGAGGCCACTCTGGAGGCGGGTCGCAGGAGTCTTCTGGGACTCGGTCGATGGCGATCCCAGGGACAAGCGGTACATCCAGAAGCTGGACGGGTTTCTATTGTAAGTGGGACGGTAACTGCGCTTCGGCGACTCGGGCTAGGTCTGACAACGTCGGACAGTTCATACATCTGCCTGGGATATTTCATCAAGTATCTCGATCAGACGAACATCAGTATGTGACGAGCAAGTCCTGGAAGTCTCATCCAAGACAGCTTACAACTTCACCAGGCAATGCCTTTGTCAGCGGCATGAAGGAAGACGTCAGTCTCGTCACTCCGTTCGTCTCCGGTCCGCGTTCAGCCTGACTGACATGCCACGTGCCACCGTTTATAGCTCGGTCTGTACGGAAACGAGCGTAACTGGCTCAACAGCTACTTCAACATCGGCATCCTGATCGGCACAGTTCCCTCGCAGATAATCCAGCTGGGATTCATCAGGCCGTCAGTCTGGATTCCGCTATGCGAACTGACCTGGTCCATCCTCGTCATGATCATGGCGTCGGCCAAGAACGTCGAGACGGTAGGATCACGCCGCCCTCGAAGCGGGTTGCCGTCGCAGACCATCCATCTGACCGCATCATGTCTCGCAGCTCTATGCCCTACGATTCTTCATCGGCCTCTTGGAGGCAGCCGCCTTTCCCGGATATGCCTCCCTGCTCGGAGGATGGTATGGACCCCGCGAATTGAACAAGCGCATGGCCATCTTCGAGCAGACGAGCGGCATCGCAGCCATGTTCAGCGGATACCTACAGGCTGGGCTGTATAAGAGTCTCGCGGGCCGCAACGGCCTGGCCGGTTGGCAGTGGCTGTTCATCTTTGACGGGTAATGTGGAATTCGATGCTCGACGCCTACCATACATACCATGCGTCGTAATCCATGTACTGATGCCGCTTCACACCGACAGCATCATCTCCATACCAATCGCCGTCTGGGGCTTCTTCGCCATCCCAGACCTTCCCCATACCACTCGGGCATTCTACTGGAGGAACGATGTGAGTCCATCCCACTGAGAATAAGCATCGCATGACGATGTGAGCAGATGGTTGACGGTCAACAGGACAAGGAATACGGGATTCGCCGCGCGGAGAGAAATGGCCGTGTTGCGCCCAAGAAGCTTACCCTGAGAGCCGTCGGAGGCGTTTTCATCAACTGGAGACTTTGGGCTTTTATCCTTCCATACCTGTGAGTAGATCGATAGCTCTATGCTTCTCCGTCCGTCTCTCTTCGTTCTCCTCTCTTCCTTGCCCCCCCCCCCTTTTTTTTTTCCTTTTACACGCTGCAGACGCTCATCCATTTCCAGCATGGTTGCCGAAGCTGCCAGCGGAACAAACTACTTCAACCTGTATCTCAAGGCAAAGGGCTACAGCGTGGTGCAGACGAACGTCTTGCCTACAGCCGGAAACGCAATCAGCGTTGTCTCTGCCTTTCTGGCAGGTGCAATTGTCGATGCCACGGGGGCTCGTCTGTCCATGACGGTTCTCGTCCAGACCATCGTCCTGGTGTCCAACATCCTGCTCGCTGTCTGGCATATTCCCGACAGTGCACGGCTGGCGGGATATTTCCTGTCGTACGCCGGGAGTGCAGCGCAGCCCATCATCATCGTGAGTGCAGTGCAGTTGATGGCATACGTTGCCCTTGCGGGTTCCCGGCATGGTCCGTATGTTAATATTGTGCTGCTCGTCTAGTCTTGGGGTCACCATCTCAACGCCGCCGATCCTACTCTCCGTCAACTCCTCGTTGCGACCGGAAACATATTCACATACAGCTTCTCGACCTGGCTTCCCTGTGAGTTGGCCTGCATTGAAATTCTCTTGCTCGGTTATGTACCTAACGCTTCCAATCAGTGGTCCTCTTCCCGACGTATGACGCGCCTCATTATAAATACGGTTACCAGACTCTCATCCTCTTTGGTGGTCTCGGAGTCATCGGTGCTTTCCTGCTCAAGTTTCTCCATGAACGATTTGGCTAAGCGCTGGGCGCTCATGGGAAAGCGGCATATACCCGCATAGTACATAGTAGGTACTAATAGTGTATGCATTATCAGTACACACACACGACTACGTTTTCGTAGCACTTATAGATGTTTTCGTTGTTTGATTGCGGGAATTCATCATCGGGCATAAGTGTCTGAAACTCTACATGTTGGTTATGGCCAAGGTTTGAGAGATGCAATCTGCAAGATAGACCTACCAACTTTCCTATCCGCACACATCCTTTACAATGAGAATATTAGCCAGGCATCGATGGATTACTTGCCCACATCTTGTCAGCCGTCCGTTCTGGGGTGAACGAACACGGTATACTCTTCTGGACTACGAAAACCCTGGTGACCCCATGATAGGGACATCTGGGTTTCTAGGCGTCCGCTCTGGGCCTCTTCCCGAGACCAGGTTCGCCGTTAGCATCTGTAGGGGAGAGCGGTATCCTTCTCCTCTTGTTCTTTGCAGCCTGGGCCTTCAAAACAGACGAGTGGTCAAAGTCGATAATCATGACACGCTGTAATTCTTCATTCCATACCGAATTGGCCCTGTTCTCGTCGCAATGCTCCAGTCCAAACGACCTCAGCTCCTGGAAAGCATCGGCCATCTCGCGGCGATGCACATCGTGCTCACCTGTGTCCCGTGTACGGCTCCACAGAGACTGGCCGCAGTATGACATGAGCATCATGTGCGATATGTGGGCGCCGTACAAGGTGTGGTATTCGTGCACCAGCACGACTACTCCCAGGTTCACGGGCACTAATCGACCCTGGCAAGACTCGAGCACGCTATAGGCCGCCAGCTCTTTCTCGAGTCGTTTTCGATGGGCATTCTGTACCCCCTTGGCAACGAAGCAGTAGCCGTACCGGCTTAGGGCAATCTTGAATATGGCGCCAATGGCACCATACATGCCATAGCGTTCGAGATTATCGCAGTCGCGGTCCATGTCTCGGGCCAGCTGTTCCATAAGCTTCTTGCGGAATTCCTGGACAGAGATTGGGTGCCGTTGTCGCTTCTCGTCATTGCCTGCATCGCTATTCTCGCTACCGTTGCCATCCTCGGAGGCGGGTGTTGCACTTGTGTGTAGAGGAGTGTTGGGACAGTCGGGATCCACCGAGCCGCCCGTCTTCAAGCCCAAAAGGCAGGCCTGTGTACAGTATGGCTGCTTGGGTGACTGATACACCCCGGAGCAGAATGTGTCGATCGTCCACGCGGATGGTGCCTCCGAGCGGTCGTTGCCTGCGTCATTAGAAGAAATAGCAGGGGAAGCAGACTTCTTGGCCGAGGACCGCGTTACACGGCTTACAAGCGTCATGTCCGGCCTGGATTCTGACCCCGATGCCCTTTTGGCACTCGGTGGACGAAATGTCTGGTCTGGATCTTTGTCGTCGTCGCCCTCGTCTTCTCGACATCTCGTGGCGAATTTCTGGGGATCCCCGCAAGACTCTGAATTGCCATCGCGACTCTCGGGGTGGAGATCGGGGGTCTCTGTCAAGACATTTGTATCATCTCGTCGTTCTCCTGATGCGTCGCTCCCGGGACCTATTTCCATGTCGTCGAAGGGGGTGGGCCAAGTAGGTAGCGTCTCTTGCATTGTCCTCTTCCATTTCTGAGACATGTACTGCCCCTTTATAGACATGAGAACGAACGCCACTGCGAGTGACACGGCAGAGTGCTTGATTCCGTCGCGGCTGTTGGAGTTGGCTGACACGCCTGGTTCTTCCAAACGATAGTAGACGGTTGTGGGTTCATCAGGGTCGAGGAAAAGGAAGATAAAGGCAGGCCCCGTCGCCAGGTAGCTGTATTGCAGCCCATATTCGACCATGTAATCATACGCCTGGGTCATGATCATTCCGATCGAGATTTTGGGCCTCTCCTCATCCGAGACCACACGAGGACTGAGGGCCAGCCTTGTGGCATCCTCCATAAGGGAAATCGATGCATCACTACTAGTCTCGTCTGTCTCTGACCCGAGCAGCTTTCGTAGCGCCGAACTGTCGATCTTGTGCGGGGCCTTATACTCGATGACAAATAATGGAAGAATGGATTTGTCGTGATTGACCCGAAAGCATCATAGGTCGGGATGCACCGTAGTCCGGAGAGGTGACTTGCGCTTCCTTGGACGCCCGGATGGATCGTGGCCCTCAGCCTCAGCCTCAGCCTCAGCCTTGGCTGCCCTTTCCATATCGGCCTGGGCGATGGCCAATGCCCCTAGGTAGGCGGGTCGATCATCTTTAATGATAAGCTGACCGGTAGAACGGGCGCCTCGTGAAGCAGAGAAAGAGCCGCCTCAGGTGGCCAAGGTGGGCCTCTCGCCACCTTCCTCCTCTTCGTCATCTTCATCCGACTCAGTGGCTACCACGCCAAATGGATCGTAGGCAAATGAGATATCACGCATAGACTGTGGCGAGGAGGTACCAGAAGATTCAGCGGCAATGCGAGCATAAGGCTCGAAAATGTTCCGGACCCGATTCACGACGACGGTTTTCTCAAAATTCGCGAGACCATTCTCTCTAGCTATCTTCACACCAGAGATGTCGCTAACAGCCAGGTTTAGCTCTGTTGAAGAAGGGAAAATCCGATTCTGTCCAAACGTCTGTTCTAGATGACTAAATTCTCTCTCGAGCATCTGTTCGAAGCCAACCCACGGTCGCAGACGACGGGGGTAGAGCTTCCCGGTCACATTGGTAAGCCCGCCGGCGGAGACAAAATCTGAATTTGTCTCCATCTCGAACCTGAGAAACAGCTGGTCGTGGCAGGTCGAGAGGAACTCGGAAAACGTTGCTTTGGCCAGCCGGCCCTGGAGTTGCTGGGCCCGGCGTTCTGTTTCTCGAGCCCGGCGTTCTGTTTCTTCGGATATTCTCTTCTGTCGTTCCAACTCGGCCAAGAGCTCCTTTATTCGCTCATTGTCAGATGACATTCTGAAGACACTTTGGGCTCGGCCCGCGGTCGGCGAATGACTGGAAATGGTAGAGGCTGGCAATCAACGGCCCATGGGAGTGAATGAGGCAGAGAATCACTCGTTGACGCGCGTCTCCACTATAGCCCGTGCCGGGTCACGCACGTTAGAGCGAAAAGGGGGAATGCAAAAAGGGCATTTCAAGGTACAGGACCAAACACGACGTGCAGTGATGATGAAGACGACGATGATGATGGACAGTTCAACTTCCACGTGCTCCTGGATGCTGAACTGGGATGGTAGTATTGGGTGGCAGGAGCCATGTGTGACACCCGTCACCCAGTCAAGTGGTTGGCCTGTGAACTCCGAGGCTGGCGACCGGGAAGGAGCCATAGGCCTGCGCCCCGATATGCCAATAACTTGGCACACTGCAGAAGTTTTCGGATATAAGATTTTCTTTCCCTGCACACGCAGACACACACTCGTACTAGCTTTCTCACATCACCACATCAACACCTCACTTCTTCCATTCCCCTAAGCACCCACAACAGCATGTCTTATGATTATTATCTTAGGTGAGGCCTAAATAGGTAGCAGAGAGAGTCCCATGGACCGGACAGCCTCGACCCAATCATACGGCCTAGATTCTTTCTCGTCAGCCTCATCCATCTTTTTCCAGATTAGCCGTACCACGCTCCATTGTGTCTTGATGTTGGCAATCTTGTATGACTGCACTCTCTCCCACCACCGATACCAAGGATCCCGGTCTACAGCCTCGCAGGACGCCACGAAGGCGGGCCATGTGATAGGGGCCATGGAAGACTGAGAGCAGGACGCCGAACTGCTCTTCACATCCTCGACTGCCTGCATGTTCCTGGCCACTGCGTCGATATATGGCCCAACCTCCGCACCTGCCAATCTGCGGATACGTCTATTATAGTAAACAACAGCGGCCTGATGCCAGGCTTTGGCGTGGTATCGGAAGATTTGCCGCATGTCCATGCTGCCGATCGAAGAGAGAGAGGGCGCCTCTCCCTCCAAAGACCAGCAGAGCAACTCTCGGTGGAGCGTGGTGGCGCTGTGGACGAGAGATTGCGGTGCCCTCTGTCCCCTATATCGATACCACGCCAGGCTTTCAGCAATCTGACAGGTTTCCTGGATGGAAGCAGCGATCTGCGGCGTCACGCCATACATGTAGAACACACACGAGTCTGGCTGCCCGATGTGTGCCATGCTGCTCACGTTGTTGTAGACCATGAGATCCGCGTGGCGCTGTGCTGTTGACGGTATGCACCGCACTAGCAGAGAGAGAAAGTCGCTGATCTCATCGAGTTGCCGGGTCGTGTGGCTCGTGAGAGTGCTCCGGCGCATCAGATGACGCAGCTGCTTGGTTCCTCGTAGATGAATGGCATAGTCGGCCTCGCATCCCGACATGACCTGTGCGAGCATGAGTACTGACATTGTGGGCGAGCCTTGTTCAGCTCATGAGAACATACATCGACAGACACCAAGGACAGCATTGCCATGAGCATGGTCTGGTACTCTTCTTCCGAAACCGGCAGGTTGATGGCGGACTGAAGCAGGGCCAAGGCCTTGTGTCGATGCTGGGAGCCGATCCTATGGTACTGCGTCTGATCCGGAAGGCAGTTCCACAGATGGTAGGCAGAAGACGCAAGGAGCGAGTGCATCAGGACCGATTGGACGATAGGCCTGTCGGGTCTGTTTCCGGTGACGGGTGGCTGGCCACGAGACGCTGCCGCTAATGCCGCGGGTACGTACAGGTTTCGGTATGGGTTCATGGGGTGTTCGACGGGTATGAGAAGCCCCGCAATGTGTACGATGTAGTGATGCATGAGATGTAGATCCCTGGACTCGGCAGCTGAGTTCTGGGGGATGGCCGAGGGCTGGTATCGTGACAGCGAAATCACAGTGGAGCTGCCTGTCGTTGCTGAGTCGCCAGACGGACCAGTCCCGGCCATTCTCGATGACCGGGCTTCAGTACGACTAGGAAAAGCCCCGTGAGTCCAACACCTGCTACGCGCGACGGCGGCATCGGGCAAGGGGTCGGATTCGACCTTGGTAGGCCGCCGAGCTCGGTCTGCTTGTTCTGCTCCTATACGTGTGAGGGACTGAAATGTGGTGAAAGGTCCCCTCTGAGAGCCCGAACAGTGCACCGAAACATCATCCTCGAGTAACGTCAGGAACTCATCAATCTCATCTAAGGAATAGTGGCCGTGCTGGTGCCAGCACGGTTCTGTGACGGGAGGTCAGATGCCAGACACCCATGCGGACGGGAGAGGAGGGGGCGCATTCACCAACTTTGACACGCCCGGCAGCAATAGTCGCCGCGCCGGGCGTGCCTTGAGAGAAGCCAACCCGAGCATGCGCACTGCCGGTCCACTGCAGCCTGACGCCGTATCCGGCACAGTCCAACTTCAGCCGCTCACAGTTGCCGCATCGTCGGGGCCGTTCGTCACACTTGACCTTTCTTCCCTTACAGGTCCAACATCTGGGAGAGTATAGACACTGTCAACGCTGCGCGGTCTTCAAGGCGTAGAGGGGCGTTCACGAAGCCACCGTCCGTCCTTACGTGAGGGGCCAACGCCGAGGAAGGGACCCACCCAGTAAACGTCATGGCCCGCCGGCCTGTTCTTGGTGGCATCTGGTACTCTTCGTGGGTTTCATGCACTCGGGGGCACGCACAGTCCGAATCCCAGGACTTTGTTGGTTTGGTTGTAGAGCCAGATTATACCTCAGTACGGAGTAGAGCTCGATAGCTCGGGAGAAGCCACATGCAGGCGAGGGGCGTCAACGTCGATCCTGATACATGTTGATAAGATATGGAGGCCGACAGCTTGTATAGAATAGAATCCTGATACATGTTGATAAGATATGGAGGCCGACAGCTTGTATAGAATAGAGATACGTATACTCTACTCGTATTGTCCGATTCACGGAGCTGACTGGAGACGGGATAGATGGAGATGCGAAGAAGACTGTGCTATCTACAATTATCCGCACAGTTGGCGACGCTGACGCGTGGAGGTGCATGTCACTGTCGGATACAGCAAAGCCTTCCGACGTTCCGACCCAATTGGAGAGAGGAGGCAAAGAAGAGGATAGGCTATTGTAAGGAGGGATCTGTTAGGCTATATGCGCTGACAATGTTGCTCCGCCGTTGAATGCAGCCGTTCCGTCCAACGGCCGCGTGGTTTTCTGTTACTTGATGCGCAGCTGGTGCTACGGAGTACGATTATCAGAATAGACCCCAGAGAGTTGGGCATAAGACCATGTCTCACTGTCAACCAACTTCCCTGCTGCCCAGTGCTATTTTGAATACATGCAGTATCATTCACTCGATCAAATGCAGCGTGCTACCGGGCCTGCAGCGTAAATAGTGGAAGAGTATGTGTTGTGTCTCATGAGACCAAGGTAAACAAAGATTCGGAGACCTCCCACATGGGTCATCTTGGCTCAGGCTCGCACCATCGCCATGATTCCCCTGGAAGAGGCCCAGGAGCTCACAGGCTCTGGCTGGCAAAGTTCTTCCGCTTCGAGCTCTGCCATCCCACCGTCTAGGTCAACCATGTGCGACGTTCGGTGGACGAGATGGATGATCGCGAACGACGGGAGTCCGATGTAGGCAGAAAGAAAGTCCGACGACAACACTGACCACTTCGAAGGGGAAGATGGTAAGAAGGCCGTTCAGTAGACATAGCACAGAGTAAAATACCAGGGAGATCCACGATCCGACAAGCTGCAGCTTTGAACGGGTCTTCAGCAGAGCTCGCACCAACGGCATAGACGGGACACCGCTCGAGGTGCGCTTGGCAAAAGTCCTGGGCGCGGCGCCGTGGAGCGCCGTGGAGTATAGGGACCGGCTGGAGAGGTAGAGGGGCGAGTTGCCCGATGACCAGGCCGCCGTGGCAATGACAGCATTCACGATGTGGTTGAGAACAGGGACTCCAGCGTTGCGAATGCCGACCACCCAAAGCGAGGCGGCTGCATTCGATGCCCCGGAGACGAGGCAAGATGCTGCTCAGAAGGGTCGCGACGGCGGCAACGAGACGGCCAGCATCTCCGCGTTCGGCGAGAGTGTTGACAGGCCCCGGGGTTCTGCCAGTACCGTAATCCGAGCTTGCCATGACTCGGGCTGCCACCCCAGAACAGGATGGAGGATAGCATAAGGAGACAGATGATGGTGATGACCTTGAGGCTTGCGAACCAGGACTCGGACTCGCCGTAGAAATTGACGGGAAGGACACTGAGCCATACCACGGCCACGACCATGATACTGATCCATGCAGCATCGTTCACCGGCAGCTTCCGTCACTCGATGACGAGGGCCGACGTCGTGAGCTCAAGGGGGACGAAAATAGCGAAGGAGTGGAGATAGAGCCAGCCCACCATGGATCCGAGGCTGTCGGAGACGTACCGTCCGCCGTAGCAGCTCACGGTCCCACCTGGAGGCGGGAGGTAAGCCGAGATCTCGGCAAGCGACGCCAGCATCTAAATAGGTCATAACCGACACGAGGACGTAGCTGCCGACGAGGAACGCCGGGCCACCCGTCGCCAGGGTCTTTCCAGATCCTAGAAATGGGCCCGTGGCCGGATCGGGGTTGCCGAGCAAGCACAGTCGGCGGGAGGCTTCCATGTGGAATACATATACGAGAATTCCACGTGGTAGACATCTTGACTTGTTTGCACGCACTGATGGCAAGAGCATCAATCATCACACTAGGTTATATGCAATATGAGAAGCATTCAGGTAAACGGATGGCACGCTAATCGGCTCGATCGAATCGTTCCCGTTCCGAGTTGCCTTGACACAGTACATTGCGGGTCCGGATTCCACAGATCCTGGCCCCGTCGGAGTCTCTTGCCATCTGACGGGACGAGTTGAGATAAGCGCTAGGTAACAATCATACACCACTCCAGCTTCTCAGTCACATGGCTTAGATAGGCCACGAGTGGTTCCATACGATTTCCCTCACAGGATCTGATCTAGAATCTCTACGGCGTATCCGACGATGGGACCAAGGCTCCGCCGATAAACCACTCAAAGCAACACGTATAAAGAAAGACCTGGCCGGTTTCACAGCTGTACACAGAGAACGTGTAGAATATCCATGCCTGCATCGAAAGCCTTTACTCAGAAACATACAAGATGCAAATCATCACCACCAGGGGTCTGGTGTACGCCATCGGCGCCTTCATTTCCGTCGCTGTAGCTGCGGACATGAGTGTCAATCTTGGCCCGGGCTACCCTCACCCGATTGAAGGTAGGCTGCGAGCCCAGCTTTCAACCCCATATCACGCGCAATCTCTCCTTCTCACGCCGTAGTAGACCTCGACAAGGATCTCCCATTCTCGCAGCCCGTCACCTTTGCGCACCTTCCGTGGCAGAGGTGTCTTGCGGCGTCTCACAGCGAGGTTCGTCTCTTGTCTGCTCAGAAACCCATCAGAACCTACCCGGAGTGTTCTGATCAATTCCTACCCGTGAACAGCCGCTGGATGTTGCCATACTGGGATTCCCCTACGATACTTCCACGTCATACCGTCCCGGCGCCCGCTTCGGTCCCCGGGGAATCCGTGCCGGGTCCTCGAGGGAGAAGAAGGGCCGCAGCTACAATACAGTATGGGGCATAGATCCCTATGAGCAAGGGCTTGAGGTTGTGAGTTTCCGACGTCCTCGTCTGTGCGTGCCGTACGCCTCGTCTTAACCTCGAGGCAAGTTCTAGATTGATTGCGGTGACGTCCCAATCACCCCCTTTGATGCCGCCCACGCTTTCAAGCAGATGGAACAGGCCTATCGCCAAATACTGTACCATCCGACGTCTGATAACAGTGAGTGGCCCGACCTTCCAGGATGGACGTCGGCACTCCGTTCTCACATCCTCTATGACATTCATAGACCAATGGGAGCACCCCCGGATCCTCAGCCTCGGGGGGGACCACTCCATCGTCCTGCCTATATTGCGGGGTCTCAAGACGGTCTACGGCCCCATCTCGGTCATCCACCTCGATTCTCACCTTGATACGTGCGTACAGATCCGCCCATTGAACGTTGCCCCCCCCCCCCCTCCTCTGCATGAGACTCACCCCATCCTCGCCTCACAGCTGGGACCCTTACGAAGGATACACTGGGATCGTGTCAAACCAATCCGCCGTGACTCACGGCACATTCTTCTGGCATGCCAGCCGCGAGGGATGTATCAGCAAAGGCACTAGTGTCCACGGCGGCCTGAGAACTAAACTTTTTGTCAGTCTTCTCGTCCCCGGCGTCCCAAATCATGCTGACTAACATCTGCTTCGCAGAGTCCGAAGGACTATGAGATTGATCGTGACGTTGTCGGATTCACGTTGATAGAGGCTCAGGAGATTGATGAGATCGGCATGAGTGGTATCATCGCCAGGGTCAGATCAGCCGTGCGTGACACGCCTGTGTATCTATCCATTGACATTGATGGTAAGTGAAGCACACTGTACATGCGTGTATGCTGGGGGGAAAAATGAAGGCAACCTTCTCACTTCTGACGGCCCTATCAGTCTTGGATCCCAGCATCGCTCCGGCAACGGGTACTCCAGAATCGGGCGGGTGGACTACCAGGGAGCTCAAGCGGTTTATCAAGGGCCTCGAGGGTCTAAATCTTGTCGGCGCAGATGTCGTCGAGGTGAGCCCTCCTTACGACACCGTGGCAGAGACTACCTCCATCGCCGCAGCAGATATACTCGTAGATATTCTCGCCTCCATGGCAAAGAAGGTGTCATTTGTCCAGCCTTCTACTTCAAAGGACGAACTATAGCATTGCTTCACAGGCTTGCCGCTACAACACACATACACGCACACACACACGCACGCACACACACACACACACATATATATATATATATATGTATATATATATATATATATACCACAATAAACACTTTGTGCACATTCGCATTGCTTGTGTTTCCTCTGGTCCTCTCCTTACGCAAAAGTACTCGCTTCGACGGGGACTAGGGTCAGCCGGTATTGATTGGGCATGTTCGTGAATGATCCTCAAATAGGTCGATTTCAACTTTGCTGTTATTCATGTACGAGTCGATGTATCCAGCGTCGCTCAACTTCCCCGTGGCCTTGGTCAGGCATGCATGGTCGTGGGGGAGAACTGCTTCGTCCAGGCCGAGGCTGGCAAAGATCGTCCTGCAACGCGACATAGCAGAGAACATTGCGATGATAAGTTTTGCGGGAGAAAAAGCGAGGCCTGACGAAGACGGGATGCCGATGCTCTTATTCGAACGGTTAGGCAAAGTTTGGTTCGGTGCATCTGAAGAGCAGCGATCCCCATGACCCGGATACTACGCTCGATAGCTGCCGCCGTGCGCCATCATATGCAATGTCTTGCTTGACCTGCCCATGATAAGGCTTGACCTGCTCATAAGGCTCCAAGATGTTCGACCACCGAATGGTCATCGTATGCATAGAGGTTGGATGGTTGCATAGGTATGTCTGCCACGTATCTATCCGTCTTCTCTCGTGATGGTCTTGATACATACCGTTATCATGAACGTACACTGCATTCGAAATCTCCTCACATCTGACTAGAGCCCCTCTTCGAGTTTACTCGTACAATGGTCAAGATGCGTCGTGAGACCAAGACGGGCATCATTACCTGGCAGGCGTAGCACCTCTAGTATCACGTCCTCATACCCGTAGAGGGCACGATATTCTCATGTATGCTATACACACACTGTTACCTCCTATCTCAATCCCACCATGACGTGATAGTGATGAATGCGTAGGACGAGCTAGAGCTCAGGCCACCTTGGCCAAGAAAAAAGGCTTGGACAATTGCTGATTTTCATTGTAATTGCACCAGGGGGGCCGCATGAAACACCCATACATTGTGTGCTGCTGGCACCTGGGCAATAACACTAGAACCACGGGTTCTCCTGGTATTCATGCCGGCTGTGAACCTGGTTCGCTAGATTCTATAAAGACCAGTTCTCCGTCGAAGGGTCTTGTTCTGCATCAGCATTGGTCATCTTGAGCCGATCTCGGGGCACAGTTGGGTAGCATAACCCCCATTCCCGTCATCGCCACAGCGCATAGAGATGCACACATTAAATGCAGGTTATGGAGAGCCAAATCACAAGCAGACCGGTGCATGACTCCGTTCTTGTTGACATGATAGACTTGATCTGATCGACTGGGCCGGCATTTACAGACTCGGAATAGAGCAAATGATCATGTACTGCTCGTAAACCAGACCGGTCCGACACAACGAAAGCTTTGGTTATAGTTACGACATGCTCCTCAGCGCTATTGTTTATTGCTTTGTAGGGATCGCGTCGTTTATTTTGCCTCGCATCTCCATCTCCATCCAATCCAGGGCAAGACTCATCGCCGTGACGTTCATCGCCAAGTATCGATGCAGTGCTTCGTTCTCATTCTTGTTTTTTTTTTTTTTGACGGGATTGACAGGACGAGTGCTACGGCCTGGTCGCAGGATACACGTACTCTCATAGATAGAAAGTAATACAACCTACAACCTGAGCCTGACGCATTGACATCGAAGACCAGGTTGCCAGGGTATGGGGCTGGGACTGGGGCTGTGGCGGTCTTGGTCGACCGGCCAATTCGTACGGGTGCGGACAGGTAAGAGTGCGATACGTCAGTTTATGCGGCGGGATTGCGAAGAAGCTTCTTCTTCCTCATCGCGATTGCCCCCTGATAGATTCTGACAGGCGACTCGACATCAATGCTAGTGATATGATGATGAATATGTTCTTGAGGTGGTGGCGCAGGAACTCGAGGTCCCGGGATGTGGGCAGATGCCATAATCTCGGCACCGAAGAGGCACGGCACATGCGGAGAGTAATTAGGAGACACCGGCACATGAGAAAGCCACGCGCACGTGGCCACCATTACAAGCTGCTCTGGAGACATCAGATACCGGTATTGCCCAGTGCAGCTTTGCAGGCCATGATCCAGAAGACCAGGTCCGGAAAGAAGAAGAAGGAGGTGATGATGACGACGATAGCTGTACGCCTACGACGTCGAGGGCGCACCTTGTAATATTTTAATTGATCTTCATATGAGTGATCTCCGTTCCATACCGGACAGGATATTTCGATTGAAGAACGGAGCATGATTAGCATGTGGTGTATAAAGTCGGGTACTATCAACAAGCTACATGCTAATCCGCACTCGAGTTGCCAGACCAAGAAGAGGAAACGAAGAGGGAAAACTTTTCCGGGTACCAGTACAGGTTACAGGGATGAGGATGAGAATGAATGGAAGAACTTCATTAAAGTAATATCCTAAAGCTCGGCTTAGATTTTCGCCCCAGTCTTATGAATGCATTCTGGAGTACATTAATTAACGTTGTTTTATTACACAAAGCTATGCATCAAGACTACGAGTATCCATGCATGGGGGGGGAGCGGGGGGAGGGGATATCCTTCAAGCTCTACAGAGTATTATCACTTATCACTCGTAAGATAAAAAGAGCCGGTTAGTGACACTAGGCGCCGGAATGTACGGAAGAAGAGCATAGGTGGACTCCGTAGACGGCTGACGCTACGACAGATATTACTTTATATATAGAAAGGGTAGCATCGCGCGTAGTCTTGAACATACATGCATGATCGCCACGCGGTACAATTGCCAGGCTGAGGAATTCGAATTCGATGTCCATCTCTTCCGCCTGTCGGGAGACTGATAGAGAAGATGCATCTTCCGTCGGCACATGACGAGGACGCACATGCATATGCGCACCAGGAGAAAGGGTGAGCAGGAGACTGCGATTGAAGAACAAACACAAGCAGCACACTCACGCGGATAATGCAATCACTAGTACATCGTCATAAGAAAGAGAAAGTTTGTGTGCGTGTGTGTGTGCTGGTCCCTGGCGGTCAACACCCAAGAAGCGAATCCCCCTTCAGCCTCCTTTTCTCCCCCCCC
>NW_023336187.1:1162031-1207272 GCF_012550715.1 Geosmithia morbida
CCCGGCGACGTCCCTCCTCCCTGTCCATGTCTCCACTCCTACCCACCAGGTACAGGTAAACAGAGAATCGGCACTTGTACTCTGTAGCCTGTAAGCCAGTAGATCGAGAAGAAGGAAGCAAGCAGTGGCCAGCAGGTAGGAGGAAGGGAAAGAAGCCAAGAAGAAGCCAAGACAAGATCAGACAAACCCAAGAGCTGGAGTGGGAAGGTATCATCTTAGCCGCTCACCCTTAATACCACATCTACTCCGTAATACTCCGTGGCACTCCGTAGTACTCCGTATGCGCGTACAGCTACGTCTACGAGCAGAGGTCACTCAGGCTTGTCTGGCTGCTAGCACTCGTACTTGGACTCGTAGAAGAGAGCCATGCCACCCTCGTTCCATCTCTTTACAGGTAGAGGCCCTTCTCCTCCCTCCCCCCCCCCCCCCCCCCCCCCCCCCCCCCCCCCCCCTGTTGTCGTGTGTATCAGAATAGTAGAAACAGGACCCCTCCATTGATGGGCATAGACTTAACAGGGCTCAGCAAAGCAGAGTAGTGACACGACCTTACCGCGCCCCCTCTCCCCTCTCTGTTATTTTTGTGGAAAATGTGGGTTCCTCATTCACAGACTCGTCGATGTACGGAGTACTAAAAGCGAGGGAGCCGCCGTGCTGGGCCGTGATGTGCAGCCGTTGAAGATAGCATTTGGAAGGTTGGCTTGCCTCTTTCTTCATCCCGCCAACCCTCACCTTCACTCGTTTTTTTTTCCCTTCCCTCTTTCGTTCTTTTTTCTAGTGTCTGTATATACTGTTTTGTATCATAATCCTTTTTTTCTATCTGTTTATTTTTTGATAAAAAAAAGGATATCAAAATACAGAGATATGCAGATACATCCGGTCATTATTCATACCACACATTCTTTCCCCTTCTACTCTCTCTCTTCCTCTCCCCTTCGCTTCTATTTCTCTATTCAACTATAATACTACCGAGTAGTATCCGACACAGCACACCTTTCAACCGAGAGCGACAATGCCGGCATTCGCAAAATGGGCAATGCCCCTCACATCTCTGCTGGCTACCCTGGCAAAACAGAAGGATCAGAGCAACATGATCGACGTCATCCTCACCGGCATGACGCAGCAGGAGGCCGTGCAGAACTACACCAACCAGGCCGTGACTGGTATCACGGCCCTCAACGACAACTGGTACCAGCAGGATTCTGGACTCTGGGCGGGAACGTGGTGGAACAGCGCAAACGCGCTGACGACGGTCGTCGAGTTTGCCATCCTGAGGCCTAACCTGGCCGCCGACCTCAACATCACCCAGCTCATCAGCAACACGTTCGTGAAGGCGCAGCAGACGCAGCTGAAGGTCCGAGCCAGGACGACCTCGGGCCCCGACCGCGGCATCGTCGAGAGGGAAGAGCAGCAAGGGTCGGGAGGAGAGCGGGCAGAGGACGAGACGCAGGGTCTCGACAAGCGGTTATTCGCCAACTTCCTCAACGACTTCTACGACGACGAAGGGTGGTGGGCGCTGGCCCTGATCCGCTCGTACGATCTGACCGAGAACAACGCCTACCTCGACGCGGCCGTCACCATATTCGACGACATGGCGGGGGGCCACGGCGGGCCGTGCAACGGAGGCATCTACTGGTCCAAGGACCGCAACTACAAGAACGCCATCACCAACGAGCTGTACCTGTCCATCGCCGCGTCGCTGGCCAACCGCCGCCCGCAGCAGACGCGCTTCCTTGCCGCCGCCCGCAAGCAGTGGGTCTGGTTCCAGGGCAGCGGGCTCATCAACGAGCAGAACCTCATCAACGACGGCCTCGACGACAAGTGCCGCAACAACGGCCTGCAGACCTGGTCCTACAACCAGGGCGTCATCCTCGGCGGCCTGGCCGAGCTGTACCGCGCTACCGGCAACGCCGACCTGCTCGCAACAGCGAAGCGCATCGCCACCGCCGCCCTCGACCACCTCACCACCGGAAAGGGCGGCGTCATCGTCGAGACGGACAGGTGCGAGACCAAGGTCGGCCACTGCGGCACAGACGGCCAGCAGTTCAAGGGCATCTTTGTGCGCAACCTCCGCTACCTGGCCGACGTCGCCCCCGACATGGACTTTCGCGCCAGCATCATCCGCAGCGCCGACTCCATCTGGGACCACGACCGGAGCCTCAAGAAGTTTGGCGCCGCCTGGGACGGTCCCTTCAATGGCGCTACGGCCCAGACCCAGAGCTCTGCCCTTGATGCCATTGTTGCTGCCATTGCGATTGTCTAAAGATTGAGAAGAAAAGACGAGGACAGCTGTTCGGAAATGGGACGGGGAAAAAAAAACCACCCGCAAAATTATACCAGGTTTTCTAATTCTCATGGCTCGGAGTTGGGGTCGATTACTCTTTTCTTTTTGAAATAGGACACAGGTTTGGTGCTATCTCTCTTCTTTTCAACGTTTTTTTTTTTTGGTGACAATAGACGTCGGGATTGTGTATATAAGGATTTGGGTCCCTTGGCGTTGAAACGCACAAGAATTTTTTGACATATCCATTGATTGGTCGACTTCTTTTCTACTCTTCTCTACTTTCGTTCAAAGAAAAAAAGAACAAAGATGACTTTTATACTTTTAGACATACATAGTTCCATGATCTCTTTTCATGGCTGGAATTACAGTACTTTGCTGGTCTGCTTTGCTGGTCTGCTTCGCTGGTCTGAGATGGTGCACTGTTTTGGAGTGATCATCGGCACTGTGAATACGCACTGTGCTACTAGGATATCACGGCGCTACGTAGACATCCCACCTTGGACCCTCACGGCTGGAATGAGCGCATCACCATTCACCACGACACCGACGGGATATCTGCACAGCTGTTCGGTTCCAGACCTTAACGTGAGAAGGACCAGAAGATATAAGCCGTGAGTGAGATGCACTGTAGGGGACCTGCGCGGTAATCACGTCACCAACGTCTGCCTAGAGCTCTCACCTCCTCACCTCTCCTTCTCGCCCATCGAGGGGTAACGGCGGGAGACGACATCATCTCCACGCTGTGTCGCCAGGGAGGAAAGCAGAGAGTGGGAGAGAGGAATTGAAGAGACGCAATGGATGCCCCAGAGGAGTTCGACATCAAACTCCAAAAGATCTCGGCCGACCTCATTGCCGACTTTGACCGCTTCCTTCCAACCTTTCTACGCAAGGCCGACGGCAATGGCGGATCACGAGTCTATTCTCGCGTCCGCTCCCGCGACCTAGACTGGGCTACCGGGACTGTAAGCTCTCATTCATCCGGTTATCTTGAACAGTTAAGGAAGAAAGAAAGGAAGGAAGGAAAAAGAAGAGAAAGGAGAAAGAGAGGAAAAGAGAGGAAGTAAAAGGGAAAAGGAAGAGAATACAAAGCCATCTCTAACGTTACCCCAGTGTCTTGACCCCTTCCAGGAGCTACCGCAGCTACTGGATGCCCACCTAACCAGATGGATCCCCTTCCTGTCAAACGCATTCCTAGACCACACACTCGCCCGGCACCGAGACAGGCGACAGCAGCGACAGCAGCAATACGGTGTCCAGGGTGATGGGCAGGCATCGTCAATCAGCTCCAAGCACCTCGTGTCCGTCGAGCATGCCATCTGCAAGATGCTCTACACCTTTTGCAAGATCCGCGGCGAGAAGGTCATTGTGCACTTCCTCAACGTGGAAGCCAAGTACCTCGAGGTCCTGCTGAGGGCCATTGAGGAGGCAGAGGAGGGGAGCATAGGCACCGGTTCGGTGTCGCCTTGGTCGTGGGAGCAGCGCTACGTCGTTCTCCTGTGGCTGTCGCACCTCATGCTGGCCCCCTTCGACCTGTCCACCATCTCATCCGTGGACCTCGACCAGGCTGCTGCCCCTGCCGTGCCCGGGCTGAAGCTCCAGGACAACCTTCCCAGCATAACGCTGAGGGCTGTCCCGCTCGCCATCAAGTACATTGCGTCGCCCGGGAAGGAGCGCGATGGCGCCAAGGCGCTCCTCGTTCGCATCGCCATGCGGCGCGACATGCAGCAGGCCGGCGTGCTATCCAGCCTCATACAGTGGTCACTCGCAGCGCTGCGTCCCAAGCCAAACGCCGCTCCGGAGGACGCGTACCACTACCTCGGTGTTCTGTCGTTCCTGGCTGGTATCCTTCGCTCGTCGTCAGACACGTCCGACGCGAACGAATTTCTGCGGCCCATATTCGACACAGTGCACGGCATTGCCGTCAGAGGCCAGGAAGGCGAAGACGAGGCGGTCAGGTCGATCATGTCGTTTGCCCTCACGCGCAAGATGATCCTCAAGGTGATTCGCTTCGTCACTGTGTCGCTCCTCAGGGACGACGATGGCACCGACATAACCGAGACGGCAATCGGCTATCTCCTCGAGAGCTTGTCGGACACGGACACGCCCGTGCGCCTCGCGGCGAGCAAGTCGCTCAGCATCATCACTCTCAAGCTCGACCCGGAGATGGCGTCTCAGGTCGTCGAGGCGGTGCTGGAGTCGCTGAACCGTAACGTCATCTGGAAGAAGACCTCGGCCGACTCCAAGCCGATACGCGACCTCGCAACCGTCGACCCGACCGAGTGGCACGGCCTGATCCTCACCCTGTCTCACCTCCTATACCGCCGCTCTCCCCCGGCCGACCAGCTGTCCGACATCATCCACGCCCTTCTCCTCGGCCTGTCATTCGAGAAACGCGGCGTCACGGGCGCCAGCGTAGGGTCCAACGTGCGCGATGCCGCTTGCTTCGGCATCTGGGCCCTTGCCCGCCGCTACACGACCGCTGAGCTGCTCGCCGTGCCCACGCACTCGGTGTACGCGGCCAAGGCACACCCCGCCGCGAGCTCCATCCTCCAAGTCCTTGCGACCGAGCTGACCACGACGGCGTCGCTCGACTCGGCGGGCAACATCCGCCGCGGTGCCTCAGCCGCGCTTCAGGAGCTTATCGGCCGCCACCCAGACACGGTCGACAAGGGTATCTGGGTCGTCCAGACTGTAGACTACCACGCTGTCGCGCGGAGGTCCCGCGCCATGGAGGAGGTGGCACTCGGCTCTGCCAAGCTGTCGAGTCAGTATGGGGAAGCCATGATCGACGGCGTCCTCGGATGGAGGGGCATCGGGGACGCAGATGCAGCCTCAAGACGAGACGCCGCAACCGCTTTCGGCCGTCTGACGGCTCAGCTGGCGGCTTCGGACGTTCAGGGGGTGCTGCCTAGGTTCCGGTCGTCTGTCCATCTGGTGGCCGGGGAGATCGACGGTCTTCAGAAGCGCCAGGTTGAAGAACGGCACGGACTTCTGCTGTGCTTCGCCGCCATTCTGGACCAATACCCGTCCCTGACGCAGCAGTCAGGGGCCGCTGGAGGGAGTAGGGAGATGACGAGAGGCATCATCGGCACGGCGACTGCTATTCTCAGAGACTGCAAGACGACGACATATCGACGTCCAGAGCTGGTAGTCGAAGCGGCGAGCAGGCTTGTTGCATCCATGCTTCCTATCCTCCAGCAAGAAGTTGTCGGGCACAGCTCTACAGACCCGCTACAGACGCTGGCGCACCTTCTGCCGTCGACGTCGGGAAGGACCCAAGGATACCTGCCCCTGGTCTCCGTCCTCGATGCCGGGCAGAGGAAGCCCGAGATTGACGAGTTCCTGTCTGCCCTGCACGAGGTCATACCCCGATGGCTCTCCCGCAGCGAGGCCGACGCCATCGAGGCAGCATCCGCCGCCGCCCTGATCTTAGTCCTCTTCTCCGCGGAACCGGAGCGGTCGTCAATCCTGGCAGGATGGGCCGCGACGGTCGAGACCAAGCCCACGAGCCGCAAGGGCACAGCAGGCGACGGCTATGTCTACACATTGGCTATGGCGCAGCCGCTGGTAGGTACCGGCGGCGTCGGTGAGGATGACGTCGCGTGTCGCGCGCTCAACCGCCGGTGGGCCGTCGACGATGAGGTGGACACGCGCGTGGCCATCCTGCAGGCCCTCACGCGCAGCCGCCTGCTACGGGACAAGCCGCTGGTCTTCCTCGGCGTGCTCTCGGACGGACTAAACGACTACACGACTACGGCGAGAGGCGACGTGGGCTCCCACGTCAGGGTGCAAGCTCTGAAGGCGGTAGCGACGCTATGGGGCGACGACATGCGCAGCAAGGGAGAGTGGGTGGGCGAATCAGTCAGGGCGCTATTCTACAGTACGCTGCGGCTGTCGGCGGAGAAACTGGATAGGATACGGCCAGAGGCACAGATTGCCGTGTCGCTCGTCCTCGACAAGGAGTAAGTTGGCAGCAGCGTTCTCTGCCCTCTTGCCGGGGTAGCGGCGGCGGTGGTGGTGGTAGAAGGCCCTGTGCTAATCCGTGCCGGCAGACACACGACCGCATTCAGATCGACGAGCTTCTCTTCCAAGGCCTACTTCCGGGCCCTTCTGGATCTGGTGCACTCGGGCGACGGGGGAGAGCTGGAGAGCTCGGTGGCGGAGCTTGCGTCGACAGACACGGATGGGTGGATGGCCAGCCTGCTCAGCGGGCTGGTGACGTCGGCGGACACGGGTAACGAGGACCTGGTGGTAGCGAGCAGGGCAGCCCTGGCGGACTTCTGCGACGACGGCGAGACCAAGGCCAACCTGGAACTGGTGTGCAGAGCCCTTCTGGGCAATGTCAAGACACGCCAGGGCCAGGACAGGGTGGTCGTGCCCACGCTCGAGGTGATCGCCTTTCTGTTCCACGCGGGCCTGTTCCAGCAATGCGACGGCGAGGCCGTCAGCCTGCGCAGCCTGTGTCTCCAGACGCAAAAGGCGGGGTACAAGACGGGCAACATGCGCAAGATCGACGCGTGCATCAAGGTGTACGGGGGGATCGCTGCCGCGGCTGCGGCGACTGAGGCGACCGACAAGCTAGACCCGACGGCGGCCGGCATCCGAGAGGCCCGCAAGAGGTTGGGAGCTCTACTGTCCCACCCCTGGCCCAAGGTTCGGGTGTCGGTTGTAGACCAGCTCTGGGCTCTGGAGTCGGCCGCGGCGGGCGATGACAGGAGCCAAGTCCTGATGGGCGTGGACTGGGCCATGGCTGACAAGAGCCAGATACGGAGCGCTGTGCAGCAGTTGCAGCTCGAATAGAGAGACGTGTCGGAGATGGATGGATCATCGATCGGGATCGGGAATCACCTGAAAGGAGGACGGGGGAAAACGAAAGAGAAGAGAAGAAGAAGAAGAAAGAGTTCTCTGGAAAGCTAAGATGATGCGATTATTTGACGTATCTATGTTTGAGAGGTGAGGTCGATATCTACTCGTAGTGTCGTAGTGTCCTTGCTTTGTCGATTTGCCCAAAGATCAGACACATGGCATCTCGGCATTACTGGAACAGGCCTTTTTTACCTGGTGACATTTGGTCGTCGACGCGCACACGCACACAGGTAATACACAGTGACTTTTCTTCTTTCTTCTCTTCTTTCTTCTCTTCTCTCTTCTCTGCCTTGCTTCTACTCGCAACTTATCAACTCGACTGGAATGAATGAGGAAGGACAGAGGAAAAAGAGAGGGGGGGGGGGATGTGTATCAGAGATATCTACAAGTCAATAACCTCGGCAAGGTAAAAGAGACAGGGTTCATCCATGAAAACTAATATGACGACTTTTTTTCTTTCATGGGAGATCATCCCCGGGGGGGGGGGGGGGGGGKRGRGGGGGTGGCATGGATGGGCGGATAACTACATGTAATAGACGTATCCGTACATGTATCGTAAAACATGTATCGTACACACGAGGTAAAATTATTATCCCGTGGCAATCGACATGTACGAGGTTGATGAGTCTCTGGAGTCGCGGTAGAGAGTAGAGGAAAGAAACGACCATTATGCATGTATACGCGCTATCAGGACATCCGAAGCAAGGGGCGAATAACCAAAGGGCCGTCGCATACACACGTGAAAGGGGTGTGTGTGGGGAGGGGGAGGAGGGATGCAGGGCCAGCCAAGAGTCGTTGCGACGTAATACGGGGCAGAGGAGAGAAAGAGAGGGAGGGAAATAGGCAGCAGAGATTGACGATTGGTAGAGAAAGCGAGAGGGATGCATTGACAAGTTCAAGATGCACTGTAATGTATAACATGTCACGATACGGGGTATTTCCCGCAGGCTTAGGGGATGAGGATGCTCGACACCAAGCCGCGGGGTGTCTGGAGAGAGAGAGAGAGAGAGAACAGAGAGAGATAGAAAATAAATGTTTTTTTAAAAACAAACAAAAAAGTAAAAGAGAAGAAAAACTCATGATCGGACCACTGGTAGAAAAACCAATGCTGTGTATGGCTGAAAAATAAAATAAAATAAATGGCTGGTTTCCTTATCGGAAAACCGTGGGGGGAGGGGGGCCAAACCCATAAGACCTTGTACTCGACCGAGAGTGTGTGTGTGTGTGTGTGCTGTGTGTTGCGCGTTTGATGAAAGTTCCTGAGCAAACACCTGGTGTTGGTGTTGCCTGGGTACTGATACGATGTACAGATCACATGTATATGGATATCGATGAGTTACAGAGACTCGGGTCCGACCGTGCCGTAGCTCTGAACGAGAGAGAGAGAGAGAGAGAGAGAGAGAGAAGGAAAGAAAGAAAAGAAAGGAAACAAGAAAAAAAGGAAAGAAAGAAAAGAAAAAAAGGGCGGCGGCGGCTCTCCCGTGCGTGTGAGCGCGCGGCTGCTGACGATTGACGAGTATATGCACATACATGTATTAATCTGTATATTATTATCCACGTAAATATTGATCCTGTACACGGCAAATGGTAGTGTATAGTATAGGCGGTACGGTGCAGGTTGCAGCGACGGCTCAAAAGCAAGGCGAAGCGATGGATGGGTACGAAGGGTACGAAGGGTACGAAGGGTACGAAGGGTACGAAGGGTACGAAGGGTACGATGGGTACGATGGAGATGACGGAGATGATGGCTGATACATGTACGATATGATAGATGTCTCTGCATCGTCAGACGTAAGCTTTCAGACGTAGGCTTTCCGATCCCTTCTCGTCCTTCTCCGACCCGGGAATCGTCGCGTCGATGTGTGTTGCTGTAGACGTGATGGATGATTGAATCTATCACTACAGATTATATGTGTGTGCGCGTGTGTGTGTGCGCGTGTGTGTGTCGGATTGGCCACCCACATGATGGGGCACGTGAGGGTATGGGACACGTGACAGAGGCCCAGCAACCATGTCTGAGCGCCAGAAGCCTTGACCATGGATCGTCGCTTTTCGTCACCTTCCCGCCCCCCTCCTCCTTTCGGACTGATATAGTCCTGTTGATGGCAGCGTGTACGGATTGATACTCTAGTCGATATGCTCGCAGTGATACATCATGTCGGAGCACGCGGGCAAGTTTTTCTTAGCCGTCAAATTCTCTCCCTCACTTGGGACGCACGTGTCGAATCAGGAATAGTATCGATACTTATTCCCTCAATATATCGAGAGATGACAGTGCGGGGAATAAAGAGAGGTAGAGGAGGAGGGATGCCTCTTTCAGGGAACCGTGACCGATGGGACCATGGCCGGTTCAGTAGCCACCCGAGACAAAAAGGCGCAGGTCGGCGCCGTCTTTCTTTTCTTTTTTTCCCTTCCCCCATTAGGCTATATTAACTCCTACGCACCGCACCGCATTCGGTCTTCCGTGTTGGCGGTGAGACTTGTCTTGTGGCGGCGGCGGCGACGACGACGACGACGACGACGCGAGTAAGCCTTCGGAGAGGAGAGGGTGGGGTCATCGTAGCGAGGTTCGTTGCGGGAAAGAGAGAAAGGGGATGGGAAGAGGGAGGGAGGGTGGGAGTGAGAGGGAGAAGAGGAAGAGAGAGCATGGGTTGATGACGATGCATAATATTATGCCCTATAATCATAGTATGATAATAGTATAATAAGCATTAATAGTTCCCTGCACGTGGGATCGATTCCCCTTGCTTGAGAGTCAACCTGATTCGGATCAACCTGATTAGGATGTAATGAATTTAGTCGCGCGCCCCCCGGCCCCAAGGGGAAAAGGAGAAAAAGAAAGAGAGAGAAAAAAAGAAAAGGAAAAAGGAAAAAAAAGAAGAAGAAGAAAAGGGAAAAGAAAAGAAAAGAAAGAAAAGAAAGAAAAGAAAAGAAAGAAAAGGAAAAAAGAAAAAAAAAAAGAAAAAAAGCAGAGGACGAGTACGAGTAGTAAATATGAACACCACCTAATACTGCAGTATTCGTAACGTACATGATCCGGAGTATTAGCGGTATTGCGATTTATCCCGTACAGGCACAAAATACGAGCATCGAGCATGGAACCCGCAAGTATCAACGTATCATCTTATCACTACTCCGTATGACGGGCTCAACTCGGTCCCACGGCCAAGCCTACACCTGACCGACCAACCGACCGACCGATCGATCCATCGAGGCTGTCCGGGGCTCTCTGTACCGGCTGAGCCTAGCGGCAGGCTGGTTTTTCTCTTATACCTTGTTTTTTTTTTGTTTTCATTTTATCTACTGATGTATTTAATTTCATTAAAAAAATCTCTTCATGTATCTTTTTCTACCGTGGGCGGCTTGCACTCGTATTGCGATAATCGTACTAGTCGTCATCCCACGCCGTGGGATTGGGGGCACTAAGGGGCGGAGACTTGGTCTATTGCAATTAACCCGTACAGCATTGCTTACTGATACCAGGAGCATCGTCAATTGATAAGCGGCAGCTGCCAGTATCCTGTATCTCGCAGTGCAGAGTTGGCCGTGAAGCCGTATCGAGTAACTCGCAAGTCGTATCCTTGCAGCGAGGTACGGAGTGATACGAGTCCTATCTGTCCCGTATCACGTATATATATATACGTATATACATATATATACATATACACATGTACACACACACACACACACACACACACACATACATATATATGTATATATATATATATATACTCCGTACTCGTAGAGCGTAGCATCATCATTACTATCCATTACTGTCTGCTGATGGACGCCTAGTATCAGCACATGTACATGCAGTCTTACCAGATTGTTGGAACAACTAAATATCATATCCCCCCCCCCCCCCCCACCTCCCTGAGTATTTTTATTAGACGCTATTACATACCATTGATGATAGTCTCGCCCGGGACTACGGATATGGAAGTACTTATTGCTATTACTAGTAATAGCTGTAGCTTGTAGGAGAGATAGGCCCACCAGGAACCGAACCGATCCCTCTCTCTGCCCAGTCCCTCTCTCTCTCTCGCTCTCTCTGTCTCTCTCTTTCTCTCCCCCTCTCTCTGTATCCTATGATTAATCTACCTTGTACAAGTAGCCTATCCTTGTTATCTAGGCTCTAACCGCTTACTTGCTACCTCTTACTCGTCACCATGTCTCCAATATCGTAAATTGTACTGGATTTTTTTTTAAAAAAAATTACAAGGCGAATAGGGGGGGAAAAAAAAAGAAATAGTTGGAAAACGAAAAAGAAAGAGAACAGGAGAAGAAGAGAAAGAAAGAGGAGGGGGGGGGGGAGGAAGAGAGGAGAAGAGGAAGAGAGGAGAAGAAGAGAAAAAGTACAGATTACACTGATACGCTCACTACTGATAGGCCTATAGCCAACCGCAAGGCTAAAATGGTTTAATACTCTCCATCCGGTCCATACTAGTATGACCAAGATCCCACCACCTTCACTCTCTCCATCTTGCCTCTGACTCTCCATCCGTCCTGATTTCTCCGTAGTGATACTCTCTCCCCTGCATACCGTCGAAATCGCCTCAGATTCCCTCACCCCTCACCCCTCACCTCTCACCTCACACCTCAGTCTACAGTCCTACTCCCCTCCGCTCTTCGACCTCTTCTTCTCCTTCTAAAGCCCTGCTCCGAGTCTTGCCACCGCCTCGTCAACCCCGAAACGTCCATTACGTCGTTACCCTCCCCGCCTGTCGCATCAGTCCGTCCGTCCCACCGTGCCACGATCGTGATGCTGGCCCACCACGCGAGATAAGACAGACAAGAATTCAAACAAGAAGATCAATTTGTTTGTTTGTTTGTTTGTTTTTTTTTTGGAAAAAAAAATACGCAGCAGAGCCAGCCAGTACGGATCCAACCCTTCCCTCGTACTACGTCGCACAATTTGGGGCTGTTGTGTTGCTTCTGTCTTTCTACGCTTCCGAGATCTTGTTCAGCTCAAGACTCGACAGGACCTGGTCGCAACAACTCGTTTTCCCTCTCTCTCTCTCTCTTCTCTCTCTCTCTTCTCTCTGTCCTCTTCTTCTCTGTCCTCTTCTTCTCTCTGCAGTACAAACACCTCTTTAGACGCTACCGACCTCGACGACGCTCAAAAACCACGCCCAAAAACCACGCCTCTCTCTACTTTCTCTCTCTACTCCCCATCTCTCTCTCTCCAGATGACACTGTGACGGCACGCGCCGTTACGTGTTCAGCCATCATAACGGCCCTCGTCGCCGCAACAAGACAAAGACGAAAAAAAAGAAATAAAGACCCCAAGAAAGAAATCCTCGCTCGTCGCACACCCTCTGCGGAGGCGGGTTCGACGAGCGCGGACCAACCTTGCCATATATAATTGAAGAAGAAGAAGAAGAAAAAGAAGGAAAGAAACTAAAACAGCACAAGGTTCGAGAGACATCATGTCGATATACTCGGACCCTCCACCCTACCGCGAGTTTCGCTACGATAAACCCACCCTGCTCGTGTGCTGGTGGGCCACGATCCTGTGCGCATGCATCATCGTCCTGCGCATCGCCGGCCGCTTCGTCCGCACCGAGCGTCTCTTCACCGAGGACAGGATCGCAGCCCTGGCCCTGATCCCCCTGTTCCTGCGCATGGCCTGCGTGCACTTCATCCTCGTCTACGGCACCAACAACGTCGACCTGACCGGTATCGACCTGTCGCCCGAGGCATTACGTCGTAAAGAGATTGCCAGCGGTCTGGTCCTCCTCAGTCGCATACTCTATGCTGCTACGTACGTCTTCTCTCTCTTTCTCTTATCTCTCTACATCTCTTTACATCTCTCTCTCTCTCTCTTTCTCTCTCTCTCTCTCTCTTTCTCTCTCTCTCTCTCTCTCTCACACACACACACACAAAAAAAAAAAAAATCAAACATCTCTCTCACACACACCACAAACACGCAGAATATGGATCCTGAAAAACACAATCCTCGAATTCTTCCGCCGTCTGACAGACTTGACGTGGGAGCGATCCTACCACCGAACCCTGGTCATGATCCGCTGGGTCCTGGTGCTCACCTTTCTGGCCGTCATCATCAGCGACCTGGCCGAGTGTCGACCCTTCAACCACTACTGGCAGGTGACGCCGGACCCGGGGCCGCGGTGCCGCCAGGGCTACGCGCAGCTCATCACCACGGCGACCTGCAACATCGTGACGGACCTGCTGCTCGTCTTCTTCCCCATCCCCATCATCCTGCGGAGCCACATGAAGGTGAAGCGCAAGATCCAGCTGACCCTGCTCTTCTCGCTGAGCCTGGCCGTCGTCGGCATCACGCTCTACCGCGTTCCCCACGTCATCGACGAGGGCGGGAGGCAGCAGTACCGCTCCCTCCTGGCCTCGGTCGAGCTCATCTTCGCCACCGCCGCCGCCAACGCCCTCGTGCTGGGATCCTTCGTGCGCGACAGGGGCCTCAAGAAGCAAAAGTTTCGCCAGACGTCCCTGACCGACTCGCTGGACCGCCGGAGCGACGGCCGCCGCCCCGCCCTGCACCACCACTGGGGCAGCGACGAGGACCTCGTGCGCGACGTCGGCATCGCCATCGACCCGGAGCTCCAGAGCCAGACGGCCGCCAACCGCAACTTTGACGCCTGGGCCGCGGACCCCTCCCAGCATGGCCACCACCACCACCACCACCACCACCACCGCCGCCGCACCAGCAACGCCGACCGCAGCGACGACCTGCTCCTCGCAAACAATGAGCAGCAGGTCTCCCCCAAGACGGAATCCAACCACATATTCCCCCGGAGGGTCTCCTTCTTCGACGTCGGCGGTCTCCTCGAGCAGGGCTCCGGCAGCAGCAGCCGCGCCGCAGCGGCCCAGGCCCAGAGGGGCAGCCCCTCGTCATCCTTGGCGCCGCCGCCGCCGGAGCCGCATCCGGAGCCGTCGCCGTCGCTGCCGGCCGCGTCCAACGGTCTCCGCCGCGGCTCAACCGCCCTCCTGCAGGACCTGGGCGGTCTACTCGACCCGCGACGGGGATCCTCCGCGTCGGCCTCTCAGTCGAGGAAGACGGACGACGACGCCCATCTCGCCGAGTCTTCGTCGCCGAGACGTCGCAACCAGACATATAACATGCATGGGAAGCCTGATCCCATCCTGCAGGACCCTGGCGGTCTCCTGGACTGAGAGAGAGGGGGCTAACCCACCCCCCACCTTGTCTGGTCCCTTGTTACTTTCTATCACCGCCCAAACATTGGGGCAGTGTCTCTGTCTTCTTATTTTTCTTCTCTTATAACGACTCTTTACCCATGATGAGCATGAATGAAGGATCTGAGCACAAACAAAAAACCCTTGGATGAGGCTATGTTTTTCTTTTCTCTTTTTTTAGTTTTACTTTTTTTAGTTTTACTTTTTTTTCTCTTCTTCTTTTGGCGCCCAGGAAATAGGATCTTTGGATGGTTTCGGTAGTTCAGGAGCTGCTGTTATATACCCCGCAAAGGCTGGTTTGGTTTTTTTTTTTTTCATTTCGTTTTCTCTTATTGTACATCATAGCAGATAGCTCCATGATGATGCATCTGAATACATGTCAAGGACCGTGTCCAACATATCACGGCTTATTGCGTCATGAATGCGGGAATGCGTAAAGGGAAACTGGTACTACTGCTCAGTTATATGGCCATGGTGACGTGACGGCGTAACATGGCATTGGAATATCACCCCAAGACGGGGGGAGGTTTCGCTATATGTATATTTACTCTTATACTTCTTATATGGGAGCAATGTTTGATTCAAGAAACAAAATTTGCTATAAAAAAAAACCTAAAAAAAAAAAAAAAAAAAAAAAAAAAAAAAAACGCGGCCGTTCCCATTCGAAAGAAGAAAGAAAACGCCAACCCTGAATACTAGCCCACCCCTCCTTCCTTACACGAGAAGAGTCTCTCACTCTGTTGATCTCCTTAGACTCTCTCCNGGCATTGGAATATCACCCCAAGACGGGGGGAGGTTTCGCTATATGTATATTTACTCTTATACTTCTTATATGGGAGCAATGTTTGATTCAAGAAAAAAAATTTGCTAAAAAAAAAAACCTAAAAAAAAAAAAAAAAAAAAAAAGAAAAAGAAACGCCATTTTATAATAACATGAGAAGAAAGAAAACGCCAACCCTGAATACTAGCCCACCCCTCCTTCCTTACACGAGAAGAGTCTCTCACTCTGTTGATCTCCTTAGACTCTCTCCAATGGTCAAGGCAACACGGTAAACCATCTTCTACTTCTTCCTTCTTCCCTTCATTCTTTTATATTCATTCTTTTATATCCATCCCGACTCACGCACGTCCGAGAATCAGACACAGAGCCTGTAACTGGCATACCGACCAGCCGTCTCGCTGGTCCGGATAATCTTGACGACCTGACCGCGCTTGAGACCGAGGTAGCGGGCGACGGGGTCCTTCTGCAGGATGCGGGGCAGCTGCGTCTCCTTGAGGCGGTACCGCTTGAGCAGGGCCGACTTCTCGTCGCGGGAGAGGACGACGTGACGGGGCACCAGCTCGTGGTGGGTGATGTTGACCAGCAGGTCGTCCTCGAGGAAGCACTCGATCTTGGCGAGACCCTCGATCGAGGCCAGCGACTTGCGCGCCGCGGGACTCAGGGCCACATGCGTCACCATGATGCCCGTCTTGTAGTTGTTGGCAATGATGTAGCGCGCAAAGGCGCGGATCTGCGTCACGCCGAACGAGGCATCGTTGAGGAACTCGACCCAGACGGTGCCGCAGTCCGGCGTCGGGTTCGGGTTCGCCTCCGTCGCGGGGGGCGTGTTCTTGGCGAGCATCGACTCGCTCGGGCGGGCCGAGAAGTTGAGCTTCGCGCGGCTGCGGAGAGGTCGCTCGGTCAGCTCTCGATTCTCTCTCACCCCATCTCCCTCTCGATTTGGCATTGACATGGAGACGGGTGGGTTTATAGAGTGAAGTTATTGATGATAAAAATAATGATAATAAAAATAAAACAAAAACTTACTTGATCGATCCGTCAGGCTGGCAGTACTCCTCGCGAAAGCGGTCCAGGGATATCTTGACTTCGTCCTCAGCCAACTCGTATTCCTACTTCTCGTCAGCGGTCGTCCCACGTCAATCCTAGAGCGTGCGCGCCCGAGCACGGAGGGGGAGAGTCTGGTCCCTCCTCCCCCTCCTCCCCCTCCTCCTCCTCCTCCTACTCCTGTCCGTATTTCCTCTGGGAGGCAGCCTACCCGATCCGCTATCATCTCGTGCACCGTCCTCCATGCTCGCCACAGTCTCACCACGCGCTTAGACTTGGCATCATCGCCAGCATACTCCTCGTCCATGATGGAGAATTCGACGACGCGAGTGCGACGATCAGGATCCGTGACTGTTTCGTATATATATCGCAAGGGGGAGTGCGCGTATCCGGTAGGGCGGCTGGGCGATGTCAAACAACTCAACTCTGTGTCGCGTGGTTGGTATGAGGGTCGTCGTCGTCGAAGCCTTTTCTTCCCAGAAAGTCTAGGGAAAAAAAAAAAAGTTTGAGCTCGGGATTTACCCCAAGGTTTAGCGAACGACTTCTAGGTACCTCCCGGGTAAGTTGATTGGCAGCATTCACGGGGGTAGAAATAGATCAGTCAGCTAGTATGATTACGAGTACGGAGCAGGTAGTCCGATAGCATATATCACCACGTGACTCTGCGACGGCAGGAATAACGTCGGGAGAAATGCGTCCGAACTGACTAGTCGAACCGGAGTCATTCCGAATATTATATTGACAATCTATTAAGGGATGGGAAGCCAGCCAAAAAACAGCGTGATTTCGGTGACTTGTTATATAATATTCTTCCCCCATTCGGGGACAATGGTGACTAGGAAGACATTTGAGGAGTTTACTCTAGCCAGAGGAGAATATCCCCGCTGTCCGTCGCACTTGTCTGCTCCAGCACGTTGGTGTGCGATTGGGGTGACGGGTCCGATTGATTCATCCATGGAAGCTTCCAGGGCCCAAGCCCCCTATCCGGGATTCATACAGTAGGTAACACTTATAGGCCGAGAGCCTCTGGGTAGGTGTCCGGGTCGTGTATTAGCGCACAGGCCACGGGTATTAGCGATCAAGTAGTAACACTCCTCCCCCATAAGTGACAGCCCGACTTCGATAATAAACCGTGCAGTTGAGTACGGAGTAATAATAATAGGCTCAGAGCTGAAGTACGGTAATAATAAAAATAAAACGAAATAAAGAGCAATACCTGTCAATCTCTGAATTACAGGTTAGGCCCGCCTGTAATTCGTGGGCTATAGCCTATAGGCCACATATACTGAGCTTGCAATCTGTACTGTGCTCGTGGTGTTAGGACAGATCCATTGTGTGAGTGTCGGAGTACACGAAAGAGTTTGTTGGCAGGAACGACCATTTTTTCTTCTCCTTCCCCAACCCTTCCTCAACCATCCATCCTTATTCATCAAATCTCCGGACCTTTCTTTTTTTTTGTCCCCAGCACTCGACTCCTCGTCTCTCCGTCCCTCTGCTCGTCGTCTCTCGGTTCTCCTTTCTGGTATCCCCCCCTCGCATCTCCAACAATGGCCGCCGACACCAAGACCGCCCAGGCTCCCGTGGCCGAGAAGCCTCAGCAGGCCGTCCGTCCCACCAAGCCCGACGAGGAAGCTTTCAAGATTGAGCTTGCTCAGGCCGAGAAGGCTCACAAGGCCGCCGCGGATCGTCTGGTATGACAACTCTTAGCATCCTTCTACCCTCATTAGTTTGGGAGCGGGGGACCGTCAAGCACTGTGAACGTTCTCCCTAACACCTTGTTGTGTAGGCCGCCATCAAGGCCAAGATCGACATCGCCGCCCCCAAGAAGGACCAGGAGACGCCCACGCAGAAGCGCCGCAAGGAGCTGATTGCCCAGGCCAACGAGATCCGCACCAAGCAGGCCGGCGGCAAGAACGCCCGCTCCTCCAAGCTCGAGCAGATCAAGAAGCTCGACGAGCAGGTCCGCAGCCGCCTCGCCGAGCAGAAGAACGCCAAGTCCAAGGTGCCCTTCAAGTCTCTCGAGGACGTCGACCGCCAGATCGCCACGCTTGAGAAGCAGGTCAACTCGGGCACCATGCGCCTGGTCGACGAGAAGAAGGCCCTGTCGGACATCTCCAACCTGCGCAAGGTCCGCAAGAACTTTGGCCAGTTGGACGACTCGCAGCGCCAGATTGACGATCTCCGCGCCAAGATCAAGGACATCAAGGACACCATGGACGACCCGGAGCAGAAGGCCATGTCGGAACAGTACAACAAGATCCAGGCCGAGATCGACGCCATCAAGGCCGAGCAGGACGAGGCCTTCAAGGGCATCAACGCCCTCCGCGACGAGCGCTCCAAGCTCCAGGCCGAGCAGCAGGAGAAGTGGGTCGCCATCCGCAAGATCAAGGACGACTACTACAGCCAGAAGAAGGCCTACCAGGCCTACGACCGCGAGGCCCGCGAACGCCAGCGCGAGAAGCGCAAGGCCGAGCACGACAAGTACGTCCAGGAGCGCAAGAAGGCCGACGCCGAGCGCGTCCTCGCCGAGGCCAGCGACCCGGCCTACCTCGAGGAGATCCGCCGCGCCAACAGCCTCCTCCTCTTCCTCGACCCTGAGCACAAGGTCGAGAAGGGCCCCCTCGTGGCCGCCTCGGGCCTGACTGCCCAGGCTCAGCGCACCGTCGATGAGTCCGGCCTGAAGGGCACCAAGCTCGTCCGCAAGGACGACCGCGAGGAGGAGTACCTCCCAGCCGTCAAGAAGGGCAAGAAGGGCAAGAAGGGCGGCGCCGGTGCCGGTGCCGGTGCCTCCAGCGGCGCCAAGGCCTTCAACTGCCCCCCTTCGGTCGTAGAGGACTGCGCCTTCATGGGCATCGACCCTCCCATGAGCCAAGAGGACCTCCCCGCCGTCACCGAGAAGGTCCGCGCCAAGCTCGACTACTGGAAGGGTGACCAGGAGGCCCAGACTCAGCGTGTAAGTTCTTCATCCTTGCTCTGTCCTCACTCACCATCGCATACTGATCTGCCTCTTCAGAACATCGAGAAGGCCAAGAAGAAGATTGAGGAGCTCGAGAAGGAGGAGTCCAACGGCAACGGTGTCGACAAGGTCACCTCTGACCTCAAGGAGACTTCGATCGAGGACAAGCAGGATGCTTAAAAATGCACCCTTTACCTCTTCCAACATCATCTCTCTCTTTTTTTTCCTGCTTTTACATGCAGGATTGACAAACAAGGTGCTCTTGGTGGACGCTCCAAACCAACAACCTCCCCCCTCTCTCCCTCCACCTGTCATCATCAACAAACTCGCCAATCTTCCATCTATACTATATACTAGATACTATTACCTCCCCCAACAATCATCTCATCTCTACCTATTTTTTTTGCCTGCTTCTTCTCTATCTCTATCTCTCCAGGCTCCTCTATATATACCTTTTTATCTCTCTTTTATTTCCCATCTCCATCGCCATCATCATTTTTCTCTTTTTTGTCTTCTTCCATCTCTTTTCTTGTCTAGTTCCTTTTTTTTCTTTGAGCGATTCAGGAGGAGCCAAGTGTTTTTATCCTTATTTTCATCGGGATCATGCATCGGCATCGGGTAGGAAGGGTAAAAAAGGGAAATATGGAAAGAAAGAGAGAATAAGAACAAATGGGAAAAGAATTTGAGAGTATGTGTTTTTTTTTCTTGTTTTTTTTTTTTTTTTTGGGGGGGGGGGGCAACTCTGTTGGGGTTCGGGGGGGGGGGTTGTTCCCCCCTCCCCCTTAAGTTGTTTCCGGCTACTACTATTACTAGTATTGCTCTGTATTAAGCGTATATATCATATATACAGGGGGGGAGGAGAGAANGATCATGCATCGGCATCGGGTAGGAAGGGTAAAAAAGGGAAATATGGAAAGAAAGAGAGAATAAGAACAAATGGGAAAAGAATTTGAGAGTATGTTTTTTTTTTTTTTTTTTTTTTTTTTTTTTTTGGGGGGGGGGGGCAACTCTGTTCGTGTTCTCTGCGAATTTTTGCCCCCCCCTCCCCCTTAAGTTGTTTCCGGCTACTACTATTACTAGTATTGCTCTGTATTAAGCGTATATATCATATATACAGGGGGGGAGGAGAGAAAAGAGATGAGTGAGTGAGGTGGTTGACGCCCTAGAATAGAAAAAGCATTGCGATAGATTCCCTTTCTTTTTCTTTTCGATTTTCTGTCTTTATTTTATTGGAGTACTCTTGAATATCATTGGGCTTGACTATCATTGGGGAAGACGGAGAAGCAGAACAGACAGGTCTTGGATACATCTCGTCTTGAACTTGCGTGATTGTATGTTTACGCCATCTGTTTATTCTCAATGTGCAATTGACCGCGGTGGCACTAGTGAGTTAGTTGGGCATACGTTAGGCACACTTGCCTCACGACAATCTGAACCGTATTACGACTCAGTCTGGGTGCGTAGTTTCATCAATGACGTTACCACGTGTGATGTAGCATTCTTCATCCGTCATCACGGATCGCATAAGGCGCTCTTATTTCGTGGATGTTTTTTTTCTAGTTTATGTTTTCCTATACATTGCGATGCTCTCCAACAAAAGAAAAAACACCGCTGCGGTCTATGTTGTCCATGCTGTTGATAGTTCCCGCGGTATTGAAATAAAGAGAAGGAGTATGGAAAGACAGAGTGAAGAGAGTAAGTAGAATAAGAGGAGGGAGAGCAGAAGAGTACAAAAAAAGCGTAGAGTCGAGCGTACATGAGTATAGATATTTGTCGTTATATAGTGTAAATCATGCAATACAACGCCCCGGAAAATTGTATAAAATCATCGGCCGGATATCTAGACCAGATGATGGATGCTAGTTAATTGTGTTTCCCTGTCCACCCGTAGCCTCTGACGTGGATATCATTCTTCATTGGCTCGTTGAGAAGGATCACTGTGAGGAAGAGAAGGCTGCTACACTTTTTTGTTCCCGTGTTTGGAGGAAAGAGAAGTCCCAGAAGGAAGGGTGGAGGAGAGTGGGAGAGAGAAGACGAGGGCGGGTAGGGGGGGCCAGTTGTCCCTACATGTACGGGGCGTACTGGGCGGCGTGTGGCGTGTACGGGGCATGTGCAGGCGGTGCCACCGAATGCCGTGAAGCCCGCTTCTCCCGCGGTCGACGCTCGATCCGATCTGCTGGAGGCGGAGGTGTGCGCGAGGGTAAGATCCCCATTCCAGTGCTATAGGTGGGAGGTCCGATGGCCGGTAGAGGTTCGTGGTGGCCGTGGCCGTGGCCGTGGCGACCGCTGTCGGGAGGTGCCGGTGTCCGTCGTCCGGATTTGCGACGACCCGTGAGCTCTGCCAGTGGTGGCGGGTCTGTAATGGCCGGGTCTTCGGGGCCAGGGAGGCTCAGCTCGACCAGATTGAAGAAGTACTCGAGAACATCGGGGTAACGTTCGACGCTCGCTCGCCAGGCCTCGTCGATGTCTCGTTTCAGGCCGGCCTCGGCATCGGCAACCTGCTGGGGGTGGGGTGGTGCGTTGTAGTGGTAAAAGGCCTGTGAGTGAATCTGCTCCATATGAGCGGCATGTGCGTCCCTTCGTCGAGATGCTAGTATGCGAAAATATCCGAGGATATAATCCTGTGCGTTTCCTCGAACCCAGCTCCTGATGCAAAGGGCGGCCCCGTCAGTGAAGCTGCCCTCATGATGCACGTGGTAATACCAAGGTCTGAATGTCCAGATGCGAACTCACCGTATGTCGGCGTAGATGGTCTTCATGACACGGTCTTCGGCCTGTCTGATGGCCATATCAAGGTCCTTTGCCTCGCATTCGCAGGCCGCATGGGCCGGAGCGCGGCATATAGCACAGTCTGGGTCCATCCTAATGACGGATGGTTTCGGCTGGTCGTACGCTCTGGGATACATCTTAGCCGTCGTTCAAGCACGCTGGAATACGCGTGGTATGCGGGGAACGAGTCGGGGAAGTAGTAAGGGAAATGCGCGACGGCCACACATCAGGGGCGGCGCCGTGTAACAGCAGTATAGTACAATTTCTCCCAGAGGAACAAGGGAAAAGAGGCCGTCCAGTATGGGACACGTCCCACCTCGGCCATGAATCGGCGTCGGTAGTTCATGAGGTCGAGGTTGACCTGATGAAGTGGGAGGGAGAAGGGGCAAGAAGTGAGGCGGGGGAGGGGGAGGGGGACCAAGATGAAGATTGGCCGTGTTGAGCACCATTGGGCACGCGAGAGGAGAGCGGAGAGAGGCGAGGGGATGCCCAGTAGCACGCAGACACACATACCTAGTAAATGGCCCGTCTGGGAGGGGCTCTGCAGTGTGCTCGGGTTGGACCAGATATCAAGTATCGACACGACCGGCGCTGTACCAGTCAGGGGACAGTGGTAGCGGGATATCGTCTGATGGAGCGGAAGGAGGGGGAAAGGATATCACGTATCATGCAAGCCTGCCCACGCACGCACTCGACGTCGTCGTCAGGTTGTCAGGGCTCGAGCCAGCGAGGATAGAGAGATGTCGAGGTGAGCCGGGCACTCGAGGTTATCCGGGCAAGTGTGTCACTGTGCGTGCGTGCGTGCGTGCGCGCGCGTGTGTGTGTGTGTGTGTGTGTGTGTGTGTGTGTGTGTGTGAAGCGTGGGGGAAGAGAGGCGGCGAGCGCTGTGGAGACAGGATCGATTGAGCGGACCCTTGGGTGTCGTGGCTCGAATGCGGGACCAGCAATCGTATGCAGCACAACAACAGTGGGCAATGGGGTCGTTGACCAGGACCCAATGGCAATGGCGCTCGCGACAGACCACGGAGCAATGGATGAGCCCCCGAGGTTTCGCGCGACCGAGGTGGTGGTGGCGGCGGCGGAGGTGTGGTGATGATGATGAGCGTGTGTCTGCAGGTCCTGGCTTCTGACCAGTCGAGATTTGCGTCAGTGTCGGGCGAGTCGGGAGTTGACGAGGGAGTCCAAGCTAGAGGAGCGATTGCGATTGATTGCTTGCTTTATCCACGTCAAGGTGGGACAGATGGACCACAGCTGACTGGCTCAAGACTCGCAGAAAAGAGTCGGCAATCACCTACTTAGCACAGACAGGCAATGAAGAGCAGAGTGCAGATTGCAGAATCAACGCCTGCACTACTTCGAAGCTTGGAGGCGAGGCGCGACGATGGTCCCGAATGATCCTAGCTTCAGTCTGCGAGTTCGGTCTCCCTCTGCTGTCATCGCCTCTCCTTTGCTTGCGGGTGCTAGCAGAAGTCGTCCGTCGAACAAACAGCAAACAGCGTACATATGACTAGCTGTCTGTCAGAGCTGGCGCCGGTGGCTCTTTATCGCATTCATAACCGCACCGCTACTTGGTGGACAGATTTGATGAGTGAGCGGATTGAAGGCAGCCAGGCGGATGGGGACAGGCCACACCGCATTTTACCAACCAGCGCCGACCGAGGGACGTATATACACCACTGTACATGCATATAGCAGCTTTGCTTGTGTGGGTTGCCATCAGCATCGCTGCCCATCTGCGGCTACCTCACTGTACCATCTCGGACCGCCTTGGGCTACCTTAGCATGAATACTCGGTTTCAACAAAAGCAGCTCTAAGCTCTAACAGGTTGGCCAGTTTGTGGACTGCAGCAGCGGGTCAGTTCCATTTTACGCCGTATAATATATGACTGGTCTACTTACGATTGAGGCCTTCGTATTGTATAGGCTGTGTTCATACTCACAAGAGTGTAATACTGTATGTGATGCACCATCTTCTCCATCTCTGGCCATGGAAGAGAAGAGAAGGAGGTAAAGGTTTGTCCTCCATGTCTACGGTTGTGCTCCTTCCTGAAACGAATTTCAAATAAAAGAAAGATCCATGGCTCCTTCCCTTTGTTGCGGGTTGCGCAACTGGGGAAGGTACGCCCCAGTGACGATTACCGGTACCGGGTATTTTTCTTTTTTCAGTTTTTCTTCAATTGGTTACAGACGACTGACTATATGCCGAAAATTTAGGGGACCAGACATGAAACCAGAACACTCTCATCGATTCGAACCATCGTCCTACGACCGCCGCACATCATGACAAATAGGCGCTCACGGGTTGCCTTTACACTGGCCCCCTTTCTCTACCCGCATCTCACAAGTCCCTCCGTTCTTCGAAGCTCCCAGCGTACATCCGCCGCTGTCACGACAGGCTTCACAACCACCTCCTTGACGCGCTCGCAGGTGCGCCGTTCTTCATCGTCGTCCCCGAACCTTTCCAATACTAGCGCCTCTGCCGTCAATGGCATCCCCGAGTCTCATCTGAATCCGGCACCCGACGACTATGCCGCTCCCAAGTTCGCCGACAAGGCACAGATCGCCCTATATGCAGGTCGCGGTGGCAATGGCTGTGTCTCCTTCCTGCGAGATATGTTTCTGCCTGAGGGCCCTCCCAACGGGGGCGATGGTGGGAACGGCGGAAATATTTACATTCAGGCTGCCCCTGGAGAGACATCCCTGTATAAACTCGCCCGAAGACGCTTTGCGCGTGCCCCCGCCGGCAAGCACGGTCAGGGCAGTGCGAGGAGCGGCACCAGGGGCGAAGACGTCATCATCACGGTTCCCGTCGGCACTGTTGTGCGCGAGCTGGAGCGCTACGACCCCGTCGCAGAGGAGGAGACAAACCTCAAGATTTGGCAGGACATTGAGAAGCAGCGCAGGAAAGAAGAACGCATTGCCGAGGAGGAGAGGAGGCGGAGGCTTAAGGGGAACCCCGAGGAGAAGGAAGAGTATGAGGAGGCTATCCGGTACTCGGGGAATTCCGAACGAAGCCGCGATATCGAAGAGGAGGAGGAAGATTGTTCCGAGGAAGGTGTGCAAGACCCCAGGAGGGACAAGTGGCTCCTCTACCCAGGAATGACTAAGGGCGACATGAAGGCTGCCGAGTTCCCCAAGCTTCCCCGTCGCGCCCGGCCCCTATACCAGCCGCCGGGACCCATCGTCCTCGACCTCTCCCGCCCGACGGAGCAGCCCATCCTGCTAGCCGCCGGTGGTGTTGGTGGACTAGGAAACCCGCACTTCACGTCGCGCGCCCATCCCCGGCCCGTGTTTGCAACCAAGGGGAGTGGAGGTGTGACGATGAAGATTGAGCTGGAGCTCAAGCTCATTGCCGACGTCGGCCTCGTGGGACTGCCCAATGCTGGCAAGAGCACGCTTCTGCGGGCGCTGACCAACAGCCGCACACGCGTCGGAAACTGGGCCTTCACCACTCTGCAGCCCAACATTGGCACCGTCATCCTGGACAAGTACTCTGGCCGCCCCACCGTTGCCGCCCGACCGGCCAACAGCGACTCGACGGACAATACGGGGCCCCGGACTCGCTTCACAGTCGCCGATATCCCTGGTCTCATCGAAGGTGCCCACCTCGACCGCGGCCTCGGCATCGCCTTCCTCCGCCACGTCGAGCGCGCTGGTGTCCTCGCCTTTGTCATCGACCTCGCGGCCGGCGACGCTGTGGCTGCCCTCGACGCCCTGTGGCGTGAGGTGGGCCTGTACGCTCGCATGCGCCAGGCCGACGAGCAGGAGCGCGAGGCTGCCGAGCGCATCGACTGGAGCCTGACGTCAGACTCCGAAGACTCTGGTCGCACCCTGACGGCGCAGGACATGCTTGGCGCCCGACGCCAGCACGACGGGGACGATAACCACAGCGTCCTGGCGCCCGGCGCGGAACGCATCGCCAGCAAGCCCTGGTTCGTCGTCGCCACCAAGGCCGATCTCCCCGAGACGCAGGCCAACTTTGGCAAGCTTAGGGCCTACCTCGACGCCATCTCAAAGGGCGAGGCCCCCCACCCCAGCGGCGTCGATGGTGCTTGGACAAAGAATTGTACCGCTATCCCCGTGAGCGCTATCAACGGCCAGGGCGTCGACCGCATTGTGCACTGGACGGCCGGCCTTCTCGATCTATAAAACAAGGAAGAGGTAGAAGAGTGCCTCTGTATACTATACACGACCTAATTCTGTACTTTTACCCCTTCAGGAGGGGAAATCACCATATATTAACCAAGACACATACAAAGTCTTGATTACTGTGTTGCATGTTGAAAACCCTAATAATGATGCATTACTGACATCCGAGTTATAAAAGAAAAGAAAAAGAAAAACAGCAATGAACCGGACAAAGGAGAAACAAAGAGGCCAATTCTTTTCAAAACGAAAGCGTCTATCTAACAAGACATGTAAACACGTACACTCTCTTTCACTCGGCCTTGTCAGCCGGGGCGTCCTCGACGGGGACATCCTCAGCAGGAGCATCCTCAGTCGCGACAGCAGCATCAACAGCAGACTCATCCTCGTCATCCTCAGCAGCACCAGCACCAGCACCAGCCTCCTGCAGCTTCTTCTGCTCCTGCTGTTTCTTGAGGGTAATGTTGACGAGGGGCGAGGTATCGTTGAAGACGCGTAGGAGCATGGCTGAGCGGTCCTCCTTGGGCAGCATGAGGTTGAGCGAGTGGATGCTCTTCCAGAGCGGCAGGGCCATGGACTCCTGGAAGTCCGGGTCGGAGCCGTCGGGCTGGACGCGCAGGACGCAGCAGCCCATGCCGATGTCGCGGACGCGCTCGCCAATCTCGGCGAAGTCGCGCCAGGCGCCGTCGGCGATGCGGGGGAACATCTCGATGAGCAAGCGGCGGAAGGTCTCCTTGCTGGTCAGGTGGACGAGGCGTGACTCGCCCACGTAGCCCTGGAGAATGGGGATGCCCTCGGATTGGACGCGCCACCGGCACACGTCGGCGCTCGGGGCGTCCTGCTTCATGTACATGCGCACGCCACCGTGGACGAACTTGATGCCGCGGCCCTCGTTCTCGGTGAAGATGTCGCGCATCAGCGCCGTCGTGTAGTAGATGGCCTTGGCCGGCTCACCCATCGCGTTGCGCACCATGTACCGGTCGTCGGGGAACCGAGGCGAGATCTTGTAGAACTCCTTGATATTCTGGATCACCGGGTGCGATGCATCCAAGTAGATGAAGGGCTCCTCCTGGGGCCCGTTGCGGCGCGAAGCCTTGGCCTCGGCGGCGGGAGCGGAGGCAGCCTCTACGGGGGCGGGGGCATCCTCTGTTTCTGTTGCCTTGGCGGTGGTAGCCTCGTCGCCGTCGGTCTTGGTCTTCTTGGCCGCGGGCTGCTGCTCGCCACTCTCATCCGCCTCTTCCAGGGTTCTCTTGTTGCCGTTGGAAGTAGTCTCGTCTGTATCCATGGTAACGTCCCTCTCCTCCTCCTTCGCCTCCTCGGTGGCGACCTCAGCGGGCTTGTCCTCGGTAGCAGCCGCTGTGGGCTTGGCCTCGGGCTTGGCCTCGAGCTTGGAGTCGTTTTCATTCCTAGCCTTGAATTCGGCCTTCTTCTCGAGGACGGTGATGAAGAAGCCACCGGTGTCCTGGAGGTGAGGGTACACCCTCATGCAGCGGTCGAGGGGCAATGCCTCTGCGTCGTCGCCGACGGCGGGAAACATGGACTGGACGACACGTCCAGGGATGACTCCATCATTCTTCTTGGCGAAAGCGTCGACCTCCTCCCAAGAGTTCCATATCCTGCCGGCTTTGTCCATGATGCTCCAGGACTTCATGCCGGGGACGCGCTTGAGCTGGGGCAGCTTGTCGGAAGAATCGGCGATCTCGACGTTCCGCAGGCCGCCGCAACGGGCGATGGCGGCGGCGACGACCGCCTCATTCTCGACGGGGTTCATGCTGCAGGTCGAGTAGACGACCTTGCCGCCGACCTTGAGTAGCTGCAGGGCGCGGACGAGGATGCGGATCTGCGTCAGGTGTAAGCCCAGGGCGCTGCCAGGGACCCAATCCTTCCACAGGTTGGCATTCTTGCGCAAGGTGCCGTCACCGGAGCAGGGTACGTCGGCAAGGATGCGGTCAAACTTGAGGTACAGGTGCTTCTTGGGGTTCTCGCGGTTGGGTAGCTTGATTGACGGGAACTGCGTGGCGTCATGGTTTGTGACCATCAGGTTGGGCGACGAGAGGCGCTTCAACTGGTGGACAAGCATGTGTCCGCGCTTATAGTCGGAGTCGTTGGCCACGAGCAGGCCGGTAGCGCGGCCGGCATCGGTTGCGTCGGCCTCGAGGTCAACCTCGGCCTCTTCCTCTGTCTCCTTGCCTACGACCAGGCCATCCTCCTCGGCGAAGGATCGGAGACACTTTTTGACGCGAGCCTCCTCGCCCTGATGAATCATCTCCAGGAGCTGCGCCGCCTTGCTTCCGGGAGCGGCGCACATATCCAGCACGACATGGCCGGGTCGAACGTCCATCAGCAGAGGAGGAATCATGCTCACCACCTCCTGTCGGCTAATGTTGCCCACGCTCGTCTCCGAAACGAGGAACTTTTGGAAGGCGGCAAACGGAGGAAACTTGCGGATCACGTTCTTGGGCGTCGTCATCCACCAAGCCAGCTCGTCCGGGTACCAGGGCACCGGCTTGGGAGGCTCAACCGGCCGACCATCCTGGTGTTCGATATTGACGATCTCGGGGATGTACCTTGTCTGAAGAAGGCGCTTAACAGCCAGAGCGTGTCTATTTCCCGCAAAACGTTAACCTCAACCACTCGTTCTTTCTTTTGCTTGCGACTGGACAAGAAAAAGAGCACGTACCCTTTGGAACCGCAGAATCGAAAGCTGTTGGGCAGCTCACGCTTGAGAGCATCCCAGTACTGTGTCTTCTCCTCCTCCGGAAGAGCGAGTAGGCCATCGTAGTATCGTTGGAGATTGACGTTCTCTTTGACCGGGGTAGGGTACTCCCTCCAGTCGCTTCGAGTTCCTCCTCCACGGCCGCCGCCGCCGCCGCCTCCGCGACGGTTCTTGTTGCCCTACGCAACAATTTTCGTCAGTCGTCAATGGGCCGCTGGTCAAGATTTGGCAAATAAAAGCGACATACCCTAAACTTCTTGCCCATTTTCTTGATCTCTGGGGTATGATTGTGGGTTTGACCTTGTTCCCTCTTCCTTGGTCGCAGACGAGCCAAGAACGATGGAGTTAAAAAAAAAAAAAAAGTTGAAGGAGCGATTGGACTCGGCGTGCCCCGCTATCAGCTCACCCCGCGGGTACACTAATGCATCTATAGATCAGCCTCGCTACATGAGACTAAAAAGTACGAGTGCCTCTAGCAGTAGAACAGCTGAATGGGACGCCAAAATCAGCGAGGATTGAATACATCTATATTATCTTGAGGAATGGTTTTTTTTTAAAAAAAATTCCCCCCCAAAGAAAATACAAATACCCCACATAACATCTCACTGCGCATAGAGCCTTTATGAACGGCCGACTTTTCCCAAACTGTGCTTCAAGTGGGCGACAACACAAGATGAAGATACAATAGTCTTTGCCTACGTATACGTCCTCGGCCTATATGTGTGTCTACTTTCTTTCTTATTCAAAGGAAGATAAATCTATCTATGAAGCTATCTATAGTTGAGTGCTGGGAGCTGCTTAGTCATGCAATATGTATGCCACAAGATGTCAGCTACAGGGTAACCGTACTCAATGCGCGTGCGAAGGCGCTGTATCGCGGAGCATCGCTTCGATCCTCAATAGTACGAACGAGCATGAATTTGGGCCATGCGACTATTTCCGTTTCTTGCCTTTTTCTCTACCTGTTAGATTGAGCTAGGTTTGCTGCTCATGGTAAGTCAAGTAACGGTGCCATTCCTCAGTGATGTATGGATTCTCCATGGGAAAACTGATTATACCACCAACACCCTACACGAGTGATAATCAGTCGTGTGCATATCCATATCCAGACACTGTACGAGTAGACAGACCTCAGGCAGGCAATGACGTGGGTTGCCTAACATCCAAGGCGGCAAGGCAAGCAAAGCAAGCAAGGCGACAAGGCCATCAATTTCAGCCTCACCGCCCGGCAAATTGCACAGGAACAGCGCACAGACCACCAAACGATACCTATAAATTACCGTCCCCCTCGCCGGTCTTTGATTGATTTTCTTCCTTTCTTCTTCATACTTACCTTGTCCCGAATACCCAAGCTCAAGATTCTGGGTATTCAGCCAGGATGGCCTGCATTGCACATCGCGGTGTCGTCCTTGCTCCATTGCCCTTCGGGGCCGTGGGGGGCGGAATTTTTGATTTCACACCCTTTTCTCTGTTTTCGTTATACCTCTTGCTTTATGCAGGGCTATGAGGAAGACCTTTCCTTACGAGAGTAAGAGCAGAAGCGAATGAAGCTCAAACATACATGGTGCATTCCCGAATGCTGGGTACGCGAGGTTGTGTGAATGGGCCAACATGGCCGTGCATTTACTGTCTAGCTGGTACACCCAGGCTCTTTGACTCCGATATATTCCATCGGTGTAGGAGTGGACAAGTCAATGATAGTGTAGCGCCATTATGATAAAAAAAAGCGAGGCGAAGTAACGATATATAATACCAACAATGCAATACCTACGCCCTCGGACTCCTCAAGAAGTTCACCACACCACTGCAGTACCCAACCAGCCCATCCAACCTAGCACACTCCTTCTCCTGGTACGCCTTCCACTCCCCCAGCGCCTTCAGAAGCGTCTCGCTTGCTATGATGACGTCCGAGTGCAGCCTCAACAGCACCGTCATCCACACCTGCATGAGCTCGTAGTCCCGCCTCGACTGCAGTCGCTGTGTGAGGGCCCGGATGAAGTGTAGGATCTCGTTGGATGTTTCCTCGTCAGCGCCGTTGCCTGCCGACAGGTATCGTAGTTCGAGGTCTGCGCTTGCCGGCGAGAGGGATTTAAGGTGCTCGATGAAGATGTCGTCTGCGGACAGCGGGGTCAATACTTTTCTTGGTATTCTTTGCGTGCGTGTGTGCCTGAGAGAGGGGTAGAAACTTACAGTTGCCCGTCTGGGAGCATGTTCGCAGCTTGGAGCCAAACATCTCTTCGGCCCTCGCCTTGTCCATCTTCGTGATGCGCGACTTGCCTAGGTCATCTGCCGTCTCGTCCTTGGTCGTGGCATCCTGCGTGGTGGATGACGGTGCCCCCGTCGTCGAGGGGAGGAAGAACGGTGCCTTCTCAGGTGCCTTGGGGGCTTCTCTAGGCTTGTTGCGTTCCTTTATTAGGTCGAGGTGCAGGAGGGTCTGCCACCTAGCCTTGGGGACCAGACTGAGCGTCGTCATGTCGGAGCTGAGCTGGTCAATAGTAGGGGCCACGAAGGCATCCTCGTCATCCACCTCGTCGTCCTCGAAGGCGCCCTCTAGCATAGCGCTGTTGCCCTCGCCCGACACCGTAGGCGCGGCCACCTTGGCAATGTCGCCTTCGGTGATGCGCTTGGTGGCGACGTGCTTGAAGAGTGACTTGTTGGTCCACATGGCGACGCCCGGCTCGTCCTGGATGGTAGCGGCAAGGTACTCGCCCGAAGTGGACATGGCAAGGGCCCTGCACGGCTTCTCGAGACGGATGGCGTCGATGAGATGGCTGGTCGGCAGGTCCCAGACGCGGATGGTGCCGTCCTGCGAGGCGGCAATGATCCACCGGCCGTCATACGAGAAGCAAAAGTCGTTGATGACGTCCTTGGGACCCCAGAACTCACGGATCGTCCGCTTCGTCTCAAGGTCCACCACCCGGATCGACATGTCGTCGCAGGAGAAGGCCACTAGGTTGCTGCTCTCGTGGTACCGGCAGGCAGTCGGGCTCGTCATGGGCGCCCAGTCGAGCTGCTCCACCAGCCTGCCTGTCAGGAAGTCCCAGAACTTGATCTTGCCGTCGAGCGAGCACGAGATGACCGTCTTGTTCAATGAGTCGACAACCAGGCCAGTCACAGCCTTGGTGTGCCTCCCCGTGCCGGCGGGGAACTTGCCGCCCTCGCTGTGGAACTGCGTCACCTCGTCAGCTTGCCGCAGCTGCTGCATCCGCACCTGGCGCGCCTGCGCGGGCGTCAGCTTCGACGGGTACTGCTGGCGGTGCATGCCCGACTGCAGGTTGTACATGTTTATGGCACCGCCCTCGGACCCCACAACGGCAAAAGTGCCGCACGGGCTGATGGTGACGGTGGACACATTGGTCCCGTCGCTGGTTGGGAGGGCCCATCGGCCGGCGCGCTTGCGGCCCCAGAACCACGTCCTGGCGTACGGGTCGTCCTTGTGTGCCGTCACGATGCTCTCCCAACCAGTCATGCCGCTTGTCTCGGCGTCTTGGTTCTTCTTCTGCGGCTGTCCCTTCTGCCAGATGGGCTGGTTTCCAGGCATGGCGCCCATACCTCCATCGCGGTTTAACGACGAGGCAATGCAGGTAATTTCGGGCGCCTTGAGGTCCTCGAGAGTAGTCGAGGGGCCGTGGGCAAGGGCGTTATTGGCGAGGATGCCGACCTTCTTGGCCTTCTTGCGGATGTTGCCCTGGCTGATCTCGGCGCTCTGGCCGTCCCTCCTCAAACTCCATCCCCACAGGCTGCGGTCCTGACCACCGCTGAGGAGCCACTTGTTACCTGCCTCGGCGCCCTCAAAGTCGGTGGGCAGGAATTCAAGGCAGTTGACTGGTCCGGCGTGGCCGCTCCTCGAGTGCAGGATTCGCGGGACGGGGGAGAATGGAGACTCGTCAAAGATCCAAGTCTTGAGGGAGTTATCGCGACCGCTGGTGACAATGACGGGCTGGCCATCGAGGAACTCAATCTTGCTCAGACCGCCCCGTACAATGCTAGAGCCATTGGATGAGGGCGGGTTGTGGGCGCCGTGCAGAACACCCATGACACGCCCTCCGCCATTGAGATCCCAGAAGGTGACGTCGCCTGACGAGGGGCCGGCCGTGGCCATGACACCTTCTTTCCTGCCATCCTGACCAGCGCCCATGCCGTCGGTTCGGAAAGAGATATGGTGAATGGGCCTCTCGGGGCTACCGGCCTCGAACTTGAGGATGGGCTTATCGGTCAGGACGTTGGTGATGACGAGGGTGCCACTGGCATAGGCAATAGCCATGAGGGACAGCGCGGGGCTGGGCTCAAGGCAGGTCACACCGCCACAGTCGGGCGATGGAGGCAGGATGGTGTATATGAGCTTTCCGGTACTGAGGTTCCAGATCTCAACCCAGCCGTCCTTGCGACCAACAAAGATCTTGTTAAGGAACGTGGGCATGCTGGTGGCGCCGGTGATCTCATTGCCGCCCTTGGTCGTGGAAGCCATGGTGTAGATGGTAGTGTAGTGCTCTAGAGTAACCGACTTGAAGACCTCGATCCTGTTCTGCGCACAGGCGACGAGCCACGTACCCAGCATCAGGATCTGTTTGATGGGCTGGGAAATGTCCCCCGGCAGCTGCAGCTCGCCGGTTTTGTCTCCGCGTTGCAGAATCCAGATACCCTGGGTGCTTCCCTCCTCCGCGCCGCCCCAGGCCACGAATACCTTCTGCCTCCATGCAAGCGTGGCGGTGATGTCGTGCGGGGTTTGCGGCTTGCTCACGAAGACGAGGTTGAGACCGCGGCTCAGGTCGTACGTCTGGACGGATCGGCCAACCGAGGTGGATATCTGAAAGGAGGTCTTGCCCAGGGGCACCGAGGTAAAAGGGACACTAGTTGGAGAGACGAGCCCGACAGTCTGTTGTAACGGCGGTCAGTTGTGCGCAGGGCTTCTCGAGGCGAGTTGCGACGACATACTCTGTATGGTGCAAAGATTCTGGAAACATAGGGACCGGCCGCCTCGGTCGCCTTGGTCACGGATGCGACCTTTTGGCGCTTGGTCAGATGACCAGAGTCGGCGCTGGAGTGAGGCATCTTGTCTCCAGGCAGCAGCTAGTCGCAGGGCTCGTGGCGGTCCGAGGTCGATGCTGCATATATCGGTGCTGTATATAACCGTCGTCTGGATCCTAAGGCTTCTAGAGAAAATTTGGCGGTGATGGCATTTTTTTTCTGCCAGGCGGCGTGGCTCAACTCGGCTAACGCCACAGTCGAAACCCCACAGCACGGTTCGGGGTGAGGCGCCGGTGGCCTCAAGTAACGTTTTTGCATAGCAAAGAATAAAGTCCCACGTCAACGATGCGCTTTCCTTCATCTGAACTCTTATTATTCTGATGCAGGGTCAGTAATCGAACTAACCGAGTGTTTTCCGAGACTCCGACCAGCTCGGGAAGATGGCTATGGCGTTGACAGACGTCTTGTGGGACTTGTGGCTAGTGCTCTACTATCATACTATCATATAGGAGGAGGGGCAATAGCAATGAGCCCCTCCATGGCCATATTCATCAAGATCGTGGAAAACGCTGCAAGTAGACGTACTCGGCCACGGAGAGAATTCTATCATACATGGGGGGATATTATCAATAAAGTCACATACAAGATGCGCTTCTGGCTTTACGTCGTATACATGTACAGCCTGGATGCAGGCCAAGCGCTTGTCCGGTCTCACCGCTTGGCACTTGGTTGGAGGGTTGGTTGGAGGGGTTCTATCCATAAGAGGGGTTGGTGATGAGGGCCCAGCGATTCGTCGAGAAGAAGGAGTGCCTGCATGAGAAGACGTCCCCAGTTACTCGAATGCGTTAATGGTCGCGTGCTCGTTACTTCTAGGGCACAGTTGTCTTGGTTTCCCCAGTAGTTGAGCATTGTTGGAAGGGCAGAAAGGGAGGGAGAGAGACAGAGTGTGTCGGGCTGATACGAGCTGAACCTGCAAGCGGTGATGAGGGGCAGAACCGGTATTTAATACGTAGACGGAGACCACGGACCGCCGCACACATGGAAAAGTCGGTAGACAGACAAAGATGACATGGTCCCCAACTCGTCCTGCAGCAACATCATCGCAACCCATCATCTCTCACTTTTCTATTGCCTTCCATACACTCGATGATATTATCGCAAGCCACCTCTGACCTGACTAGGGTTGCATTTACATTACAGGGCAAATCGGCTGCTATCCTTAGTAGTTGGGCAATGGACAAGTGGGTAGATTAGTGGACCGGCACCAACCGACAGGCTAGTAGTTTTGCCACCATTATTACCAGTTCCGTCGAGACCACCTCTTATGGCATCTTTCCCCATCACGCTATAGGGCTTTGATAGTAGCTCGGGATTGAGAGTACGAGAGTACGAGAGTACCCAGAGTGGAGGACTGGCTGGTCGGCGGTCGCAGATTGAGAGGGCAGATTGCAGAGGGCTGGTCCCAAGATTTCGGTAATCGTCATGGACCTGAATACTGGCGCCTTCCCTTCCTATTCTACCTCTCCGCCTGCCCAACATTGCCCATCATCGTCACCGACCTCTTCCCCGGCCATAACCAAATCCGCCTCCGCCACCGCCCCCGACGCCACCGACTCGCATTCCTCGATACACAATCAAAGCGTCAGAATCCCTTTGTCCTCTTCTCGGCAAGCGGCGGCAACAGCAGCGGCGTCACAGCATCATCATCATCATCATCATCATCATCATCACCACCACCACTACCACGACGACCTTCCTCACAATCGCAAAGACGACCCCGCACTCCATCCTCCTAGTTCCCCATCTTGGTCTTCTTTCAGCTCAATTTCTCGTACTGTCTCATCTTCTAAAAGAAAGAGTCGTTATGCTGAGCCTGGCAACTCCGACATCCACGCCGATTTAACTTCCTTTACGACCCATGTACCCTCCTCGCCTGGTTCAGTCAAGAATAGGCCGTTATCGCTGAACGAAAGTTCCCACCGCTACTCGGCAGCGTCGGAAACTGCACTGGACGACGATTTCTTGCTTGGTTCCTCTGCCGCCGAGTTCAACTCATACTGCTACTCGACACTGCCCGAGCCAGCTCTGGCCTCACCGCCGTCTCTGTCAGATATCAAGGCCCGTCGAGCCTCTGCAGCGTCTTCCTTGTCCGACTACCAGGTCCGACGACTGTCAGCCACCTCGTCCGTTTTCTCCCCGGCTTCTGTCCGCGGCATCCTTCCTCCGTCCCCAGGTCCCGCACCGACCTCAGACCCAGGTTTTCGAAACCGACCAGCCTCTGTCCTCATGTCTTCTGGAAAGAGCCCAGCATCAACTCCGCCCGAAGCCGGCGTAAGTAATGCCGGCGTCACCACATCTCCTGGCCCTCAGGGCGGCCAGCAGCAGACCGTTACCGGGAGTCATGCGCTCGCATCCAGGGATCCCCACGCCCAACCACTCGATCTTATGAGGCGGAACCAGCGATCCGAAACTGCTGTGAACACCGCACCTAGCACTCGGGCCCAGCAGCCCGACCGTTCCCGCAGCAGGGCTAAGCGTCGCTTCAGCGGGAGCACGGGAAACAGCAGCCACAGTCCGGGTAGTGATCGGGGCCACGGTCATCGTGAAGAAGGTTAGTCGACACCCACTCTTCGATAGAAATCTGTGTACGCTATGCTGACTACTTATTCTTGATAGCAAAACCTGCTCCCTGGGGTGTCATTGGAATCTGTGCCCTTGATGTCAAGGCGCGGAGTAAGCCCAGTAGGAATATCCTCAATCGGGTTATCGCTAACCGCGAATTCGATGTTGTCGTCTTTGGCGACAAAGTTATCCTGGACGAAGGTAAAAGAACATTACATTCACCGCCCCAAGACCTAGAAAAGCTTGACGGGGACTCATTGCTGATATCGTGATTACAGAGGTGGAAAATTGGCCAGTATGGTAGGCACAAGAAGAGCTCCTTTAAAAGGAGTGGACCGAGAAAAAGGGAAAAAAACCCCCCCCAAAAAAATCCTTGACTAACTGGTATCTAGTGACTATCTCATATCATTCTACTCTGATGGTTTTCCATTGGATAAGGCGATTGCCTACGTCAAGGCTCGGCGACCCTTCTGTGTCAACGACATCCCGCTCCAGCAGCTCCTGTGGGATAGACGACTTTGCCTACAACTCCTCGACAAGACCAATGTCCGGACCCCCAAGCGCCTCGAGGTGACCCGCGATGGTGGCCCTTCTCTCATGACTCCAGAAATGGTCCAGCACGTCCGGGAAGTATCCGGCGTGGAAATGGAACCATACGACCCTGATACCCATAAACCGCCTCAAGTAGTTGAGCTGCTTGACGACGGTGACACCCTGAACGTGGATGGCGCTCTTCTGAAGAAGCCCTTTGTCGAGAAACCTACCAGCGGCGAAGACCACAACATCATCATCTACTTTCCCAGGTCTGCCGGCGGCGGGGCTCGGAAGCTGTTCAGGAAGATTGGTAACAAGAGCTCCGACTATGTTCCAGACCTTACCGTCCCAAGGGCCATTACCGAGCCCGGTAGTAGCTACATATACGAAAGCTTTATGCAAGTGGACAATGCCGAGGACATCAAGGCCTACACTGTCGGGCCGACATACTGCCACGCCGAGACACGCAAGTCCCCCGTTGTCGACGGTGTCGTCAGGAGGAATCAGCACGGAAAAGAGTTACGATATGTCACGCCTCTGACCCCCGAGGAGAGAGAGACGGCCAGCAAAATCTCGACATCCTTCGGTCAGCGCGTCTGTGGGTTTGATCTCTTGCGGGCAGGTGGAAAGAGCTACGTCATTGATGTCAATGGCTGGAGTTTCGTCAAGGATAATAATGACTACTACGATCACTGCGCCAAAATCCTCAAGGACCTCTTCGTTAAGGAGAGACTTCGTCGCGGGGGCGTCCAGCCCTCTGCGCCATCCCCTGCCATGTCGGCGTCTGAGTCGGATCCGTTCGGAAGGGCATCTTACCACGCCAGGGACCGGGATTCCTCGTCTGGGTCTGCACACCCGATTCCCAAGTCGTCGTCGCAGACGGCCATGCATATATCGGAATCAGGGAGCGTAGAAACATCTTCTATCATGACAAGCAGCAACACGTCCCCCAAGATGGAGTCCATGGCCCATGGCGGCGTGCCGTGCAGTGCACCGGCCCCTTCCCAGCAGCTTCCCCCTCCCCCTCCGGATCTGATGCTTCCCAGCGCCATCTCCGGTCCGTCATCGGCGATGCCCTCGATAAGTGGGACCCCAGGTGCAACACCTGGTTCCCAGTCGGGCGACAAGGAGGAGCAGCAGCAGCCCCCTCTGCCCAAACATTCGTGGAAGCTCAAGGGCATGGTGTCGGTCATCCGACACGCCGACCGAACTCCCAAACAGAAGTTCAAGTTTACTTTCCACACCGAGCCCTTCATTGCTCTGCTCAAAGGCCACCAGGAAGAAGTTCTCCTCATCGGAGAGGCCGCCCTCGCTAGTGTCATCCAGGCCGTCGATGCTGCCTATCTACAGGGAGTCGAGGACATGGGCAAGCTCCAAGCTCTCCGCAACGTCCTCGTGAAGAAGGGCAGCTGGCCCGGGACCAAGGTTCAGATCAAGCCCATGTTCCGAAGAAAGAAGACGGAAGTGATGGCTACCGAGGAAATGCCGGATCTCAAGGAGGACGTCCAGAGCCCTACACCCGGGCAGTTGGGCCAGATCAGCAGGCTTTTTGAGGGCCTGCCTAAGACGACGCCGAAGAGACAGGACTCCCTCTCCGGAGTTACCATGTCCAAATTTACGGCGGCTGAGGAGCAGCTCATCCTGGATAAGCTGCAGCTGATCGTCAAGTGGGGAGGCGAGCCGACGCACTCGGCACGGTACCAGTCGCAGGAGCTCGGCGAGAGCATGAGGACCGACCTAGCCCTGCTGAACAGGGACATACTCGACGAGGTACACGTCTTCAGCAGCTCCGAGAGGCGGGTAACGACGAGTGCTCAGCTCTGGGCAGCGTCGTTCCTGGGGAAGAAGGACCTCCCCGAGGACTTCATCACCATCCGCAAGGACCTCTTGGACGACTCGAACGCGGCGAAGGATGAGACGGACAAGGTCAAGAAGAAGCTCAAGGGGCTTCTGCGAGAGGGGAATGAGCGTCCCGAGCAGTTCGCCTGGCCGGCCAATATGCCCGAGCCCTCCGAGGTTCAGACGCGCGTCGTGCAGCTCATGAACTTTCTCAGACACGCCATGCACCACAACTACGGGAAGCTGTACAGCGGTGCTGCGTCGTCGCTGAGCAACCTCAGCAACGCAAGCTCGGACAGATTGTCGGGCGGGGACGGGTCCGTCTCCCCGGGATCCCTGTCCGCGGCCAACGCCGTGAACAACATCCAGCCGCGCTGGTGCTCGGGCGAGGATGCCGAGCTCTTCAGGGAGCGATGGGAGAAGCTCTTTACCGAGTTCTGCGACGGCGACAAGGTGGACCCGAGCAAGATATCCGAGCTCTACGACACGATGAAGTTTGATGCACTGCACAATCGCCAGTTTCTCGAATGGGTCTTTACGCCACCAAAGCACATGATGGAGGAGTACAGCGGCAAAGAGAGCAGGCGCGGCAATTCGGAGGACGGAAAGGCGGCGACCGACGATGGCAGGCACAGCCAAGGCTCGCCGGCCCACCACCACCATCACCACCACCACTCCCATCAGCATGAAGAGCCGGAGAAGGGCGAGCCGGCACAGCTCGGGAGGTCGGGTACTGTCAAGAAGCTCTTCAGGAGGAGGTCGTTCCGAAGCGGCCTGCGGAACCTGGACGGCGAGGCAGTTTCGGAACAGTACTTTAGGCTGTACAAGGGCGCCGAGACGTCCGGGGCCAAGCCGGACCCGAACCATGAGCCGCTCGAGGAGCTGTACAAGCTGGCCAAGGTTCTGTTCGACTTCATCTGCCCCCAGGAGTACGGCATCTCGGACAGCGAGAAGCTTGAGATTGGGCTGTTGACGTCGCTCCCGCTCCTCAAGGAGATCGTGCAGGACCTCGAGGAGATGCAGGCGTCCAATGATGCCAAGTCGTTCTTCTACTTCACCAAGGAGTCGCACATCTACACGCTGCTCAACTGCATCATCGAGGGTGGCGTCGAGACCAAGATCAAGCGAAGCACGATTCCCGAGCTGGACTACCTGTCGCAGATCTGCTTTGAGCTGTACGAGTCGGAGGTGAAGCAGCCGGCGGCCGGACCGGACGACGAGCCCAAGCACGCCTACAGCATCCGGATCGCCATCAGCCCGGGATGCCACGTCTTTGACCCGCTACACGTCCAGCTCGATAGTCGACATGCCATAGGGTGTGCCCAGAGACGAAGCCTGACGCCGCACGGCGACTGGCTCGAGGTCATCAAGACTCTTCGAGCCAAGTTTACCCAGTGAGCTAGCTGCCCATCCGCTGACTGGACATGGACATGTCTTGGGACTCGTCTCTCCGTACTAACATCCGCACCAGGGTCAAACTCCCAAAGACGTTCCTCGCGGTCAACCTGTCGGACGCATTCAGCTTCGAGGAGCAGGAGAGAAGGAAGAGCGTAGAAGGTGGCGAAGATGCGGAAATGAAGGAGGCGCCGCCAAAGGACCTCTTGATGACCCCGTCGGCTCCTCGTCCGGACGAGGGATCCAGCGGTGAGGGAGGAAAGATTCTGAATCCCTAGCAAAACAGTGAACGGACGGGACGGTGGAGCTGGTCACGGGAGTGGTGTCTGTCGGGTGCGAGGCGGGGTACGATCAGATCGGGACTGTCGGTTGCTGAGTGCGTGCGGATTGTCGGGGGCTGCTATCGCTCTGCTCTGGTATGCATGGGATCGAGAGGCCGCAAGGGCCTGGGGGCTTGGACCTCGTTATATCCTTTACTAGGTCGAACGGTGTATCATTATTCTGCAGATTGACCGGAAAGCGTTGCTCGGGCCAGCGGATAATATCTGATGGGATTGCCACCAGGATGTGTCTTGATGGGAAGACTAGACAAGGAGCGCATGATAGGATGATCGAAGCACGAGTTCAGGAAGCCTGCGAGGTTGCATCGGTATCAGCATCTGATGGAAGCGCCGTGGACGGACCTACGAGTATGAACCATCATACGTGTGTGCATGTGTGAAGCCCCATCTGTCCATGATGACCCAGAGACGCACGAGGCCAAGCCGTGAATCGTACTACTCGTACGCCCCCCCCCCCCAATCGGTACATGTCCGGGAATAGAGCGTACGAGTACGAGGACAGTCAGTTATTCTCTCATAGGCTATCATGATTATTACGATTATAGCTTTATAGGTGGTAGCTGGCTGTCGTCCGTATGGCATGGTTCTGCGAGTGACGAGCATGTACTCGTACTCGTCACAGTCGCGGCGGAGAAGGAAGCCCTCCAGCACCCTAGTCTAGCGTGCCGATACGATGCGTGTGTTGAGAGAGACTTTCAAAGTTGACCTGATACCTATTCACGTACTGTCGTATGCCGTAGACAGCTTGTCCCGACACCGACGCTCGTCTACAGATGAGACTTGCCTCCATACATGTATAAGTACTCTGCACCTCTGTACATGGTAATAATAGACAGTACAGCCACTCCGTAGTTCCGTGGCGACTCCCCTGGCCAGGTCTGGCCTAGACTGTCTAGACAGATGTCATGGAGGGGGGGATGGCAAAGCTAAGATGGAACCCAGCAGACAAGGAAAAGAAGCATTCATTTTATTTTATTTTAAAAAATTCTAATCTGTATTCTAAAGCAGATTAAAGAGAAGAAAGACGAAGGGACAGAAAAAGAAAAAAAGCGGGACGGTTTCCGGCAAGGAGGGTAAAACCCACATGTCAAGTTGAACCACGCAAGGTGTTCGAAACCGGGGGGGGGGGGGGGGGGGGGGGGGGGGAGGTATCATAGGTTCTGGAACCTGGTTCAGTATGGAGCTCCGCAACTGTACAGGGCTGAAGGATGAGCCTAGCACTGACCGGTCTGACCGGTTCGGAGCTGGTCGTAGACACGCTACTCGGGACTTGTGCGATCTAAACGATGTACTGTGCGCGCGTGGCCTGATAAGATGGAGGTGGGATGATGTTTTGGAGCAGACGGAGACGGGCACCGACTTGACGGTAGCAGCATTGATCAGTACATGGTAGCTCATTCACAGGGTGTCGAGAGTCGCGAAGGAGGACGCATATATATATATTCTCGCAATGACGACAGCTGGCATCGAATCGGTGCACGATGTTATTATTATTATCATTATTAGTATTAGTATTAGTATTATTACATCTACCCTCCTTCTCCGAATGTCATTTGTAGTACATCGTGATGATGATGATGACCGAAAAAATAATAATAACAATAATAATCAAATAATCAAATAGATGAAGACGAAAAAACGGCAAGAGAGATGGACCCTGTTACCTCGTACCATCATCACATGTCAAAGGGCACGGTGGGGGCGCCAAAAATAAATGAAAACAATCTGAAACTGACAGTGGTTTCCAGGGGGAGGGGGGGGAAGGAGGAGGAGGAGGAGGGGCTGATGACTCACCAGAGGAGGCTTTTTTTCTTTTTCTCTTTTTTCCCCATCGTCGCCAAGGTCAAGGGATTGATTGATTGATTGATTGAGCGAGGAGATAGGTCGTACGACCAAGGGAGGGGGAAATTGCATCATTACACACTGTACATTTCACATATGATATCCTGCTCACATGGGCCGTAGCAAGTATCGCACTATAACGAGTACATGCAGTTGCACTTTGCAGTAAGTGGTAGGTCAGTGGTAGCGATAGTGATGATGATGATAGTAGCAAGTAGTATCATCACTCCATAGCTGCTGCTGCTGCTGCTGCTGTCTGCTGTAGAGTGTAACCTGCACTCGTACCGGTTGCCGCTGCCCATCTCTTCCACACCGGGGTTGAGTTCGGGACATGTAGATTTCCTAGTCGAGTAATGGTTGAGGATGAGCGGGACCAGGGGAGGGTCATGACTCGCTCCCAGCGGCCGCTAGCCGTTTCACGTCGCACGGAGACAACTGACAGGCTGCAGCAGGACGAACAGGGTTCTCGCGTCGTAGTCCTCGGGCGGCATGTGCGTCCAGGTGTCCAGGTGCAGAGAAGGGCCGTAGGTGAGTACAGGGTCGTATGCATGCTCTGCTGCATGGTGCCAGTACCGGGGAGGGACCGTCATGTAATACCGAAACACAAGAGTCCCCCCCCCCCCCGAGTATTTCATCGTCATCATCATCATGGATCATGATTATCATGGAGTCTGCCGGGGCAGCAACACCGTGACACCTTGCCCGTACAGGTACCTGGTAAGTCTCGTATCGTGGACCGGTATTGGATCGTCTCATACTCTGCATACGATTCCCCCACAGGTACGTACGTGCCACCTTACCTACGGAGCATTACATGGTATTACCATCTACCAATACCATCACCGGATACCCTCCCCCTTGGCAGGTCTGTCGGTCCTCACCACCGATACTCGTACTCGGTCGCGCTCTCTCGCTACACCTAGGCAGGGGGAGGACCAACCCTGGGAAGATGGCGTTGGCCGCCTCTTGCGTACGTGTGCGCGTGCGCGTGTGCGTGTGCGTGTGCGTGTGCGCGTGTCGGGAGGAGCTTGGGGGAATCCTCGGCTTGCTGCTGCTGCCTCTCCCCGTCAGACCTTTTTTTCATCTCTCTCTCTCTCTGAGATGATGGGTGATCTGACGGGCCGGTGGTGGGTTGGTAATACTGGTGATGAGTAGTGCATATAGTAATGGCTATTATGCATATGACGTGTATACCTGTCGCAGTCACAAGGTTGGACAACCACGACTACCCATTACAACGACAACGACGACGACGACGACAACTATCACAGCTACGGTTACTGCTGCTACGGCTACCGTTACCACCATCGCTACTTATTACAACTACCACTACAGCTACACAGCTACAACTAATGTACTACTACAGCTACCGCTGCCGATTACAACTGCTGCTGCTGCTGCTGCTTGCTGATTGATTGATTTCACCTAGATGCCATGGCACTGGCGGCGAGACTGCACGGTGCAGCATGAATGTGTCGGATACCCCCCCCTCTCCCGCTCTCCCTCCCCGTCCAACATGACGACCCCCCAAGCTCGCTCTGGCGCATCCGCTGTCAGTCTTGCCAGTCACCCCTTATCCGGGCTGTCCTACAGGGAGGCTACGATACCACTCCCCTCCGCGATACCGGGAAATCGGTAGAGCGGGCCCCGGCGGGGCTGAGCGGGACCGTCGGCGGAGCGAATGGAGGAACAGGAACAGCACACGGTCTCCCCCCTCCCTCCCTCTCTCTCACCCTCTCTCTTTTTCTTCCTCACTCTCTCTCTCACCCTCTCATCGGCCCCCCTTCCTCGTCTCGGCTCCGTCTCTCTCGTCACAGTCGAGATGCCGTCACTGTCGACGTGTACGGGATATTGCCTGTAGGTTGTTGCACTTACAGCATGCTATTCATGGGGCTTGCATGTAAAACTTGAACCCTTGAACCCCCCCTCTCCCATCTCTCTCTCTCCCCTCCCCACGCAATACGACATGAATCGTCCGGTGGCACGACGTATGCGTATGCACCCTAGCTACGTCAACTCCCCAAAGCCGGGCTTTCCCTCGTCCAAGAAGAAAAGAAGAAGAAGAAAGAGTCTTGGAGCCTAAGATGAGTATGGATCATGCCTGTTTGCCCGAAAAAGGGTCGAACCCGTCACACCACACACGCACACGAGCACCGCGCGCATCCTCGAAACTCGCCCCCCCCCCCCCCCCCCCCCCTTTTCTGCGGCCCCACTCACACATACGCGCACTCCGCATACAGAACTGCGCGTGTACAGATTATACAACAAGCCTTTTTTTTTCTTCTTCTTTTTTCTTTTCTTTTTTTCCAACGACATACATTCTGGTGATGCTAGTAATACATGGGTAGCAACAGAAGTAGAGAAGAGAGAAGAAAAAAAACTATATTAAATTAAAAAAAAAAAGAAGACCCCTAGAGAAGAAGACGAAGAAGAGACCTCTCTCTACCTGATCCCTTGTCCTCTTTCAAAACTGCGCAACCCCAAATCGTCTCCCTCTCCAATCACCCCTGTCGATGAAACGAAACGGGGTGCCAACTTGCCCATCATGATTATTTGTCGCAAGTTACCATGAGTATCATGACCCTGGCCTTTGTATCTTGGGGGGAGAGGGGAGGGGAGGGGGGATTCTTTTTTTTTTCTTCTTTTTTCTTCTTCTTTTTTTTTCTTTTTTCCCCCCTTCTTCTCTTTTTCCTTCTTCTCTTCTTCTTCTTCCCTCCCTTTCGTACCCATCCTTGTCTGGAAACCTCCCCGCTTATCCAGCCCTCGGACACGACGGCTTTTCTCTCTCGAGTCGTACAAAGATCAGAAGAGAGAAACTCTGACGATGACGACGACGAAGATGACGACGACATCGTCCAAAGTCACTTCCCAAGTACTACTACTGTTGAATGATTCCATGAACAGAGCAATACTCCTGTTACGGATGAGCGGGCTGTCTGTCTGCCCCGCTCCCTCTCTCTTCACCTTC
>NW_023336187.1:1208882-1214553 GCF_012550715.1 Geosmithia morbida
AAACCCCTCCCTCCCCCTTCCGGCAGTCCTCTCCTCCGCCCACCACACCTTTAGAAACCTCCCAAACCTCCCCCCCCCGGCTTCCCGGGTATAAAGCCGTCGAACCGAAAACCAGGAACCTTACCCTCCATATAACATGTACAGATTATTATCTCTTCTTTCCCTTTATTGTACCTTGTCACCGTCGTCCCCCTTACGAGTAACTCCCTTGTCAAGTTGTGTTTGAGCAACCGGCCAAACCTTCTGTATATACACACCTACACCTCTCTTCTCTCTCCCTCTCTCTCTCTTAGTATTATTATTATTTTATCCCATATACATGCACTATTTTTTCCTCTCCCGCCGTCCATCCTCCCTTGAACCCTGTCAATGTCACCCTGATCCCTTTTGGCATCCTCTTCTGGGGTCGGCGCAATCGAAGTTCGATGCGGCAGTCGCTTTCGCTCTTGTTTTTTCACCCCTCCCCCCTTCTCTCTCCCACGAGGTCAGGACCATAAATGAGCCCATGATTCCTTCCTTTCATCTTTCCCTCCTCTCCATCCGCACGACGGTACAGAATATTCAATCGTCCAAGAACCATATACCAGCCCTCCTCTCCCCCCCCTCCCTTCCCTCCATTCCCCCCCCCCGTGTCAGCTCTCTCCCCTGGAAGCTTCTGAACTTCATCGACCTCATATCCTTGGCGTCTTCAGACCATACCCGTACGAGTCTGCGCTGACGTCCGCGTCCGGGGCCTACCCACCCCTCCCTCATCCCTCGACGTCGACGGGAAACCTAGTCGGCTGCCAATCTTGCATACCTACCGTCCAATAGCCGACAACCATTGTTCGACTGCAGGCAGTTGGATACGGAACGAGGCAGGCCCATCCATCCTCTGACCCGGTCTCGGCCATAAGAGAAGGCAGAGGCTAGCCCTCGGCCGTCATCAGCAGACGTCTCCTTCCACCTCGTGTGCGGGGAGAAGCGTTGACGGACTCCCCCCCTCCCCCCCTCCCGCTGCCAGCACCCGAGACGAGAACCGAGACCATGGCCGTCGCCTGTGCACACATGTTCAACGTTATCAAGTCGGACAACACCTTGGTCCAGTGGGTGTGTCACCTATGCCGCTCTGGCCCCCACTGGGCCATCTTCGAGTGTGCCTATTGCAAGCTGCAGCTGTGCCGGGCTTGCACGCACTCCAGCTGACCGACCGACTGAACCACATCCCTGCAACTTGTAAGCCGGACGTGTTGGCCATTGGCTTTCCCCCCATACTGCCCGTCTTGCTCTCGCCCTCCTCTCTCTCTCCCCTTCCTTGATGTCGTCACTGTGTCCGGTCCGCCCCAAGGGTGAAACGACGGTAGGCTGACGTTTCTGGATGCGCAGGTCCTTTTACGAAGTCATATATATGAAATATAGGAAATCTTTCACGCATCCACCTCCCTACGGCCGTCACGGATGCGGATCCCGTCCATCTGAGACTGGGGACTGTTCTGGTACGGAACCCGCTCACCTCGACAGAAGTCGGCAGACCCTTCATCTCCTCACCCACCTCACCTTGACCCGGCAGTGGCGGGACAGAAGAGAAAGTCTTTTCCCTCAATTGTGCTTGCCTCCCCCTCCCCTCCCCCTCCCCCCTCCCTCACCTTCTCCCCCGCGCCTCGCCGGGTACGGCCGAGTGGCGTACGTTGCATCCCACCTTCATGCAGACCGGCCGTTGGAGCATCTGCCTTTCTTGGCAATCCAGCAGGGGTCTCTGCTCTCCCATGTGTACCCAGAACCCCTTTGGCCAATCACATGGCACATGGCACATGGCTGCGGCTTGGCGACATGTCGGGAGCTGTAAAATGGGCTTTGAATTTTTTCTGTACATATTTCCGGGGATGTTGTCTCTGATCCGACCAACGCCGAATTATGTTGAGATGGGGTAGAGGAGACGAGAGCATACTTTTATATGCCTTTCATTAGCACCATACCTATATTTTTTCCCTCTCCTCTTCTTTCTCTTTCCCTTTTTGTCTGGCGGCTTTTTTTTTCCCCCTCCATGGCAGCGTCGTATCAGCATTCTGGCGTCTCATTGCATCCCGCATTTTCTGATCTCGGTTCCCACATTTATAGACAAGGTCAGTTTTTTTTTTCTACTTCTCTTCTCCCCCCTTATTCCCAAGATCCCACCCCTCCTATATCATAGAGAGAGAGAGAGAGAGAGAGAGGGAGAGAGATGTTTTTACACCACCGGTGTACGCATGTTCTGCAGGTGAGAAGCCATGGAGATGATGGTATGGATAGGTATAAGTGATATGCTATTACTCGGCCAATACAGGCCACGACGGGCCAACCCGTCGTTCCGGAAGCTGACGTTGGAGATCCGGACAAATGAGACGTAGGTAGAGGTTATGCATCTATCTTTGTGTGAATGGGGTCGTCCCGGGCGCCCGCCGCCCCCTCCCCACCCTCCTGAGTCGACGTGTGTGTTAGATGGTGTTCGATGTGCTTATTTTTTATTTATTTACGTGACTGGTCAAAACTAGTCTGCAAGCAGATCGGGATGACAGCTGACTGAATTCAGCAAAGATGATTTTGAGCTTTGGTTTTTTTGGGAGATGAGAGGTGGGAATCATCAGCCTGTGGGATGAAATCTATAATATAGATGCTCCGTCCAATTATTCATCCTCCCCTAAAAAAAAAATTCTACTACATATGATGCTATCCGTATTGCGATTCCCTTGCCGTTGCCGGAAACACAGCTATGCTGTCTGGGCGGTAGGAGGGTGCGAATAGGAGTAGAAGCGTGCGCTGGAAGGGTCCTTGAGAGGCCAGTCCCAGACGGGCCTCGCGTCGTTGCGGCGGGTGACGGCGACGGAATCGCCGACGGATATCCGCAGGTCTCCCGCCGCGTCGCCGTCCCCGGCGTCCGAGCCCGGCGTCTCCCCCTCGCTGCGGCGCAGGAGGAGGGTGTCGGAGGCGAGCTGGTCGGAGAGGAAGGCGTAGCGTCCGAAGACGGGGGTGTAGGCGGCGCCGGGGTCGACGCGGCGGTCCGGCATGAGCTTCTTGAGCAGGGTGCCCTGCTCGCCTAGGGCCGGCCGTCCGGCGTCGTAGTCGACGTTGAGGGAGGTGCAGCGGCCGCACATCTTGGACATGGACAGGGCCGGCCGGCCGCGGACGGACAGTTCGGCCCAGTAGTCCTCGTCGAAGGGGGAGTCGCCGTCGACGACGATGTTGGGGCGGAACTTGACCATGTCCACGTCCTGCTGGCCGCGGGCCATGCGCGCCGACACGTCCGCGAGCGAGGCCTCGGTCGTCACCAGGTACGGCGCGCAGTCGGAGAATCGGAGCCACTCCGGTTCCTTGGCACCACCGGCGCCGGTGGCGCCGGTCTTGTCCCCGCCGACCAGGCTGGTCACGATGGATGACAGCCATCCGCCGCCGCCGCCGCCGCCGCCGCTGCTGCTGTTCGAGGCGGCCGCGTGCCTGTCCGCCGCGGACGGGTTCGAAGGCGCCATGCTCCCCAGCACCGGTCTCCGCTGGTCACCGATGTAGAGCAGGGCGACGGGAAAGCCGAAGCAGGCCGAGAACCAGTCGTCGTAGCGCTTGCCGACGCGGTACGCCGACACGACGCTCTGGTGGATGTTGACGACGGCGCGCTCGAGCCTGGTCGTGTCCGGCTCCAGCGGCACGTGCAGGGTCTGGTCGTGTTCAGGACGGTGCGCGGGCGGCCGGGCAGCCGCTGGCGAGCCGGAAGTTGAGGGGGGGGAGGAGGAGGAGGACGGGGGGGGGTCAAGCCTGGGCTGCTGGTACCGTACGCGGATGTGCGACCCGTCATCGGTCATGTCCTGGTGGAACAGGGAGCACTGGGGGAAGCGGGACAGCTGCATGTGCCGCAGCTGCGCGTCGTCGCCGTCGCCGTCGACGCGGCATACCGTGAATACGCGGTCGTGTCGGAGACCCTGGGGTCCGAGGTCGGCCGTCTCGAGAGGGATGCCTCGCAGGCCCTTGATGGGATATACCCAGAGCTATTTGACGATACCGAACAAACAACATTGTCTAAGTGCTCGTGTCTCTGCTGCTGGGCTACCCGGGAGATGGCAGGGAGCCGGATATGTGTGTGTGTGTGTGTACTTACAGCTGTTACCTTCATCTTTCTCTTATTCCCCGATAGATGAGGGTTCGAGAGTTCGTAGTCACTCAATCTCTCTCTCTCTCTGTCGCATACTCTGATCCTCTTAGAGGAGGGATTATCTCGTCTCTGACGTCTCTTGATGATGGATAAGAGGATAGGAGTCAGTAAGGTGGTGGTGTGTCGACGAGAAAGAGATGGCCCTTACACGGGGGAGAGGCAGGCGAACGACGATGGGGCCCCGTCACTATCAGGTAGAGAGATCAGATAGCTGCGACGGTGGGGTCGTGCGGGCGGGGAAGAGGAAGAGGAAGAGCCTGACTGGTCCTGGAAGATTTCCCATTTCCCATTGCCTGTTGACAGTCTTGGGCGAGTCACTGTTTACGGTCCAAGTACGTGCATGTTTTTCTTCTTTCCTTTTCTTTTCTCACCCGTATCTCTTCCCGGTCTTCCTCTGCTCCGTAACACTCACAATGGGAGCGATAGAAGATGTCTCACGACAGAGTGGTTACGAGACATCTCGAGGTCTCGGTGCCTGATCCGGGATCGGCCTGATGCTGCCGGACTCGGTCGAAGGAGGATAAGGGGATACTATCAGATGGCATCTGGATCTCTTGGCATCAATCAACTCGCCTATCTTCTCTCCCTCTCTCTCATTCTTATTGACAAGTATCTTTTTTTTCCGTCTCCCTTCTTCTTTCCCGTCGATACCCTTCTTGATTTAACATTCTTGTCTTGGAAACTGAAAATTTTACTCGTTTCGTCTCTGCACTTTGACTCTTCAGGTGCATAGGTACAAGCAGATAAGCGTACGAAAGGGTGTATGGGCAAGCTCATCTGGTGGATTGACGTCTTGGAATCCCCCCATGACCTCATACATGTATGGATCTGGACGGCACACACACTCTTACTCGCTCACTCCGAGAAGGGCGAGCCAAGAAAGAAAGAAGAGGGAAAAAAACAAAAAAGGCAAAGATAGCACAGATGATGGCATGCAAGCCATGCGCAGTGGCGTAACATGTGCGGCCCGGAACCAATCGCCGTCGTCAACTGGCTCTCGAACCCGATGGATAACGAGACCTGCAAGAAGGCAGGTCGAGCCCGATTGGGCTGGATAAGGGAAAGGGAGGAAGCAATCAAGAGAGGTGGCGAAGAATTGCGATGCGGTAGGTAGGTAGCGAAGCTGTAACTGTGACTTGAAGGCATCGGCGAATCGCTCGGCTCCTCCGCGGCACCCAAACTTCTCGCCCGCCCTCGTGTCTAGCACACGATGAAGGGAAACTTGCAACTAACTTGCCACTATCACGCTACTACGCTGGAGAGGGACAGAGACAGGGACAGGGACAGAGAGAGAGAGAGAGAGAGAGAGAGAAGGGGGAGAGTATCAGATACATCTTGTATGAGGAGTGAATTCGAGAAAATCGGATCAGATCAGTCACGTCATCATTCTCTCTTTGCGTGGGTGGCCGACCGATGGTCTCCCCTCTCTCTCTTATTGATGGATGCATGTATGTATTCTTCTCTTCTCCCCCCAAGAGACGGAGAAGGAAGATGTTAACAAATGATTGATGAAAG
>NW_023336187.1:1214693-1217386 GCF_012550715.1 Geosmithia morbida
GGGGAGAGAACCCGTTTAAGAGAAGAGTAAAAACGCGGCGCAACCAAAAGAGGGCGGTCGGGTCATGCCGTCATTCTTCAGCGGGTGCTCCGTCTCTCTCACGACTCTACGACGGGACGTGTTGTGGCCTCTTGACGACGAGGACGGTGGATTGGATGTGCGGCCGCCGAGTTTCAGGATCCGTGCCGCGTACGTTTCGTCTGAGACGGTCGCGCCCACTCTCTCTGCAGCGAGAGGCTGCGATGCGGAGGAGAAGGAGAGAGGGAGGGGAGGGGGCAGCGTAACCAAGGCGACGACGGTCCCGTGAAGATGGATGGATGCTGCTATCTGGTCCCAAGTTGAAAAAGAAAAAAAAAGATGAATCACTTTTTTTTTTTTTTTTTTTTTCGACAATTTGACAATTTGAAAATCCAATCTCACGTCTCCTCGTCGTCCTCCCTCTCCAGAGTCCCCTCCAGAGTCCCTTCATCCTCATCGTATTCTGTTTACATATACACACGTCTACATATCGATACACCTTCCCTCTTCAATACTCGGCAATAGGCAACGGTACTATCTCGAGACGGCTACGTCTGAGAGGAGTTTGCCTGATCGAGGTTAACTCCGTACAGGATGCAAGATTGATGACGAATAGGCGAGAGAGCCAGTCATGGTAGCCAATAGTTCCGACGCCAAGACAATCAGGGTCCCGGACGGCTCTTCGCTTTCGCTCTCTCGCGCTCTCTCTCTCTCTCTCTCTCCTCGAATCTCATCGACATGTACCTGTACATGCTATTCGTCGTAGCCTGCTCGCATAGGTGATGGAATAGTGATCATACACCGCAGTACCCGTCTCTCTCGAGCGTCTCCCCCCCCTCGGACCCTGGAGACCTTGGCTGGACCCTTGGCCTTCGCTGTCGTCTGAGCACGTCTGCGCTGTTGGCCTTCTTTATCGGTACTATCATTATCTAGCTCCCTCGGGACGTTGGGCTAGGGCAAGGATGGTAATATTAGTCTGGCACGTACGGGGGGGGGGGTATCATCATGTACCCGTATTAGATTATTACGAGATCAACACCCAATACCCACCAGACAAGCTGCAGAGTACGGGCCGAGTAATAACGATCGTTGACGACGTGTCATCATCATCACGCGGGCTGCTGCTGCTCATTTTTCATAGTCGAAGGAGAACCATCTTCCCGTCTTCCCTTCCGTGCGAGAGAGAGAGAGAGAGATCAACCTCATGTTTGGAGAGAGTAAAAAAAAAAAAAAAAGAAGAGAGAGAGAGAAAAAAGATGAGATGGTGGTGGGCGGCTCGGTTGTCGTGATTGGCGGTGGCATCGTCCCCGTTATCACCGGACCGCGCAAGGGCAAGGCCCAGACGGTCGGAACTTGCTTGGCTGCGGCTGGAGGGCGAATGCTACGACGCCTCTTTCTTTCTTTTCTCTCTCTCCCTCTCCCTCTCCCTCTCCTCTCTTTTTATTGCATGTTAATTTATATTTAGTAAAAAAAAATTCTCCTCCCTCCCAACTCTTATAACCTTTTGAGTTTCTGGTGGTGTAGTGCATATCGCGTGCTGACAGGGGTGGAGGGGGCAAGGGGAGCAAGTGTACGTACATGTTCGATACAGTGTAAGCCACAAGATGAGGAGGACGAGGTGGTCTTGACGGGGAAGAGGGGCCGAGATGCAGTAGTGTCAAGTATCACCTGTAGCAGCGGTATTATCACTCGCAACAGCATAATCACCTGTGGTAGCAGGTACTCCCATCATGTGAGGGAGGGAGTGATGCGTATATACCCCGTAGCTTCACAGCTGTACGTCGTATACATGTATATATATTCTGCATATCACGGAGCGAACGGTGTCGGTGCCAGCCAAGGTCAGCCAAGGGGGGGGGGGGAGGTGGGCAGAGGTGAAGTGATGTGTACATGTAGAGCTGTCGTGCATCGTTGCGCTGATCGAACAGGAGGAGAAGAGATCCGGGAAGGAGAGGAGCTGATATGGCTATGACGGAGTCGGACAGGTATGCAGCTATCACTCAGCATACGATCACCGGCAGGAAGAGAAGAAGAAAGGGGTGAGGAAGGGAGGTTTGTGAGACGAGAGGGTGAAGCGGTTGCGGACTGTTTTACCAGGGGTGTATGACAGACCAGCAGGAGCTCTGATACTCGGTTACATGGCCTGGACCGACCAGACACGGACAGCCGCGGATCCCTGCAGCCTCCGTGACCCAATCCGTCATGACTCTCTGATAGAAACCCCCCCCTCCCCCTCCTTGACCTCACTGTGCGGGTTGCGACTTGTGGAGTCTGGAGCGTCCCAGACAAGCTCTCATCCCTCCTCCACTCTCGAATTCTCTCTCTCTCTCTCTCTCTCTCTCTCCCATGGCCAACGAATGACACCCTCTTCGGTATAGAGTGGGGGCGGTCTGGTTGAAGAGACTATCCGTGCATGCAGACTCAAGAGACCATCCGTTGTAGAGTCAAGAGGCTAGAGTCAAGAGTCTAAGGACTAGAGGCATGAGACTATAGATATAAGCCAATGTACTCATATTCATCCCCTCCATATCACGTCTAGTGCTATGCAGTAATAGGTCCACGGGATATTTCGAGCGGATGCAAGGAAAGAGAATAGTCGGCTTTTATTCTATTTTTCCAACAAAAAAAAAAAAAGAGAGAGGAAGAGAGAGGGAGAGGGAGAGAGACAACGCCCC